>NW_028270171.1:22415256-22785256 GCF_037043375.1 Chiloscyllium plagiosum
CAATGAATTGGTCTCAACAAAAAAAAAGGTGGACATGGTTTTGGACTTCTTCTTGGAAAGCTCCTGGATTCAGGTGGGATGGAGTGAGAACGTTTTGCAATAGAAAATGTATCATGTTTGTGTGCAACAGGTTGGAGGCCCGGAAGCTCATTTCCTTTCCGACATTGTTCATCAAGACACGGAGTTCTGATATTAACCAGAAACTTATATTGGACAAGATTGTGCCATGGTATCCATAAGCAATTAAAGGGGGGGGGGGGGAGGAAGAAGAAGGGGGGGGGGAGGAAGAAGAAGGGGGGGGGGGGGAGGAAGAAGAAGGGGGGGGGGAGGAAGAAGAAGGGGGGGGGGGGAGGAAGAAGAAGGGGGGGGGGAGGAAGAAGAAGGGGGGGGGGGAGGAAGAAGAAGGGGGGGGGGAGGAAGAAGAAGGGGGGGGGAGGAGGAAGAAGGGGGGGGAGGAAGAAGAAGGGGGGGGAGGAGGAAGAAGGGGGGGGGAGGAGGAAGAAGGGGGGGGGAGGAGGAAGAAGGGGGGGGGAGGAGGAAGAAGGGGGAGGGAGGAGGAAGAAGGGGGAGGGAGGAGGAAGAAGGGGGAGGGAGGAGGAAGAAGGGGGAGGGAGGAGGAAGAAGGGGGAGGGAGGAGGAAGAAGGGGGAGGGAGGAGGAAGAAGGGGGAGGGAGGAGGAAGAAGGGGGAGGGAGGAGGAAGAAGGGGGAGGGAGGAGGAAGAAGGGGGAGGGAGGAGGAAGAAGGGGGAGGAGGAGGAAGAAGGGGGAGGGAGGAGGAAGAAGGGGGAGGGGGGAGGAAGAAGGGGGAGGGGGGAGGAAGAAGGGGGAGGGGGGAGGAAGAAGGGGGAGGGGGGAGGAAGAAGGGGGAGGGGGGAGGAAGAAGGGGGAGGGGGGAGGAAGAAGGGGGAGGGGGGAGGAAGAAGGGGGAGGGGGGAGGAAGAAGGGGGAGGGGGGAGGAAGAAGGGGGAGGGGGGAGGAAGAAGGGGGAGGGGGGAGGAAGAAGGGGGAGGGGGGAGGAAGAAGGGGGAGGGGGAGGAAGAAGGGGGAGGGGGGAGGAAGAAGGGGGAGGGGGGAGGAAGAAGGGGGAGGGGGGAGGAAGAAGGGGGAGGGGGGAGGAAGAAGGGGGAGGGGGGAGGAAGAAGGGGGAGGGGGGAGGAAGAAGGGGGAGGGGGGAGGAAGAAGGGGGAGGGGGGAGGAAGAAGGGGGAGGGGGGAGGAAGAAGGGGGAGGGGGGAAGAGAGAGAGGGGGGGGAAGAGAGAGAGGGGGGGGAGAGAGAGGGGGGGAGAGAGAGAGGGGGGGGAGAGAGAGAGAGGGGGGAGAGAGAGAGAGGGGGGGAGAGAGAGAGAGGGGGGGGAGAGAGGGGGGGGAGAGAGAGGGGGGGAGAGAGAGGGGGGGGAGAGAGGGGGGGGAGAGAGGGGGGGGGAAGGGGGGGGGAGAAGAGGGGGGGGGAGAGGGGGGGGGAGAGGGGGGGGGGGGAGAGGGGGGGGGGAGAGGGGGGGGGGAGAGAGAGGGGGGGGGGAGAGAGGGGGGGGGGAGAGGGGGGGGGGAGAGGGGGGGGGGGGAGAGGGGGGGGGGGGAGAGGGGGGGGGGGGGGAGAGGGGGGGGGGAGAGGGGGGGGGGGGAGAGGGGGGGGGGAGAGGGGGGGGGGGAGAGGGGGGGGGGGAGAGGGGGGGGGGGAGAGGGGGGGGGGGAGAGGGGGGGGGGGAGAGGGGGGGGGGGAGAGGGGGGGGGGAGAGGGGGGGGGGGAGGGGGGGGGGGAGAGGGGGGGGGGAGAGAGGGGGGGGGGGAGAGGGGGGGGGGGGGAGAGGGGGGGGGGGGGAGAGGGGGGGGGGGGGGGGAGAGGAGGGGGGGGGGAGAGGGGGGGGGGGGGAGAGGGGGGGGGGGAGAGGGGGGGGGGGGAGAGGGGGGGGGGGGGGGGGGGGGGGGGGGGGGGGGGGGGGGGGGGGGGGGGGGGGGGGGGGGAGGGGGGGGGGGGGGAGGGGGGGGGGGGGGAGAGGGGGGGGGGGGGGAGAGGGGGGGGGGGGGAGAGGGGGGGGGGAGAGGGGGGGGGGGAGAAGGGGGGGGGGGGGAGAGAGGGGGGGGAGAGAGGGGGGGGAGAGGGGGGAGAGGGGTGGGGAGAGGGGGGAGAGGGGGGAGGTGGGAAGAGGAGGAGAGGGGAGGAGAGGGGGTGGGGGAGGGGGGAGGAGAGGGGGTGGGGGAGGGGGGAGAGAGGGGGTGGGGGAGGGGGGTGAGAGGGGGTGGGGGAGGGGGGAGAGAGGGGTGGGGGAGGGGGGGAGAGAGGGTGGGGGAGGCGGTGGAAAGGGGGTGTGGGTGGAAAGGGGGAGGGGGAGGAAAGGGGGAGGGGGAGGAAAGGGGGAGGGGGAGGAAAGGGGGAGGAAAGGGGGAGGGGCCAGCCCGCTTGAGGCCCCTCCCTCACCGTCTCCCCCGGTTCCCGTTCCCCCCTCCCCCTCTCCCTGCCCCTGTCCCTCCCTCACCCTCACTCTCCAGCAGCTTCTGCGGCGGGTTCTCCAGAAGATTCTTCAAAACCACCGGGAATGAGGGCAAAACCGGGGCCTCCCGCTCCCGCTCCGGCATCTGCGGGCTCTTCCGGTGCATTTTACGTTGATGTGATCAGTTCGGTTCACTTATCTCCAAAAATAAAAATATAAATAAAACCCAACGTGAAGCCACTGCCCGTCTCCAAACAGCACAGCCACCAGCTACCGATTACATATTCATTAGGTTAATCTGCATATATTAACATATCGGGCTCTTATTGGGCCCCGGGGAGTTCATTGACATAATCTATCCGCACCGTCACAAATTATCATAATTTATATTGATTTATGACCCAGTCGAGCTTCCCATTGGTCGCAAATGAAGCTCTTAGTTTACTTATTGCCACACGGTCGGTTTTAATTCTCTTCCTTATTTTGTGTTGTAGCCCCAATGTGGTGGTCCCCAGGACTGAGATGTAACTAACGTTACAGCCCAATTCAGTGAGAGCGCCCATCCCCACATCGCCATCATTAAATCCGCCTTCAAACCCAAGGGCGCAGGCGCAGGCCGCGGTGTGGGGCGGGGTCACAGTCAGGCGGTAGGACACGTGCTCCTGGATCATGTGACCTGAAGCAGCAATGTGCCTATGAGTGTCTCTGTATGGACAGGGTGGCATTGAGTGTCACTTTATGGTCAGGATGGTACTCAGTGTCACTGTATGTTCAGTTTGGCCTTGGGAGTGTCACCATATTTTTTTTTTATTTCAAAAATATACTTTATTCATATATATTTAATCTATAAAATTGGACATGTCATCATTCTGTAAACATTCCATTTCTTTACGTATCGAAACAGGGTAATCATTCCTATTCACAGGTTGGTGCGATTACATTGAGCTCAGACGCCAGCGGAGCCCAAATGACTGCGTGGGCCCCCTGTTCTTCGTTAGGCAGGCAGACTTTACACAGTGGTCTTTCCCCACCGCGCCTTGGCGGCAGCTGCCCCAAGCTTCAGCGCGTCCCTCAACACGTAGTCCTGGACCATGGAATGTGCCAGTCTGCAACACTCAGTCGGGGTCAACTCCTTCAGCTGGAAGATCAACAGGTTTCGGACCACCCAGAGAGCGTCCTTCACCGAGTTGATGATCCTCCAGGCACAGTTGATGTTCGTCTCGGTGTGCGTCCCGGGGAACAGACCGTAGAGCACGGAGTGCCGCGTCATGGCGCTGCTCGGGACGAACCTCGACAAACACCACTGCATTCCTCTCCAGACTTCCTCTGCATAGGCACATTCCAGAAGGAGGTGTGTGACAGTCTCGTCCCCCCCCGCAGCCGCTTCGAGGGCAGCGTGCGGTGCGGCAGAGAGTCCGGGCGTGCATAAATGATCTCACAGGCAGAGCCCTTCTCACCACCAGCCAAGCCATGTCTTGGTGCTTGTTGGAAAGTTCTGGCGATGAGGCATTCTGCCAAATGGCTTTGACAGTCTGCTCAGGGAACCGCTCGATAGGATCCGCCCTCTCCTTTTCCCGAAGGGTCTCAAGGACACTACGTGCTGACCACTTCCTGATGGACTTGTGGTCAAAGGTGTTTTTCTTGATAAATTTCTCCACGAAGGACAGGTGGTACGGAACGGTCCAACTACTCGGAGCGTTCCGCGGCAGCGAGGCCAGGCCCATCCTTCGCAACACCGGGGACAGGTAGAACCTCAGTACGTAGTGACACTTGGTGTTTGCGTACCGGGGATCCACGCACAGCTTGATGCAGCCACACACAAAGGTGGCCATCAGGGTGAGGGTGGCATTGGGTGTGTTTTTTCCCCCATTGCACCGGTCTTTGTACATTACATCTCTTCGGACCCGGTCCATCTTTGATCTCCACACGAAGTGGAAGATGGCCCGGGTGACTGCGGCGGCACAGGTTCTGGGGATAGGCCAGACCTGTGCCACGTATAACAATACTGAGAGTATCTCACACCTGATGACCAGGTTCTTACCCGCGATGGAGAGCGACCGTTGCTCCCATCTGCCCAGTTTCTGTCTCACCTTCCTGATCCGCTCCTCCCAGGTCTTGGCGCACGCCCCAGCCCCCCCGAACCAAATACCCAGCACCTTCAGGTGGTCAGTCCTGACGGTGAAGGGGATAGAGGATTGGTCGGCCCAGTTCCCGAAGAGCATGGCTTCGCTCTTGCCTCGGTTTACCTTGGCCCCCGAGGCCCGTTCGAACTGGTCACAAATGCACATGAGTCTGTGCACAGACAGCGGATCCGAGCAGAAAACGGCGACGTCATCCATGTACAGGGAGGCCTTAACCTGCAGACCCCCGCTGCCAGGAATAGTCACCCCTTTCAGGCTCGCATCCTTCCTGATGGACTCGGCAAATGGCTCTATGCAACACACAAACAAGGCAGGAGAGAGAGGGCAGCCCTGCCTGACTCCAGATCTGACTGGGAAGCTATCTGATTCCCACTCATTGATTGAGACTGCACTGACAATGTTGGTGTAGAGCAGTCTGATCCAATTAGCGATTCCCTCCCTGAAGCCCATTTTGGAGAGGACATCCCTCATATATGTATGCGATATCCTGTCAAAGGCTTTCTCCTGGTCCAGGCTGATGAGGCAGGTGTCCACCCCCCTGTCCTGCACATAGGCGATCGTATCCCTGAGGAGTGCGAGACTCTCAGCGATCTTCCTGCCCAGTACAGCACAGGTTTGGTCAGGGTGAATCACCGATCCCAGAGCAGACCTGACCCGGTTGGCGATGACCTTTGACAAGATTTTGTAGTCTGTGTTTAACAGTGAGATCGGTCTCCAATTTCTAATTTCTTCCCTCTCCCCCTTCTGCTTATAGATGAGGGTGATGATGCCTTTTCTCATGGATTCACTCATGGTACCTGCCCGAAGCATACTGACATACACCGCCAGCAGGTCCCGGCCAATCAAGTCCCAAAGAGCGGAATAGAGCTCGACCGGTAAGCCGTCGCTTCCGGGAGTTTTATTCTTTTCGAAGGACTCGAGGGCCTTGGTCAGCTCATCCAGAGATAGCGGCTGGTCCAGTCTCTCCCGTGTTCCGTCGTCTAGGACCTCCGTGATAGAGGACAGGAACGACTTGGAGGCCGCGCTGTCGGTTGGCTTCGAGTCATACAGACTGGCATAGAAGGATTTGCTGATCCTCATGACGTCAGCCTGAGATGACGTTACCGAGCCATCTTCTTCCTTCAGGCTGCTGAGCACGGAGCTCTCTTTGTGCACCTTCTGGAAGAAGAAACGCGAGCACGTCTCGTCCTGCTCCACCGAGCGGACCCAGGACCGGAAGATTATCTTGGAGGCCTCCGAGGCAAAGAGCGAGGCTTGCTGGCCTTTCACCTCCTTGAGGTCCTCCGTGACATCGACCCCCAACGTCTGCAGCAGGAGCTGGTTCTGCATACTTTCCTGGAGCTGGGACAGTTTTCCCGCCTCTCTCTCTCGCCTCCTGAACACCTTTGAGGATGAAGAACCTCTTGATGTTCCCTTTTACTGTTTCCCACCAGTCTGCTGGGGACTCAAAGAGGGACTTCACGGTTCTCCAACCTGCGTAATCCCTCTTGAGCTCCTCAATGTTTCCCGGGGTCAACAGCTTGGTGTTCAGTTTCCACGTTCCCTTACCTGCCCGCTGCTCGTCCTGTAGGTGACAGTCGGCCAGCAGGAGGCAGTGGTCAGAGAAGAACACCGGCTTGACGTCGGTGGATCTGACCGAGAACGTTCGGGACACAAACAGGTAATCTATCCTTGAGCGGATAGACCCGTCTGCCCGTGACCATGTATATCTACGCTGCGCTCCGTCTGCAGGGGTGCTGAAGACATCGTGCAGCTTGGCGTCTTTTACCGTGTCCAACAGGGCTCTGGACGTGGTGTCCAGTTTACTGTCCCCCCCCGCCGGATCGTCCATCTGCATCGATGATACAGTTGAAGTCTCCGGCCAGAATGACCGGCCCGGACGTAGCCAGCAACAGTGGAAGCTGCTGCAGGACGGCCAACCGTTCACTCTTACCCGCTAGGGCGTACACATTAATTAGTCTCACAGGAGCGTTTCTGTATGTAACATCAGCAACGAGGAGGCGCCCGCCCACCACCTCCTTAACCTCGGAGATGGTGAAGTTGCCTCCCCGTAACAGAATACCCAGGCCCGAGGAGCGGTTATCGTTGCCCCCCGACCACACTGACGGCCCGTGGGCCCACAAGCTCGACCATCTCCTGTAACTGCTGAGGTGCGGTATCCCACACTCCTGCAGAAACAGGACATCAGCTTTCACGTTGGCCAGGAAGGCCAGAGTTGAAACACATCGCGCAGCAGATTTTATGCTGCGCACATTGATAGTTGCAATTTTAAACCCCATTTTGTTAACAGGTTGTAAGGTTACCCATGTCCGATTGCTGCTGGTCCTGCCCCTCTGGGGTAGCTGTCTGCATCCCCGTGCAGTACGCAAACTGCTGGACCCTCGCTGGGCTGAGGTAGCTGTCCAGTTCCAGCCTTGTTCTAACTAAGTTCACTTTGGTTTTGGTCCTTTTTATATATTTAAAGAGGCTCTTGCTACCTATCTTAATATTCCTTGCAAGTTTACACTCAAAATATGTCTTCTGACTTGATTTTGGTAATTTGATCGAGGTGCATAGGTTAGTATGAGATGAAATAAATACAAAAACAGTGAGTGATCTGGGATTGGAAGAATCGGAAGAATTCAATGGGTGGAAGAAAGAAATAATAAGCAATAGAAATGAATGGTAGGTATTGTCTATCATCCCCCAACAGTAGAGTGGGACAGAGAATAAATCAGGAGCTAATGAGGTCATGTTACAAAGGCAGTACATTAATCATGGGTGACTTCAGTCTTTTCGTAAACATGGATAATTCAGGTTCGCAGAGGTAGCTGTAAGGAAATATTCATTGAGTGTATTCAGGACAGTTTCCTAAAATAGTGTGATATAGATGCAGCTGAAAATGTGTTGCTGGAAAAGCGCAGCAGGTCAGGCAGCATACAAGATGCAACCAGGGATCAGACTATTTTTGATCTTGTGATGTGCAATGAGGCAGGTTTAATGAATAATGTCACTTTAAAAGATCACTCGGAAACACTGACCATAACAAGATAGAATTTGTGATTTGGAGGTGCCGATGTTGGACTGGGGTGTACAAAATTAGAAATCACACAAATCATCAGGTTATAGTCCAACAGGTTTATTTGGAAGCACTAACATTTGGAGCGCTGCTCCTTCTGATGACACAGCCACCTGATGAAGGAGCCGCACTCTGAAAGCTAGTGCTTCAAAATAAACCTGTTGGACTATAACATGATAGAATTTAGCATTCAGTTTGAGATTAAGAAACTTGGATCAGAAACAACAGTACTAAACTTAAATAGGGATAAATACAAAGGAACGGAGATGGCTAGAGTGGACCAGGAAAGGGGTATAGCAGCAAAGACAGTTGAGGAATAATGACAAACATTTAAGGAAATTGTTCACAGCTCACAGCTAAGACACATCCTAGTGAAGAGGAAGGATTCTGGGAAAAGGGGGAGCCAGTCACGGTTAACCAACACTGAATTGAAAGAAAATATATGTGAACGAAAAGATTAGTAATAAGCCAGAGGATTGGGAAAGTTTAAAAAACCAACAAGAAATTACCAAAATCAAGTCAGAAGACATATTTTGAGTGTAAACTTGCAAGGAATATTAAGATAGGTAGCAAGAGCCTCTTTAAATATATAAAAAGGACCAAAACCAAAGTGAACTTAGTTAGAACAAGGCTGGGGACATAATGACTAGGAACCAAGAAATAGCAGAGGAGTTGAATATTTTGCTTCAGGCTTCACAGTAGAAGACACAAATAGCATTCTAAAATTACTAAATATTGAAAACACAAAAGGAGGAGAGGAAATAAATAAAGTTACAATAATATCATGAGAAAAAGGGTGAGGGAAATGTATGAAGGCAAGTCTTACAAGTCCCCTGGATCTTATGGCATACATATTAAAAGCAGTAGCGACTGAGATAAAATAAAGAAGTATAGAATCCCTACAGTGTGGAAGCAGGCCATTCGGCCCACTGAGTCCACACTGACCCTCTGAAGAGAAGCCCACCCAGATCCACACTTCCCTATTCTTTCTCTGTATTACATTTTCCCATGACCAACTCACTCTAACCTGCGCATCTTTGAACTGTAGGAGGAAACCAGAGCACCCAGAGAAAACCCACAGAGACACAGGGAGAATGTGTAAACTCCACACAGACAGTTGCCCAAAGCTGGAATCGAACCCAGTCTGTGGTGCTGTGAGGCAGTAGTGCTGACCACCAAGCGGCCCTGCCACCTCAACTGTGGATACTGGAAATCTGAAACAAAAACAGGAAATGCTGCAGAAACTCACCTGCTCTGGTAGCATCTGTGGAAAGAAACAAAGATAGTGGATGCACTGCTAGTAATCTTCCAAGAATCTTTAGATTCTGAGGAAGTCTTGAAGGATTGGAAAGTCATCAATGTAACATCTTTGTTTAAAAAGGGAGGGAGATAAAAGACAGATCAGTTAGCTTAACACTGGTCATTAACATTATTAATAATAATCATTAATATTAAAATTATTACCTCTTTGAGGAGGTATCAAGCAGAATAGATAAAGGGGAAGAAGTGTGTTATGTATTTGGATGTTCCAAAGGTGTTTGGTGAAGTATTACACATTCGGCTACTTAGTAAGATCATAGTCCATATGCAGGAAGCAGTATATTAACATTGATGGAGGATTGGCTAACTGATAGAAAACAGAGAGTTAGCCAAAGAGGGATATTTTCAGTTGGCAACCCATAACTACTGTTTTGCCACAGGGATCATGCTGGGGCCACAATTATTTACAAAATATGTTATTGACCTAGAGGAGGAAAGTGAATGTACTATAGCCACATTTGAGGATGACACAAAAATAGATGGTAAGGCAAGGAACGAGGATAATGCAAAGATTCTGGAGATCGAAATAGACAGGTTAAGTGAGTGGGCAGATGGAATATTGGCACTTGGCAGGTGGAGAAATGTGAGGTCATGCAGCAAGAATACAGGTGCAGAATATTATTTAATTGGAGAAAGACTGCAAACAGAAAAGAGGGATTTGGGGATCCTAATGCGTGGTTTACAAAAAGTTAGTATCTAAGTTCAGAGCATAATCGGGAAGGCAAATGAAATATTGTTCTTTATTTCAAAGGGAATAGAGCAGTTTTACTAAGTCTGTACATGGCACTAATCAGACCAGAGCTAGAATACTGTAAAAAGCTTTAGATTCCTGAGAGGGGAGATACACTGGCATTGGGGGTGGTCCAGAGAGGGTTCACTAGATTGATACCAAGTATAGAGGGACTGAGTTATATGGAGAGGTTTGGTCAATTGCATTTGTATTCATTGGCGTTTAGAAGAGTGAGAGGTGACTTTATTGAAACATGTTAGATTCTTAGGAGACGTGATAGGGTAGGTACAGAAATGTTGTTTCCCCTGTGAGAGAGTTAAGGATCAGAGGACATAATCCCAGAATAAAGAATCATCCATTTAAGACAGAGATGAGGAGGAATTTCTTCTTTTTTGATTAGATTAGATTCCCTAGAGTGTGGAAACAGGCCCTTCGGCCCAACCAGTCCACACCGACCCTCCAAAGAGTAACCCACCCAGACCCATTTCCCCTCTGACTAATGCACCTAACACTATGGGCAATTTAGCATGACCAATTCACCTGACCAGCACATCTTTGGACTGTGGGAGGAAACCCACGCAGACACGGGGGGAATGTGCAAACTCCACACAGACATTTGCCCGAGACTGGTATCAAACCTGGGACCCTGGTGCTGTGAGGTAGCAGTGCTAACCACTGAGCCACCGTGCTGCCACCACACTCTCTCAGAGAGTGGCCAATCTATGGAATTCTTTAGCACAAAGAGCTGCAGAGAGTGGGTCGCTATGTGTATTCAAGGCTGAGATTGAGATTGACACATTTTTAATCACTAAAGTTATTGGGGAAAGGCAGAAAAATGGAGTTGAGGATTAACAGATTCATCATGGTCTCATTGAGAGCAGACTCAATGGGGCTGAATGGCCTACTCTAGAAGATCACAGCTAACTACATGGCTGAAGTTCTGAAGTCACATATAGGCAAGACCAGACAAGGACAGCGGATTTCCTTCCTGAAAAGACAGTAGATGTATTTTTTACAACAACAGATGATAGTTGTCATGGTCACATCACTGAGTCTAGTTTTACAATTCTGTATTTAGGAATATAAATTCCACTTGCTGCATACTGGGATATGAACCCAGGAATCAACCTGGGCTTCTTGATTACTAGTCCAGTGACATTACCACTACACCATCATTTCCCCTTCACCATAAAAGAGTGGGTGTGTTTAATCCCTTCAGGGCACCCTTGAAGTGTTCCTATTGTCCACCCGCTACAGCCAATTTTGAGTGGCTTTGAGAGACTGGCCTCAGGAAGATGATGAGCCGTATAAGAATGATAGAATTCCTACAGTGTGGAAGCAGTCCATATTGATCCCCTGAAAAGCATTCCAGCAGTTTTCTGTTTTAGTTCACAGGATGCAAGTGTCACTGGTCAGTCCAGCATCTATTACCTATCTGTAATTGTCCAGAGGTCAGGTGTGAGTCAACCATGTTGTTGTGGGTCTGGAATCAGAGTCACATGTAGGCCCAGACCAGGTAAAGATATCAGTTTCCTTCCCTAACGAGCATTAGTGAACTAGATAGGTTTTTCCTGACAATCAATTCATGGTCATCATTAGACTCTTAATTCCAGATTTTCTTCATTGAATTCAAACTCCACCATTTGCCAGCATTTGAACTCAGGTTCCTAGAACATTACTTGGGTCACTGGATTAACAGGTTCAGTGATAATAGAACTAAGGCATTGCCTCCCTCTATAATCCTGGATTTCCCATGGCTAATCCACCTATCTCTGGACACTATGGACGATTGAGATGGCCAATCCACCTAGACTATACTGTCCAGCAGAGTTGGTTTTGGAATGATGAGCACCTTGATGCTGGGCAAGGTTGGAAGAGGAACCTGCTGTGGAATCATTTTTCTTGCCACTGGATTTGTGGAATCCTGTGACTGCACCAGTAATGGTATTCTTCATTGCCTGCTAATAGGGTGTCCAAGTCTCTGGCACATTGACGCTTGCATTTATGTAGCACTGTTCATGTGATTAAAATAACCCACGGTGCTTCACTCCAAGTGAAGATATGAGGATAGGTGACCAAACAGGTGAAAATCACACAATAACAGGCTCTAGTCCAAAGGTTTATTTGGAAGCACTAGCTTTCTGCACGATGCTCCTTCATCAAGTACCACAGTGACCTGATGAAGGAGCAGAGCTCTGAAAGCTAGTGCTTCCAAATAAACCCTTGGAATATAACCTGTTGTTGTGTGATTTTTAACTTTGTCCATCCTGGTCCAACACCAGCTCCTCCACATCTTGCCCAAACAGTTGAACCACAGAGCTAGGTGTTAAGAAAGATTTTAAAGTGGAAGACAAACTGAGGATCTTTAGGAGGGAATGCCACAACTTTGCGCATTGACAACTAAAGGCTTTTGCCATTGGCAACAAAGCAATGACAATCAGAGGTGTGCAAGAGGCTAGAATTGGAGAGGTCAAAGGGGGCTCTAAGCAATGGGAGATGAGGACAGGTGAGGCCATGGAAGTAATTGATCACAAAGTCAGACATATCAAAATGGAGATGTTGGCAGGCTGGGTGCTAAGGCAGGCCCATGAGAACAGCAACATTGAGTGAATGAGTTCCACACAGGACCAGCTCGGAGGGTCACCGGACCCGAAACGTTAACTCTGATTTCTCTCCGCAGGCGTCGGCAGGCCTACTGAGCTTTTCCAGCAATTTCCGTTTCTGTTTAGAACAAGAAATGTTTTGACACAGAATAACACCACGCCCACAGGAATCAAATAACACGCTGGCGGGCTTTACAACAGAAACAATACTGTCGCCGCCCAATGAGAGTGTGACTTTTGGAAAAGAGTGAAAAAGCTGTGCAACGAAACTGAGGGAGCCCCAACATTTGCAAAAAAAGTAACTGCTCAGCAACGTTCCCCTGAACATTGTGTATGACAGGTTTGACGGGTACCCTTTGCAGTCCCTCTCTGGTTGCTGTAATCCATGTGTCTTCAATCCCTCTTGTATACAGCCTCCTCATTCCCACCACGGCGTTTCCCCAGATGTATTGCCAGCACACACTTCCACAAGTTCGCAGTGCAGCAACTTCACATCAAATCACACCCAGTGCTTAAATTAGCTTGAAAGCCCTGAAGTATTTCAGTTCCAGCAAGTCAATTAGGCAGACAGCGAGCCTGTCTCTACCAAGATGAACATCTGCTTCTGTGTCTCAGGAATCTAATAAATTAAATCATCCTAAACCCCTAAACCTCTCATATTTTAATCTCAATGCTTTGAGAAGTCATTTGATACCTTTTCAGTTGCACAAACAGGATTGTCAGAGACCATAACCACAGTCAATACAATGAGATAGTGACCAACAAATCCAAGAGTGTTTCTTGATATTTTGGATCCAGAAAGTGAGTAGGGTGTGGAGGCTGCTGTTCAATGGAGTGCTCAAGGTTCTGATTCAGTCCCAACAGCTTTGGGTCTTCATTGAAAACCAGAGGCCTAATGACATTATTGCTAGACTGTTAATCCAGAGAGAGAGAAAGTGAGGACTGCAGATGCTGGAGATCAGAGTCAAAATGTGTGGTGCTGTAAAAGCACAGCCGGCCAGGCAGAATCCAAGGAGCAGGAGAGTCGACGTTTCGAGCATAAGCTCTTCATCATGAATGAAGACCGGTTGTGTTTTTCCAGCACCACACTTTTTGACTGTTAATCCAGAGATCCATGTATTTGTTCTGGGGACCCAGATTCAAATCCATCTACAGGAGATGGTGGAATGTATATTCAATAAAAATCTGGAATTAAAAGTTTAATGATAACTATTGTTGATTGTTGGAAAAACCCATCTGGTTCACTAATGCCCTTTAGGATTGGAAATTGCCTTCCTTACCTAGTCTGGGCCTACATATGAATCCAGACCCACAGCAATGTGGTTGACTCTTAATTATCTTCTGGGCAATTAGGAATGGACAATAAATGCTGGTCCAGCCAGAGATCCCCTCATCCCACGAATGAATAAAAAAAGTATAAATAAAGCACATTTTATTGCTGTTTAGCCTCCATCCTGGCACATCCATCGCCTAAACTCTCAGGTGGGGCCCACCGTTCTCTGATCAGAGGGCTGGTGAGGTTAACAACAAGAGTGGGGGCCATGTTTTCTGTGTCGCCCCTGTCCCTCATGCACAATATTGGGCTGGGTTCAATGGAAGTGGCTCTCTGCTGTCAGGCTGAACTGAAAGCAGGCTCATTGACTCTGGTGGGGATTGAATGAAGGGACTCTCTGGCACTGAGTCGCATGGGGGCGGAACCAGCAGGGTGTGCGCAAACTGGTAGTAGTAGAACTCAGGGAGGGGGCCTAGTCAAACTGCAGCCTCTTCCTCCAAGGGGCTTTGCAACAGTCCCTGGGTTTCACAAGCTGGGAACGCTTTAATGAATCGGGAAAAGGATTCGCAATGTCATTATCGGAGTTGTTAAATCATCAGAGTGCAACAACTAACTACAATGTGGCCTTTGGAGTGTTTGCAGATGAGGCTGGGAAAACCAATGGGCTGTGATGGACCTCAGAATTGGGCCGTCTATGCCCTGCTGAGGAGACCTTGTTCCACATGCAGTGTTTCCAGAGGCCATTGGTTGATTATTTAAATTAAAATAACATAGGGTACCAGCACTGGATACCGATGCTCATTTGAAGAGCTGGTGCAGACACAATGGACTGAATGGCCTCCTCCTGAGCTCATTGTGGTGGAATTTCCTGATGGAAAGCTCCATCTTTGCTTCACAGTAAAGCGACAAAAACCCACAGAGGAAAGTCAGTTTGAATAGAAAATAACACTTGAACATGCTGGACCACTGCACTGAGGTAAAAACAAGTTGGACAACAGGTATCATTTACAAATGTAATGGTTATTCCATCTGCCCAGGAGGAGATTGTACCGATTAAAAGTAGTTCTTTTTATATAGTCCATTCTCTCATCCAAATCTGGATAATTCAAACTCCATTCTTTTTAACTCTAGATTCCCATTTTACTGTCACTTACGTTGACGTACGTCTGACATTTCCCATCACAAATGGGAAGCCCTGTAGTGATGATCCTGTAGAGTAAACCATGAAGAGACAGTCTAGGCGAGTGACCACTGACCACTGTAAAATCTCACATGAAGCATCTCAAACTGGACCCTAAAAATGTCACTTGATGACTGCCTTCTGAACTCACCCGAATTAATCCAAATATATTTCTATTCATTCTTTCATTCATTCTAGCCAGTATTTATGGCCTATCCTTCATTACTCAGGGCAATTCAGAGTCAACCATATTGTTTCATGGTCTGGCATCACACATAGGCCAGACCAGGTAATGATGATAGGATTCATCCCTAATACTGAACCAGATGGGCTTTAATGACAATCAATATGGTTATACAGCTATCATTAAGCTGGCTTTTAATTCCAGTTTTTATTAAAATTGTGCTCAATTTTCACATCTGTCATGATGGATTTGAACTCATGCTCTTGGTACTGACAGTTGTCTCACCTTTTCTTTCATTGTACAACTCCCCCTCCTCCTTTCCTGACTAATTTCTGGATAGCACCTCCCAAACCTGTGACTTCTACCACCTGGAAGAACAAGGGCTGAGGTTAGATGCAAATTCTGTGCTTCCCAGTTCGCGTCCAAGGCACACACCATGGGTGTATCCACAGCACATGGATTGGAATAGTTCAAGAAGATGCCTCACCACCATCTTCTGAAGAACAATTAGGGATGGGCTTTCCCAGGACAGCAAATGTCCCTGGGTTTTATGTTCTTGGCTGAAGAGAGTGATGTTGTTGCAACCTATTCCCTAATCATGACAATTACAAGAGAGCCAGATTTCCAACAATTACAAAAGTGGAAAGGGTACTGATTAACTCTGTTGCAACTCTTTAGTTGTTATGACCAAGTCTAACTCTGCTTTGATCAACTCTAGTTCACTGCCTTGGAGAAAGCAAGGGGGAATAATAAGTTCTCTAAGCTATAAGCAAATTCAAAATAGGCACAAGGTTTGAGTGTAAACCTTTTGCTTGCTGACAGCCTGCATATCAAGATATGTCAAATCTAACAAACATAAACAAGCCAATTTGACAGCTTGAATGACTTGACAGATTTTTAAAAGTATAGATAGAAGCGCAATCAGGATTATTCAGTAAGTATTTCCCAATTGTGGAATGAGTAGATGTTTTATTAAAAAGTTAGACACGTGATTCCACTCCCAAAGCAAAATATGGTTGACACTAAACTAGCCCCTGAAATGACCCAGTGAGGTGCTGTGCTGGAACAAATTAGAATTGCACAGGCACAAGAGGAAGACAGCAGCTCCTCGCCAGCTTCCCGGGGCAACGGGGGACGGGCAAAGAGGACCGTGTCCTGGAAAGCACTCCATTGCTCAGTTGCTGAATCCAATTGAGAGAAAACTCAAAGGGGAAGGGATGAGTAACAACTTGCCAGTTAAACAGACATCCGTGAAAAAACTTTTAAGAAATTAGACCAAATCTTCCATCTGCTCACACCTTCAAAGCCCCAACCCTTGCCCTCACCCACCCAACCCCCCCCCATCAGGTTGACCGTCCAGTGAGAAATCCTTTTGAAACCTGGTGTGTCGGTTTTGGACTAGGGTGGACAAAGTTAAAAACCACATACCAGGTTATAGTCCAACAGGTTGATTTGGAAGTACAAGCTCTCAGAGCTGCTTCTTCATGCGAAGGAGCAGCGCTCCGAAAGCTTGTACTTCCAAATAAACCTGATGACTAAAACCTGGTGCTGTGTGATCTTTAACTTTTGAAACCTGGACATTGGTACATTGGGCTGCCTCAGCCCTGAACGTGTTAAAGTATCACTCTATGTGATGAACAAATTGTCTGACTATTGAGGCTGTGTTTGAAACATATTAGATGTCTATGCTCAATAGATACCAGTCTTGTCTTGAAGGTGCTGCCACCTGCAGGGGAACAGCTACACAACAATCAGCTCAACCTCCAGGATTTCAACTGAAGCCTGGGGGAAATTCATCCTCTTGTAGCTACAAGTAAACTAAACACACAGCACAAACCAAACATAGATTTGCCTAAAACCTTAGTTTTGATTTGATTTTATTGTCATGTGTACTCAAGTACAAAGTACAGGAGTATAGTGAAAAGATTAGAATGTCACCACACGAGGCATCCTCTTAGGTTCAAGCCCAGTCGCTCCAGTCTTTCAGCGTAAGGTAGTCCCGCCATTTCGGAATGGCAGGCAGTGACCAGTGGGGTACCGCAGGGATCAGTGCTGGGACCACAGCTTTTTACAATATATATTAATGATATAGAAGATGGTATTAGTAATAACATTAGCAAATTTGCTGATGATACTAAGCTGGGTGGCAGGGTGAAATGTGAGGAGGATGTTAGGAGATTACAGGGTGACCTGGACAGGTTAGGTGAGTGGTCAGATGCATGGCAGATGCAGTTTAATGTGGATAAATGTATGGTTATCCACTTTGGTTGCAAGAACAGGAAGGCAGATTACTACCTAAATGGGTTGAAACTTTATTGCTGGAACAGCACAGCAGGTCAGGCAGCATCCAGGGAACAGGAGATTCGACGTTTCGGGCACAGGCCCTTCTTCAGGAATGGATTCCTGAAGAAGGGCCTGTGCCCGAAACGTCGAATCTCCTGTTCCCTGGATGCTGCCTGACCTGCTGTGCTGTTCCAGCAATAAAGTTTCAACTTTGATCTCCAGCATCTGCAGACCTCACTTCCTCCTCGAAGATTACTACCTAAATGGGATCAATTTAGGTAAAGGGGCAGTACAAAGAGATCTGGGTGTTCTTGTACACTAGTCAATGAAGGTAAGCATGCAGGTACAGCAGGTAGTGAAGAAGGCTAATAGCATGCTGGCCTTCATACCAAGAGGGATTGAGTAGAGAAGCAAAGAGGTTCTTCTGCAGCTGTACAGAGCCCTGGTGAGACCACACCTGGAGTACTGTGTGCAGTTCTAGTCTCCAAATTTGAGGAAAGATGTTCTGGCTATTGAGGGAGTGCAGCGTAGGTTCACGAGGTCAATTCCTGGAATGGCGGGACTATCTTATGTTGAAAGATTGAAACGACTGGGCTTGTATACCCTTGAGTTTAGAAGACTGAGAGGGGGTCTGATTGAGACATAAAAGATTATTAAAGGATTGGACACTCTGGAGGCAGGAAACATGTTTCCGCTGATGGGTGAGTGCCGAACCAGAGGACACAGCTTAAAAATACGGGGTAGACCATTTAGGACAGAGATGAGGAGAAACTTCTTCACCCAGAGAGTGGGCTGTGTGGAATGCTCTGCCCCAGAGGGCAGTGGAGGCCCAGTCTCTGGATTCATTTAAGAAAGAGTTGGATAGAGCTCTCAAGGATTGTGGAATCAAGGGTTACGGAGATAAGGCAGGAACAGGATACTGATTAAGGATGATCAGCCATGATCATATTGAATGGTGGTGCAGGCTCGAAGGGCAGAATGGCCTACTCCTGCACCTATTGTCTATTGTACCTAGGTACAATCTTAAAGACAAGGATATAAAAGTTAAATATTGCAGTAATTATAGTACAATGCAAAACATATGAAATAAGTTTAGAAGTTATACATTGCAGAGCTTCTTAGCTTAAAGTAGAAAATAAAGAAATAAAGCTAAAAATTTAAACATTACAGTCTTTCTTAAGGCTTAGGCACGGTGGGACTGCATTTTGAGGAATCACCTTGAGATTGGATGTGCACGTCGAGACCTTGCCAGGCCAAGAGACCATCACCTCTGGCCAAGAGTCCACTATGCCAAGCCACTGAGAGATCACCACAGCAGGACGAGAGACCATCACCCCTGACCAAGAGACCACAACGCCAAATCACTGAGGGATCACCACGCCAGGCGGAGAGATCACTACGCTGGGCCGCTGAGAGATCCCAGGCTGAAAGACCACCACCCCAGGCCAATGAGAGACCACCAAGCTGGGCCACTGAGAGATCACCACACCAGGCCGAGAAACCACCAACCCAGGCTGAGAGACGGCCATCCCAGGCCGAGAAACCGCCATCGCAGGCCGAGAAACCATCATCTCAGGCTAAGAGACTGCCATCACAGGCGAATGACTGTCACCCCTGGCTGAGAGACTGCCACTCCAAGCCATCGAGAGATCACAATGCCAGGCTGCAAGACCGCCATGCTGAGCCACTGAGATTTCACAACACTAGGCCGAGAGACGTCAGCCCAGGTCAAGAGAATGTCACCCTCACTGAGAGACTGCCACACCTGGTCAAGAGACTGCCACGCTGGGCCACTGAGAGACTGCCACAGCAGGGTGGGAGACCACCATGCCAGTTTGAGAATCAGCCACTTGAAGCTTGCTGATTGCTTGACGTTTTAGTTTAAGCAGAAGTAGTTGCTGTTATCAGTTCGATAATAATCCAGGATGACTGAAACCTTATACAGTGGGTTTGTTCAGTTGAACCAGTGTCTACAAACAGGATATAACAAGGTGATTATATCACAGGGATGTATTTACTCCTCCTTTTTCTGGGAGTTACGCCAACTCTCTGAGCTTCCCCATCTTGAGCCTGATTATCCACAGCCCCACAATGGTAACTGTGGACCCACAGACATGGTGTCGGATGGTGTTTGTCTGCACCAGGACAGGTTGCAGGAAGTGACTGTGCATGTGCTGTTGACATCATCGCATTCCATACGCAGTGACATCACCATCAATGCACGTGCTACCGGGCAGCCTGGAGCACTGGGAGGTGATGGTCTAGTAGGATTATCGCTAGACTAGAAACTCAGGTAATATTCTGGGGAGTGGGTTCAAATCCCACCACGGCAGATGGTAGAATTTGAATTCAATAAAAATCTGGAATTAAGAGTCGAATGATGGCCATTGTTGGAAAGATCCATCTGGGCCATTAATGTCCTTTAAAGAAGGAAACCTGTGATCCTTACCTAGTCTGGGCATGTGACTCCAAACCACAGCAATGTGGGTGATTCTGAACTTCCCTTTGAAATGGTTAAGCAAGCCACTCAGTTTTAATGTCACTGGACTGGGCACCTGGCAGAAACAGCCTTGTAGACCCTGTGAAGTCCTCTGCACTTATGGATGGGGACTGAAAATTAGGAGAGCTGTCTCACAGACAAATCAAGGCTGACATAGTCATACTCACAGAATTGTACCTTATAAGCAATATCCCAGACAACATCACCAACCCTGGATATCTCCTGTCCCACTGGCAGGATAGACCCAGTACAGGGGGCAGCACAGTGGTATACAGTCTGGCGATCTGGAAGTTGCCCTGGTAATCCTCAGCAGTCTGCAGCAGATGGTGACGAAACCAACAAGAAGGAAAAACATGCTTGCCCTCATCCTTACCAATTTGCCAGCTACAGATGTGTCTGTGACATTAATCAGTAAGAACGACCACTGCACCGTCCTTCTGGAGACGAAGTCCCGTCTTCGCATTGAGAATAACCTTCATCGTGTTGTATGGCACTATCACCATGCCCAATGGGACAGACTTAAAACAGATGAAGCAATTCAAGAGTGGGCATCCATGCGGCGCTGTGGGCCAGGTATGTCCTGTACATAAAAAGCAGGACAAATCCAACCAGGCAAATTATCACACTAATCAGTCTACTCTCGATCATCAGTTAAGTGATGGAAGGTGTCATCAACAATGCTATTAAGCAGCACCTGCTCAGTGATGCCCAGTTTGATTTCTGCCAGGGCCACTTAGCTCCTGACCTCATTACACCTTAGTTCAAACATGGACAAAAGAGCTGAATTCCAAAGGTGAGATGAATGTGACAGCCCTTGACATCAAGGCTGCATTTGACAGAGTGTGGCATCAAGGAGCCATGGTAAAATTGAAATCAATGGGTATCAGGGACAAACTCTCCACTGGTTGGAGTCATACCTGGCACATAGGAAGATGGTTGTGGTTGTTGGAGATCAGTCATTTCAGTTCCAGGACCTTTCTGCAGGAGTTCCTCGGGGTAGTGTCCTAGGCCCAACCATCTTCTGTTGCTTCACCAACGACCTTCCCTCCATCATAAGGTCAGAGGTGGGGATGCTCGCCAATGATTGCACAGTATTCAGCACCATTCATAACTCCTCAGATATTGAAGTGGTCCATGTTCAATTGCAACAAGAGGAAGTAGTGGAGGCTCGTCTAATTGCAGCATTTAAAAGGCATCTGGATGGGTATATGAATAGGAAGGGCTTGGAGGGATATGGGCCAAGTGCTGGCAAAGGGGACTAGATTAGGTTAAGATATCTGGTTGGTATGGACGAGCTGTACATCTCTATGACTCTATCTGGTCAAGATCCAAACTTGGGCTGACAAGTGGCAAGTAGCATTCACACCACAGGCTATGACCATCTCAGACAAGAGAGAATCTAACCAATGCCTCTTGCCATTCAATTGTGTTACCATCACTGAATTTCCCCCACTATAAACATCCTGGGGTAACCATTGACCAGAAACTCACTGCATAAACACAGTATCTACAAGAGCAAGTCAGAGGCTAGAAATACTGTGGCAAATAATTCCCCAATGCCTGTCACCATCAAGGAACAAGTCAGCAGTGTGATGGAATACTCCCCACTCAATAAGCTTGACGATGTCCAGGACAAATTAGCCCACTTGATTGGCCCCAAAAACACAAACATCCATTTCATTCACCACAGACACCCAGTACAAGCAGTGTATACTATCTACAAGATGCACTGCAGAACTTCACAAAAGATCCTTAAACAGCATTTTCAAACCCATGACCACTTCCATCTAGAAAGTCAAGGGCAGCAAACACATGGAAACACTATCACCCACAAGTTCCCCTCCAAGCCACCTGATTTGGAAATATATCGTCATTCCTTCACTGTCACTGGGTCAAAATCCTGAAGTTCAGGAAAGCAGTTCACCACCTTCTCAAGGGGAACTAGGACAGACAGCAAATGTGGGCCCAGTGAACCACAAGAGAACAAAACATTCTGCCTGCCATTTCTTTATCACCTACAATTGACTCTATTCTCACCATCGATAGGGCAATTCACATTATTTAGATATCAATAGGAATTTCTGCTATCTGTTTTGATATTTCTAGCTAGCCTCCTCTCATACTCTAATTTGTCTTGATTAATCTTTTATTCATCTGACCTGCCATTCACTTTGCACAATTATGTAATTTTTTCCCAAGTTTGATGTGCTCTTTAACTTCTTTAGTTAATCATGGATGGCAAATCCTCTATGTGGATATTTTCAGGTGTGCATTTATTTTGAAATATCCCCTTAAATGTCTGCTTCTCCCTTAATTTATTCCTCCCAGCCTAATATCCTAGTTCATATCAGCTAGTTCAGCTTCCATGCCGACATGATTAAGTAAAAATACTAGTTGTTAGATCCACTCTTCTCCCTTTCAAATTGAATCTAAACGTGCCTTTACTTAGAAGTTATTATTCCTATCACATTCCACATTGTCAAGTCTGATTCAGCCTGTTGTCTGGTCAGTTCCATAACTTGGTGCTCTAAGAAACTCTCTTAAAAGTATCAGGAAGGTAACATCAGGTTGGGTGTAGGACTGAGGAAGTGGCTTGGAAAGTCTGGATGGGAGTAGGGCAATAGATTAGATTAGATTCCTTACAGTGTGGAAACAGGCCCTTTGGCCCAACCAGTCCACACCGACCCTCTGAAGACCTTCAAGGACCGCAATTTCCCCCCCCAACGTGGTCGACGATGCCCTCCACCACATCTCTTCCACTTCCCGCTCCTCCGCCCTTGAGCCCCGCCCCTCCAACCGCCACCAGGACAGAACCCCACTGGTCCTCACCTACCACCCCACCAATCTCCATGTTCAGCGCATCATCCGCCACCTCCAAACGGACCCCACCACCAAGGATATATTTCCCTCCCCTCCCCTATCAACATTCCATAAAGACCACTCCCTCCGTGACTCCCTCGTCAGGTCCACACCCCCCACCAACCCAACCTCCACTCCCGGCACCTTCCCCTGCAACCGCAGGAGGTGCAAGACTTGCGCCCACACCTCCCCCCCTCACCTCCCTCCAAGGCCCCAAAGGAAACTTCCATATCCGCCACAGATTCACCTGCACCTCCACACACATCATCTATTGCATCCTCTGCACCCGATGTGGCCTCCTCTATACTGGTGAGACAGGCCGGCTACTTGCGGAGCGTTTCAGAGAACACCTCTGGGACACCCGGACCAACCAACCCAACCACCCTGTGGCTCAACATTTCAATTCCCCCTCCCACTCCACCAAGGATATGCAGGTCTTTGGACTCCTCCATTGCCAGACCACAACAAAACGACGGTTGGAGGAAGAGCGCCTCATCTTCTGCCTAGGAACCCTCCAACCACAAGGGATGAACTCGGATTTCACCAGTTTCCTCATTTCCCCTCCCTCCACCTTGTCTCAGTCTAATCCATCGAATTCAGCACCGCCTTCCTAACCTGCAATCTTCTTCCCGACCTCTCCGCCCCCACCCCAGTCTGACCTATCACCCTCACCTTGCCCTCTTTCCACCTATCACATTTCCGACGCCCCTCCCCCAAGTCCCTCCTCCCTACCTTTTATCTTAGCCTGCTGGACAAACTTTCCTCATTCCTGAAGAAGGGCTTATGCCCGAAACGTCGATTCTTCTGTTCCCTGGATGCTGCCTGACCTGCTGCGCTTTTCCAGCAACACATTTTCAGCTCTGATCTCCAGCATCTGCAGACCTCACTTTCTCCTCTGAAGAGTAACCCACACAGACCCATTTCCCCTCTGACTAATGCACCTAACATTATGGGCAATTTAGCATGGCCAATTCACCTTACTTGCACATCTTTGGACTGTGGGAGGAAACCGGAGCACCCAGAGGAAACCCACGCAGACACGGGGAGAACGTCCAAACTCCACACAGACAGTCGCCTGAGGCTAGCATCGAACCTGGGACCTTGGTGCAATAGCGAGATTAAAAGTTGAATGCGACAGTCACTATGGGCAGTAAGCATAACAACCTGCCAACATTGGCTTGGGTTTGATGGGTGACCAGTACAAAGTACCGAGCAAGAGTTAGGGAATATAGGAGGGCGGAGTAACAGCATTGCCTGGCATTAACATAAAAGATGCCTAAGTGAGTCAAGGCACCGTCTTGTGGAACAATCAAAGTACTTCATATAGCTTTTAGTCCTGAATTCAGAGGCTTGTATTTTCATTCGATGCTGACAGCTGGTGTCTCCAATATTTCATTATTCATATTTCGGACCTCAGTATAGTTTAATCAATCCATACCTTGCTGTTAAGATGGGCTCAAATGTTAATCCATTTTCCACTTGGAATTCAGACAGCAGAAACTGATCAAAAAGCAAAGAGGTTTCAGCATAAAACAGGAGAGACTTGCTGATTCTGCATAAGGTGTTAATGAGGCCACATCTAGAACACTACATACAGTTGTGGGCTCCTTATTTAAGAAGTGCTTTGGTGCAGTTCAGAGATGGGTCACTGCATTGATTCCTGGGTGAAAGGGGGAGGGGGGCAAGATAGTGGATTTGAAGTTGAAGATCAGCCACAAAGGCTTAAAAGGGCTGACTGGACTTTCAGAAGAATGAGAGGTAATCTTATTGAAGCATAGAAGATTCTGAGAATGCTTGACAGAGTAGATGCCAAGATGGAAATCCAGGACAAGGAGCCACTGCTTAAAAAATAAGAGGTCACTTGTTTAATATAAAGATGAGGAAGAATGTCTACATCCGTTTTACCCTGTTATTACTGAGAAAGCTTGTAGCCTTACATGGGACACGTTTACTACAGGAGATGCGGAAAAGCGCTTGACCACAGCGAGGGGAGGTGGGGTGGGGCAACTGTTCAGAAAAATTGGGGACATCTGTTCTTAGTGTCAATGGATTGGTGTAAATAAGGTGATAACATTTGTGTACTTGTGGAATGTGTGGTAGTACTTCCTTCTCACGCCGGAGAGGTGGGGGGGTTGTGGTGTGGTGCTGGAAGATTTCGCAGTGGGATGTCAGATGACCGAAAATTCTGATAATATTGAAGACTCTTCACAAAACTCATACTCAATAGGAAAATAACTTGTAATTTAATAAGCAGAGTGGAATTTACATGTAATAGAACAATCCTGATACATTTTCATGTATACCACACTGAGCAGATTTGAATTAATGAAGCTCAGCTCCTTCATCTTGACTGTTCTGGAATGTGAACGTCCCATTACCATTACAGGCTAGGAAAACACAAAGGCTGAAACTGACATAGTGAGGAAGTTGAAAGATGTTCATGTGTGAGTGAGAGAGAGAAAACATTCTTCTGTAAATTACATTCACTGACTGAAGGGTTCAAGGGACACAGAGAGAGGGGGAGAGAGAGAGGACAGAAGCTGGTGGCAAGATTAACTCTATAGTCTGATTTGAGTGAACAGTGGCTTGTCACGGATTGACTGTTTGTATGTTGTTCCCTGGAGCTCGAGACTCGGGGATGTTATGAATTTAATTTGCCTTCTGGGAATCTAAGAGGATTTTAAAAGAAAAAGCCATTTTGTAGGACAATGATACTGGTCATGTTAGCTGAGCCGAGGTTACCTCATGACCATTCCCACATAGTTTAGACTAGTCCCTTGTTATGATGTACTGTGAAAAGGGAAGGTTATCTCGCCAAAGCAAATCAGCCATTTGGGGCTTGGCTGCATCAAGGTTGCCCACTCTGATGTGCATATAGCTTAAGACATGTCAATGAGTTTCTCTGCTTCTGCAAACTTTTGCCGTTTTATTGCTGCTTATCTGATTAAGGACATGTGGCATTTTTGTAATTTTATATAACAAAATTCTGTATAAAGACAGCTTGTTTGCAGCAAAAAGGAGAGTAGCCTGAGTGAGCTCTTGGGGGTAAGAGCTGGCGCCGCTACTCTACAAATGGTTTTAGAACCTTAGATACCTACAAGCCAGGCTTTAGCTATGTTTATAGTGTAACATTAATACCTTTATTTACCAATGGTATCAATTTAAACTATGCTGTCTGCAAGAGTTTTATATTCCAGACTACCACAAAGTATGATCACTGGGATGAGCCAAGAGAGGCTACAGTTCGAGTCCATCAGGGATCCTCTGAGCTGACTCAAATAGATACTCTCGCCTTTTATATCTCTGTATTCCATTCCTTTGATGATGCATTTGGTCACCCGTCATCATCTCTTTCTCTTGTCTAGCTTTCCATTTTTCCCCTTTAAGACTCTATGAAGAACCTTAGCAGATTTCCCGCTTCTAAAAGTTCTTTATAAAGTCAATTTATTGATCAGTGACCCACAACCAGGAGCAGGAATCTGGGAGGATTATTTCCTGTAAGGTTGGGATCAAACAATTGACGTTTCTTCTTGCTGGGAACACTTTTAGGATTGAGGAAGACTTGCTTCTCTCCCAGTTCAATGCATGAAGAGGTGGCTGATAGTCTAATGCATTATCTGCAGACACTACCTCATGTGGGACAGGATGTTGTTTGAAAGATCAGGTAGATGGATTGTTGGAGCTTCGGGCAATCCCTCTGACACCTCTGCACATTCCTGATGAAGTCACTCGATGTGTTCACTGCCTTCCTGAATAATCCTTCTCCATTTGTGGCAGTCACAAGTCATTTTTATGAGGGGATGGGGGAGATGTTTGACCTTTGCAGGGAAGCTTTGAGGACATCCCAACAGTGTTTCCATCCTCCTCCTGAATGTCTCTTGCCATGACTGAGTTCCGAGTGAAGAAGCTGTTTCAAGAGATTGCTATCTGGGACACAATTGATATGCTGCATCTATTGGAGATGGCTTCAAGTAATTAGTGGCTCAATGCAGGAAACAAGATAGTTTGACACAGGGTGCTGCAATTGGATCATCTTTCATGCTGCTGGATTTGAAGAACCTTCTGAATGCACCACTTATTCTTGATGCTTTGCAATGCCTGCTGCGGGCTAGCTGAAACTTGGCTGGTTTGCCAGGCAGTGATACTAACAGCGTGGGTTCAATTCTTGCACTGGCTGAGGTTACCATGAAGATTTCATCCTCCTTCTCAACCTCTCCACTCACCTGAGGCATGGTGACCCTCTACTTAAATCACCGCCAGTCATCGCTTTCTAATGATAAGAGCAGCCTCACGATCTGGTAAGACTATGGTGACTTTACCTTTCATCCGAATCTCTGAAGCGTATAGGAGTGCAGGAATCATGCTGCTCAGTAAACCATGACCTTAGACTTGGAAAATGAAAAGTGACATTACTCATTCCAATTCTTTTCATATCCATAAGTTACACGCAACATTTTCTTCCCCGTCACCAAATCATCCATTTTTTTCCCCATCTATTAACCACCAACAGTACATTACCTGTATTTCCTAATTGATGAATTTATGAGGAAAGGCTATTCAGGTCATCAAAGGTGAGGGAAAGGCAGGGAGAGAGGGAAGGGACTAAATCAAAATGGAGTTGGAGGGGGGAGATAAAGCACTCCATCTCCCACAATGCCCTTCTCTCTCTAAAGCCATTGAAAGAATTGAAGGACACTGTTGTCTCCCTCTCAAAGGACTCCAAGGCAGGAACGTATCTACAGAAGACAGCAGACTGTCGGCAGCTATGATCCCCCCGCCCCCCCACGAACTTGTTAATGGCCAACTTGGCTTAATTCCAGCTGTTGAGGCAGTCACCAGGTAGGTGGAACCTGGAAATAAGAGTGATGTTAATGCTAACGCCCAATCAGTCAGATAGAACTGGAGTCATGTGCACAGAAAACAACACTTTTATTAAACTGAAAGAGAAGTTTCTTAATGGGAACGTGCCTACAGAATAAAACCAGCAAAATTGGAGATTAAAGCCCCTGTTTCAACAAAATACACTTGTTTGCAAAACTCTCCCATTAATACATATAGAACTTACAGGCAAACCTGCATCAAATGGACACCTGTGTGGTTGAACTTAAAATTGTGATCTTTGCAATAGGATGAATCCATTACTGGACTGTTCAGCCAGAATCCAGGCCAGGGGAATGGGGAAAAGAGAGACAGGGTAGAAATAGGAAGACGAGGGTGGGGGTCGGGAGTTCGAGAAATAGACATGATGATGCTCTCTTGCACCCAGAGCATTATTCATGGATTAAACCAGGCCAGAGGGAACCAGTGACAACTGGTAAGACACACTGTCTAGCTGACGGATGGATACAAACAGTGGCATTAGATATGGGGAAGAAGTTCAGAAGCAGATAACAGCCTGGCAAAGGCAACATCAACAGAGACCATTCTGCACTGCGGCCAAGGGATTTGTGTGGCAGCCTTTTCAGAACTGGATGACTCAGCCACCAGCAGATGTCAATGGATCCTGAACTCTGCCAAAGGTCTGAGGCTCCATTCCCCCATCATCTCTGGCAGATGGAAGGATTTCAACTTGCACCAAGACCTTCTAGAAATCACCAGTTAGCTGGACCTCACATTTTCTTTTCCCAACTTCCCAAAATACTTTTCAGCTCCAGTTTCCAGAGTGCTCAAGGAACTGGACAGACTATACAAACCAGAGACTGCAGAGATTATTAGCAAAATAAGCAAAGATGAAGGAGATTTAAAACAAAAATGGAATGGGTTATTAAAATCTTGAAGCAGATTCACTAATTTTCAAGGGGAAACTGGAAAAATACTTGGAAGACACTGGAGAGAATCATACGTTTTAGGGTAAAACCCCAGCATAAGTGTGGGGTTTTCAAAAGAGCTGGCTGAATGGCCTCCCTCTGTACTGGATGATAACTGGCTAAATCAGATGGATGTAGTTCAGGCTCCAAGTGACCATTAAAGCAGGCTTCTCTGCAAGTACAGTCAGATGAATAACACTATCTTGACCCACTGCAAAATTACAGTTCACGGCTCACTCTCGTTTCCATAATTCTGTACAAATTATTTGAAGTATTGGTCTGCCATGATTTTACACTAAGTTATTCACCTAAAGCAGACTCTGCATCAACACAGGCCTGCAACAAATCATTATATTTACTCTCCGCTTTTGATCAGGGGTCACCCCAGAGTTCACATGCTCTCTTCGTAGAAGACATCTGAAACAAAGAACATTAACATCTTGTACAATCATGAGGGCCCCAATACATTATGAAGGTACTTGTTTGTATTTTATATGTATCTATATATATATAAAAACATGTAAACATGATCTTAATTATGCAGAATGACTGAAATGAGAATCCAAGCGTTCCAAACATCAATGACTGGGAGAAAGAGGGTCCTCATTCCCACTCTTTATCTTATTTTGTTTCCTTTCCCTTATCGCCCACTTCTCCCCCTGCCCCAGCTCCTGTCCCAGTTCACGGGTCTGACCAGTATTCAGCATAGTCATGTTCACAGCCTCACTGGTCAGCAACGCTCTCTCAAATGCAGCTTGAATTGGGGCCCTCAGAATCCAACAGTTTAGAAATAAGAACTTTAGAGAAACAAAACCTGCTTTTCACCTGCTGCCACTGGGT
This sequence comes from Chiloscyllium plagiosum, assembly GCF_037043375.1. NCBI lineage: Eukaryota > Metazoa > Chordata > Chondrichthyes > Orectolobiformes > Hemiscylliidae > Chiloscyllium > Chiloscyllium plagiosum. Next base: position 22,444,464 of record NW_028270171.1, read on the forward strand.
CATTCACCAAATTGGTACTGCAACAGCGGAGTGAGCAAGCAAACCTCAGGTCTGGAGTTGGGGTGCTACGTTTGGCCTCAGTGTTTAGTCTGGGGCGTGGGAAGGGTTACACTGCTGAGCCTCCCAGTCAGTGTTTACAATCCTACGGTCCCTATTTACTTCTGGATGGTAGATCACAGCAGGGTTACGATGGTCCCCATGCTCTTTTCATTTCTTTAGTTTCTCCAGTTCCCTGATGCCCTGGCCCCTCGAACAGCCTTCAAAGATTCACGTGGACTTTCACCAGCAAGCCTATCGGTGACAGGGGGATCAGGACAACATTTAAGCAGCACGAAATCAGGTGACTCTGGGATTTGTGACAGAATCGGAATTGGGGGTGTGTGGGGAGAGCTGCTGTTTGGCCCCTTATACTTCCAGCACAGGACACTGCATCAATGTGGGGCGTGTGGTTCTCTCGAGGAGCAGTCCACTCTGTCACATGCTGCTGTCCTCTCCCCATACCCTTCGAAAACAAAATATTTGTCCACTTCCATTTTAAAAGCAAATGTAAATTCTGGAAGTGGAGTTTCCTAACTCAATAAACATCTTCAAAAATATTCTCATAATCTTTTAATGATGACGTTAAATCCGTGCCCTACATTGATCAAATCTCTTCTTGAACTTTCTTTGCTTTAATAATCTCACTTTATCAAAGCATTCATAATTCATGCTACTCATCAAATACCCCTTGTCTAAACAAACCTTAACTGTCACATTGGTACTGAGTTTAAAATATTTTCTTTACATTTGTAATGCAATAGTACATTGAAATTTGTCACTCTCCTCTTTCTCCTTATCATCATCTAGCGAAGCAAACACAACATTTGTGTAAAGAGTGCAGCCTGCTGTACTGCATTAGCTTTTATCCTACAGTCTGTCTCTCAAAAGGAGACCAGTGCAATGAAATGAACCAGTAAGGGCTGCTGTGCAACCCTGGGCTGTATCAATCATATGTCCATTCCTGGCTGAGTCCTGTACATTCCTCTTCATCGGTCATGGTTTCCTCTTGGGGTTGAAAAGGGGGATAATCCCATGGGATTCAGGTGGTCTGCTGGCTACCTTACATGTGGGGGTTTTCTCACATTTAATCCAGCCAGCTATCCGACTACAGTGGACATCCCCGAGTAAAATCTTAACCTCACCTCCGCCTTCCTGCAGGAGTTCACCCAAAGTGGCTAGGAATCCTAGGGGAGAGGCCAAATGTAACATCCCAAGGCAGCTCCTTAACTTTACCAGATTTCCTTCGGATTCCTTTCAGGCCCCCCATTAATTTCTATCAAGCCTTGCATTCTCATTACTAGCCAAACACAAACCAATGCTTTAAGATTAATGGAAAATGATTAGCATTATCCCGCTTTTCTTCATGATATATCATGTTATAATTTAAGTTCAATTCTTATCATCCATCTAACCTCATCAACAATATAATATTCATAACATTATTTGGAAGAAAGCACGTCTTGAGCTATTATTACTAACGACATAACATCCAAAGTTCTCAACCTTTTTTAAGAAAGAGTTTAAGGTAAATGGTTGCAGCAAAAATGACTTAACTGAACCAGGCTTATCTATTAACTAACTTATTAAATGTTAGCGAGCAATGTATTTAAATGTCTTAATTAATATACATAAAAACAGGGAAGTGTTCCATTCCCCTATGGGCAATATCTCAAGTGGAGGATAGTGACTGGGGACTTTGCCACAATGATGCACCCCATTTTTCAAAACCTCTCTTTGTAAATAGGATTCTGTCACCTGCCAGGAGAATCTTTTTATGTACTGTAAGCTGAACACGTGTATTAGAAGCAGGAGCCTTGCTTCTGCCTAGAGTAAGGGCCAGGGTTACCAACTATGCGTTATGTCCCACCAACCTCTCTGTCTGACACACACACATAGTCTCACTGCTGAATGGGTGAACCTACCTGATCTTATGCAAAATCAACTACACATACCAATTGCTTAAACATCAGTCTAATATTTCTTTTTGAACTAAGTTTACTAGTAGCAATTTTAATTATGGAGCATCACAGTCAGAGGTGTAAGATTTTTGGGGTTCACTTTAATTGCAAGATCTAAGTTGATCACAATTATAAAATGAGTCGAGGGCCAATCTAAACGTTTAATGGCCCTGATTAGTTACGAGACCAAATGGAATATAAGTTGGTTCCTCACTTGCTTAATCATGTCAAAACTGATTAATTATTGAAAAATAACTCAATCCTCCAGAAGGAGATGTAGAAGAAACGTGTCAAATGTTTCAGCATGCTCCTAGCCAGTGTACACATGTCAGCAAGACTGCAGCTTCTTCAACAAATAAAGCTAATGAATGACACCGAGCAAAATGTAAAGAAGACTGAAGGTGGCAAATAGAGCCATCACTTATTCCTGAAACACGCCTGTGAATATTCTCCTGGGTTTGATAGTAGCAGTGTCTTGTAGATTGTCCTGTACCTCCTGGAGAATCCTGGAATGCTGTCAACCTTAGGTGAGGCAAAGACCCCATTGTCTTGGTTTCCAGCGAATATCACTAACAAAACAAGACTTCAGGACTGACAGCATGATCCTTTGTCCTGCCAACGCCAACAGTAATTAATGTAAAAGCTTGGACTCAGAAATCCTACCAAAGTGAGTATTTGCTGGCTTCTACACTTCAGCAGGTTGGAAGGAGGGGAACAGATCAGCCTATAATCCATTGCCTCACCTCAATACCGAGGGTCTACAGCACCTATTCATCCCCAAACCTTATGTCTTGCCAACAGAATTTGCAAATACATCCAGTCCAACAGTGTCAACTTGACCTGACATCCAGGTAAATAAATGAGACAATGAGACACATTTTGGGAAAGTTGGTTTTGTACCAACGGGAGAACTCAGCTGTCCTGTTCAATAAGACCAAAGTACTTGTAGTACATATGAGAAACATTCAAGGCAGGTCCCCAATCTTTGTCTGTTCCTAAAATCTGTAACTCGAAAAAATAAAGACACCAACAATATAAAATGTATTGTTATTAGGGAAGATTTGGGGTTCTATTGTAAGTATAGGATGTTAAATAGTTTCATGATAGCAAACGATTCAGGGTGAGAGTTTACAACCTCCTGCATTGAGCACTGGGTGGCTGAACAGTGGTTAGCATGATTTCCTTGCCAGAAATCCCTCTGTGGTGATAATGTCGATCCCTGAGGTGATTGGCATCGTGATAAAGCTTGTTCCTTAAGCACCACGTACATAAACACTTCCCGCAATCAAAGCTCTCGCCGCAGGTCTGGGAACAGGATTTGTTGGTCCGTTTGCCTGTTGCTCCTGGCAAGAACAAACCATCAGCTGGTTCAAAACCATCACCTGGACACTTTAACAATGGGTGTTAAGGCTCACAGAATCAAGCTGACTAAACAGAGTTAAGATATGGCTAAACCATTGCAAACAACAGTAGAACAGGCTCGAGGGGCTTCCCTCACAAGTTTGTGCAAGGCTTAAGGCTTAGGGCTGATCCAAAGTTCACATTTGCTTTCACCCGTAAGGTTACTTCACCTCACTAATTCTCCCTCCCTGCCTTCTTAAATATCTCCCTCTTTGACTCTGCTTTGGACCGTCTCCTCATTCTATCACTCCCTCTGCACAAGTCCACATATGGCCTGACAATGAGCCATTCTAGTTCAGGGTAAAGTTTAGCACTGAAGGAGTTCCTCATTCCTTGCACTTCATTGTCCACACTATTCCATGAAATATCAGATACTTTCGTAATGTTACACTTTCTCGTGCACTGGAGAATGACATTACGAATATCCAACAACAGCATTTCATATTGCACTGTGTATTAGTTTGGTTTTGATTAAGACAGCCTTGGGTCAGGCTGTGAACGAATGAGACTTAAAGGACCAAGTGATTAAAAGTAGACATCACAGTAAGTCCTCATATTTCACTTTGAATCAACAGTATAGGAGTAGTGCAAATGAAATAGAGGGAAGGATCGGAACACTGACATAAAGAGAAGTTTACAGTAGTGATGTCTGACAATATGCGCACAATAATGTATCAATTCATATCTGTAGTTTCACAGATAGCTCTTTTCTCTCGGTGGCACAATTTAAAATGACAAAAAAACCAATACGGCAGATGCAGCAAAGTATATTTCCACTTCTGTGACGTCTTATTCTAGATCTCGTAAATATATTTTTCAAAATTATTGAATTAAAAATGAATTTTGGGAGGAACCTTTTCATCCGGAGGATGGTTAAAATGTGAAACTCACTTTCACGGGGAATACTGTGAAGGTGAACAGAATAGACGTTATGAACGTACGAATTGGAGTAAGGAACAGAAGGACATGCTGATAGATTGAGATAAGGAGAGACAGGAGCAGGTTTGTGTGAAGCCTTACACAGAAGCAGTGAATATACAGGCTGGGAAGATGGGGGAATTGGCCGGTATTTAGCAAAGAACACAAATTGAAGTTTGTGACAGAGAAAAGAGAGAAAGAGAGAGACAGCTGTATCCTGAACTCTGACACCAGTTGAAATAAATGATATCTTACGATATTTTCTGTACAAATTGATTTGGATTTCCCCAGTTGTAAACGTTCATTAAAAGGAGCCGACCAAACTTCAAAGCAAAAGTGCCTTTGGTGGGAGTGGCGGAAGAGAGAAATGTTCCTGACTGAGAATAAGCTGTCTCCTTCCATTTCATTTTAATTAAAATCAACAGGTACATTTGGATGATAAAGATAGTTTGGTTCATTTAATTCACCCTTTCAGAATGTCAACTTTAGTTCCTCTTGCTTCAGTGTTTAAAAAGGTGTTCTATATCACGATCTTTCTGTTTAATGAACCAAACATTGCTTAGTGACCTGGTCGATGTGACCAACACATTACTGAGACAGACAGGACCAGGAAGGCTTGGCTGAGTTGGGTAGATCTTGTGCTGACAATACTTTGCTTCATGCCTCAATCCCGCTGGACTAGGTGAAGGGGGGATTAAAACAAAGTTGGGCAGAGTTTCTCCTTCTGGCTGCTACTCAGAGGATTCGCCTTGTTTGTTTTATCACGAAGCACGTATAAGTACATGGTGAATACAGTAACCAGCTTTATGTTCTCCCAACCTCAGAGCCTGAGTTCACACATTAAGAACGACCAATCTGTTTGTCTATGTAGAAGGATATTGGCAGGAATCAGCAAACTATAGGGAAGGAAATGGGAGAGGGGCAACAGGATTGGGTATTGGTTGAAACCTGTAATAAACTGCCCCATTTATTCTGTGAAAGCAGCTCAGTGGGCAAATGCCTAATCAGTTCAGTGTTATCACTGGATTGACTGCTCTATGGTACATCAACCACTTTGCTGGGCTACAACACATTGTTTTCCAAACAGCTCTGCTACAGGGAGATAAATATACAAAATTGAAAATGTAAGCTATCTGGCCGTATCTCATACTGAGAGAGATTAGGAGTTAATTTTCTCATTGTGATTCTTCAACAAAGATTATTGCAAAATTTCAGCCCCCCCTCCTCTCCACAATACTGCCCCTTTGCAGGGATAAACCCACCCATTGGTTAGAAATGACAGTGTTACTTGTTAATGACTGCATGATGGTCATAATCATGCGCCACAGACTAGGAACTAAATATTGGAAGTCATCCATCAGTAGAAATCCTGGTCTCTGTCCTTCATGCCATTTGAGTTCCTTTCACTATTCTGTCACACCATCTGCCCTCAGCTAACTCAGTGCATTTATCCTCTTGAGTTTCTCATCACTATGGCTCAGCTCTGCCTCATATAAACACATGAAGCCATCCCTATGGGTCTAATGTAATGTGGGTTCATAAGCCAATCTGTCACTGTACACAGATCCCCAAACCCTCGTCTCCCACCCTGCCTAACCCCAGCAAGATCCAACACATCTGTAACAGCTGTGAGCACTTTCCTTTCTGTCTCGATTTAAAGCTGTGCCTGCCTTTGTTACAGCTGCATTTAAACACGAGAGAAAAACGCAGCACACAAGGCAAGAGGAATTACCTCGGTGTAATGAGGTCACGGTTCATGATTGTACCCATCATTTAACCGAAAGCAATTTTCTTCTCTTTAGAATTTAAAAGGGTTGTAGCAACAATTAAAGTGAACCGGTCTTATCTGTTAATTTAAGTCCTTCATCAAAAAACTGTATTTGCCAAAATCACTGTCATCTGGTGCAATCAGCATGTCCTTCCTGGCTTTGGCAAATTTCAATTTCATTAACTCCTTGCGTTCAATCCACTCTTCCAGCTCTGACTGGCTGTGGGCAAATCGGCATTTATCACCATCTGGACAGGATTTCTTCTTTTGTCTGGGGAACACAGAGTTAAAAACACATATACACAATCTCATAACACAAGGAGGCAATTCAGTCCCTCATGCCTGTCCAAATAGATCATGGAATTAACACAGAAACATGGCAGAGAAAGCAGGCCATTAAGCCCAACAGGTCCATGCCAGTGTTCATGTTCCATAGGAACCAGCTCCCATTCTATTTGATTGGATCTCGGGTTTCCCAGCAATAGCTGCCATGGAAACTAGCCTCAATGCTAACACTTGAGACCCCTTTAAACCTTCACCTTTTTAAAATATTCGTGGCATTGCCCAACAAACTTACTGTTAAGAATGATTCCTGTCTCACAGCGCTGGCCCCATTTGCACAGCTCAGCCCCACTTTCTCATCTCTGCCCTATGCTCCTCCACCTCTGCTACACTCCCACTCCCCCACCTCTGACCCCCAGCACTCCCCCATCCTTGCCCCCCCCACAATCCCCCACCCCTGCCCCCCAACTCCCACATCTGATTCCCAAGCACTCCCCCATCCTTGCCTCCCCACACTCCCTCATCTCTGTCCCCAACTCCCACATCTGACTCCAAGCACTCTCCCATCCTTGCCCCCCCACACTCCTCCACCTCTGCCCCCACCACCCTACACTCCCACATCTCTGACCCCTCTGCACTCTCTCACCTCTGCCCCACCCCATTCCATCTCTGTCCCCCTGCACTCTCCCACCTCTGCCCCCATGCACTCCCCCACCTCTGCCTCCCTGCACTCCCCCATCTCTGCAACTCCCCCCCACAGTCCCTTCACTTTCTCATTCTCAACTATTGTACAGTTACAACATTTAAAAGACATTTGGATAAATTCATGAGTAGGAAAGGTTTGGAGGGATATGAGCCAAACATAGGCAGCTGAGACTCATTTAGTTTGGGAACATGGTCTGCATGATGAACTGTATAGAACGGTCCATTACCGTGATGTATGACTTTTTGATTCTATGATTTGTGCCATACCTTGGAGTGACTAATGTATCTCAGATCTCGCCCAAATCCATTTGCACCACACCTTTTAGAGTATTTTCTAACAAATACATAACCATATTTTTCCTGCTGAAATGCACCATTGAGAAAGTGGATTGTGAAATTCTTGAGCAAGTGGACAAATTGCAGGTTCAGACGTTTGTATCCTAGGCTGTTCTGAGACATGAAAGAGGACATTACAGGGGCCCTGACCCAAATTTTTAAATCCTCTCTGGTGACAGGGGAGGTGCCAAAGGACCGGGGACAGCTAATGTGCTTCCACTGTACAAAAGGTCGAAACAGATCAGGAAACTTTAGCGAGTGTAACATCAGTGGCACGGAAACTTGGTGAAACTAATGAAGGGAAAATTAATCTCCATTCAGAATGGCAAGAGTTGATAAGGAATAGTCAAAATGGTTTTGTGAGGGGGGGGGGGGGGGGGGGGGGGGGGGGGGAGGGTGAACAAATCTGGTAGGACTTTTCGAGGAAGTGATCAAGTGCTTGGACGGGAGTTGGGCAGGTGATGTAGCTTATATGAACTTCAGCAAGGCCCTTTGACAAGGTCCCACTTGAGAAACTCAATGAAGGTAAAAGCACATGGGATCCAGGGTAACTTGGCAAGGTGGGTCCAAAAATAGCTCAGTGGCAGGTGACAGAGGGTAGTAGTAGAAGTCTGTCTGTGTGTGCAGTGGGGGGTATATCACAGGCATCAGTGTTGAGTTACTTATTATTTGTGACATTCTTAAATGATGTAGATGATAATCTGGGAGGGATGAGAAGCAAGTCTGCAGATGACACAAAGATTGGCTGGTTGGTTGACGGTGAGAAGGAAGCTAATAGGTTAAAGGAGGATATAAATGGATTGGTCACATGGGCAGATCAATGGCAGATGGAACTTAGCCCTGCTAAATGTGAGATGATGCATTTTGGAAGAAGGAAGTACTCCATGAATGGCAGGAACTAGGAAGCTCAGAGAAACAGAGGGATCCTGAGGGGCTTCTGCACAGATCCCTGAAGGTGGCAGGACAGGTTAACTGGGTAGTTAAAAATGCAGATGGGACACTTGCCTTTATCAGTCAGGGCACTGACTATAAGAGCAGGGAGGTTGTGTTGGAGTTGTACAGCAATTTGGTCAGGCCATAGCTGAAGTAGTGTGTGCAGTTCTGGCCACCATACTAAAGGAAGGATGTGACTGCACCAGAGGGAGTGCAGAGAAGATCCACCAGGATGTTGCCTAGGATGGGATGAGTCAGCTACGAAGAGAAGCTGGATAAGCTTGGGTTGTTTTCTTTAGAGCAGGGGAGGTTGAGGGAAGATCTGATACGAGTTTATTAGGTTATGAAAGGCATGGACAGGGTGAGGAGAAAGCATCCATTTGTTCCCCTTGGTTGAAGGGTCAATAATAAGGGGTCATAATTTTAAAGTGAAGGTGATGGGGGTCTGGAATGCAGTGCTTCGGAGGGTAGTTGAGGCAGGAAACCTCACAATCTTTAAATAATACTTGGATGAGTTTTTGAAGTATCATAACATTCAAAGCTATGAACCTAGTGTGGGAAAGTGGAACTAGTGTAGGTAGTCACATATTTTTAACAGTACAGATGTTTTGGGCCAAAAGGCCTCTTCTGTGCTGTATGATTCTACGATTCTACGTAACATTTGAGATTCTTTTGCCAATGATATGCTCCTAACCATCTCAAGAGCAACTAGAGACGGGAAATAACTACTGGAGCTCTCAGTGACATCCATATCCCAAGAATAACTAAAAATAATTGCAGTATCGTTGCATACAGCCACCAATATTCCTATTTCCAAACTGTGTAAAATGAATTCCTGTCCCAATTTGATCCTCTCTCTTTGCAGGCTAGTTCTTTGTGAACGTGCTACATTGTCAGTAAAACAATACCCTTTTGGAAACGACCTACGTTGCTGCTGTCCAATGGACAGTTTCCTTCCCCTTGCCCCCAGCCTCACCTCTCACACAGTTTGAACTCTCCCATAGGGAAACGATGTTGCCAGCAGTTCTGATCATCCTCAGAGTTGAATACCTTGTCTTTGTGCTTTTCGGATGTGATGTGTTTCGCCCACTGCTTCTCACTATTGCTATTTTTCCCACAAAGCCAGCAGTGGTAGCCAATTTGCTGAAAAGTGATGACACAATAGGTTAAGGAGAAGGATTAATAAAACCAACATAATCTCTTGAACCAGGAATCTTTAATCTCTATTATGACCCTTGTTTTGCGATCAATAAGGCTTTAGTGAGGCCACTTTTGGTCAACAATACACTCTTTTGGTCTCCTTATTTAAGAAAAGGGCAGAAAGGTATTGGAAATATTTCAGAAAAGGTTAACTCCACTGACTCCCAGGATGAATGGGCTGTCTTATGGGGAAAGATTGGACAGGCTGGGCCTGACTCCATTGGACGAATGAGTGGTGATCTTCTTGAGACATAGAAGATCCTGAAGGAACCTGACAGGGTGGATAATGGCAGGATATTTCCCCTTATGGGAGAAATGAGAACCAGAGGACATAATTTTGAAAAAAAAAAAGTCACCCAATTAAGGCAGAGATGAAGATTTTCTTTTTCTCTCACCAAGTCATTAGTCTCTGGAATTCTCTTCCTCAGAGAGTGGTGGAGTCAGGGTCTACGAATATTTTTTAAGACTGATTTTTATAGATCCTTGACTATGAGGAGGTCAAAGTTTATCGGTATAGAGAGAAAAAAAAGTGGAGACCACAATCATATCAGCCATGATTTTATCAAATGGACTACTTCTGTTCCCAAATATCCCCCCCCCCCAAACCCCATCTCTATAACCTTATTCAGGGTTGTGTCACAGTGATTTCCTCTCAATGACCTTGCAGTGTAATCATTTGGCCCTGAACACACTCAGTGACAATAGTCTTTGGTCAGCACAGCTGCATCATGCTGATATTCTCATCCTAAGTCCCTCCTTTCTTTCAGGATTTGGAGATGCCGGTGTTGGACTGGGGTGTACAAAATTAAAAATCACACGACACCAGGTTATAGTCCAACAGGTTTATTTGGAAGCACTAGCTTTCGGAGCGCTGCTCCTTCATCAGGTGGTTTCTTAGAGCCTTACTTTCAACACCTTCTGAAACAACCAGAAAGTTCACCTCTTCCTTATGCCCTTAGTCCCGTTCCATTTTACAGTGGGGTATCTGTTGTCCACTCTTCCTTTTGTTTGTAAAGTATACAGAAGGAGGAACATGATAGAAGCGAACAGTGCTCCCACTGCTGGCACATTTTGGTAAGTGGACAGGACAGTTGAACCATACATCCAGTCCCCAGTCCATGCTGGTGGAGCTGCTCTCGGTTAAAATAACAACAGAGAGATCTTGAATCCCACCCCCGCATCTCCCAAAAGGACTAGAGGAAGTTAACAAAAGGAGATGAACTGGTCTCCTGCTTCTGGTCAGGATCTGGTGAAATAGTTATGTGTGGCTTGATAGTGGATGAGTTCAGATTGAGCTTAGATGTGCTGAACTCTTTTTTCAGATAACCTACAGACTGTCCAGTTGCACACATGAAGTGTCATCCTGCAGAGCAGTGCCTGAGGAACAGCCAGTACCTTGGAGTGGTCTAGCAAGAAAATTGAGAAGGGAAGGAATGAGGCGGGTGCAATTGAATTGTTTGAGGTTTGCTCTGAAGTACCTGATGACCACAACCTCCTGATGAAGGAGCAGCGCTCCGAAAGCTAGTGCTTCCAATTAAACCTGTTGGACTATAACCTGGTGTTGTGTGATCTTTAACTTTGCTCTGAAATGGGCTTTATTACACTGCAAGGAGCCTTAAGATGAACAATACATTTCAGAACGAGTGAGGAAATAATCTTGTGCAGACACACAGCGTATTGGATGGTCAATTCCAAATCTTTCTGCATCAAGCATTAAAAAAATCTTGAATGCAAGAAGCCTAATGTTAAAGGTACTGAAGTAATGCAAAGTGCCGAGCACAGAACTCAGGCTGACACACCAGTAACAGTACTGAGGGAGTGCTGCTTTGTGTTATTTTGGATCTGGCATGTGACAGAGGTTCCATTGCACTCATTTCAATGAAAGCCAAGTGAGTTCTAGTGAAGGGTTAGCTCACAATCAACATCACAAAAGCTCATACTGTGGATTTTATCACAATGCTGGTCACTGGAGCTTGCACTACAAATTCACTGTCATAAATTACAACGGTGACTGTCCTGAAAAAAAATTGCTGAAACAAAGATGCATTTGTTTGAAGCTTTTCATTTTACACTCATCAGGACAGTTTGCAAGAATACCAGTAAAAGGAGAATGCCCAACTTTGATACTCCCTCCCTCCCCCCTGCAATAAAGCCCAAAATTTAGTTTGCCTTCCAAATTATTTGCTATGCCTGCACAGCATTTAAATTTAATGCTGATCTTGATAGTTGTGCACCTTCTCTGCAGCCATAACATTGTATTCCTCACTCTATTCTAATACTCTTACGCACTTTGTAGGGTATGATCTGCCTGTACCGCACGCAAAACAAAACTTTCACTGTTGCTAGAGACATGTGACAATAATAAATCAAATCAAATGCTAACTTTTTGTGATTCATGTATGAGACAACCTAGATTCTTTTGTACTATTGGCTACAGAATATGATGCATCTTAGGTCTTGTTCGACACAAAATCCTATCAATAATTGAAACACTGGAGGTTAGGGTCCAGCTTATTTTCCCAGAACCTTAGTTCCTGTACCTACCCCCACATCAGCGTAGTCGGTGGGCATGTGGATCTGCTTCTCGCTCTGCTTAGTGTTGAGTTCAGTGGGCTCCCCAGTCATCATTGGCTTCTGGTTCTTCAGCCACATCTCATACACTTGCTGCATGTCATACACTGCAATGGGAAGACAGCTCAAATATTTAGTGCATAGAACTTCAGCTCTTAAGTGCTGCATTTTGGATGAGATTTTAAGCTGTCAACTTCTTGGGGTGTGTGTAAAAGATCTCATTTCAAAGGAAGAGATGGTGTTCTGACGCCGTTGCTCCTGAGTCAACATCACCAGAACAAATTACCAGGTCATTCATCCCACTGTTGTTTGTAGGGGCTCAGCACAAGTGATTGCGCTTTTTAAAGGAGATCATTGGCTTGAACGTGTTACGGTTCTTTAGTGATATATCAGAGAACTACTACTACTTATGAACAAAAGTAGCAAAGGTCAAGAGAGAAAGGGGGAAAGTTAGGTTTGGCGGGACATGGAGCAATCACAACAAATTAAAAACAAATCCGCTTACTTTTAGTTTCCTTCATGTATGTCCAGGCATCAAGCTCCTCAAGGCTGTGGGCAAATGAGCAGTTTCCAACATATTGGCACTTTTTCCCCTTTGCAACATGTGTACACAACTGAAAAATAAATCATATTGATTTATGTAAAAGCATTTAACCAAACAATAACTGTATTGGACTGCAAAATCTCTGAGCATGACATGAAATGACTACCAGTTAAAGACAAATGAACAGAAGAGAAAGCAGTGATATGTTAAATGGGTGGCCCCATGGCACAGACCTAGTCAGCCCAGTGGAATCACTGTTTGCTCAAAGTGTTTGGCTTGATGACTGGACTATCTGCCTTCCATTCACAGGCAGGATAGTGAGAGAACCATGCCCCAGACACAATTCCCTCCCCCTCTCTTGTCCATGTATCACTGGACACAGTGTCACCCACAATGCTGTCTCTGCAAAGTGACTGAAAAGAACAAGCCACTCGACATTTTGGAACCGTTACCTCATGACCACTTGAAGGCCAAGTTACATTCTGACTGCCTTAGTTGCTTCGGTCCTCAGCAGCCTGCTAGGCATCTCACCAAAGCAGCAAAATTTGCCATTACAACATTGTGAACACCCACATTGCAAGATCATGCTGCCTATCAGCTTCAGCTCAGAGATCATGTACTAAGTTTCACTGCAGAGAGTGGGCCACATAATCACAGACTAACACTTCCGTGCTCTACTGAGTGAATGTTGCATTGTTAGAGGTGCTGTCTTTCGGATGAAACATTTAACTCAGGCCCCTGGCTGTGCCCTCGGGATGTAAATGATCCCATTAAAGAAGAGAACTGGGGAGTGTACCCCGGTATCCAGCCTGATAAATATACATTAACCAACAAAAATAGATTAGCTTGTCAATAGTATATTGCTGCTTGTGGGAGCTTGCTGTGCCTGATGCTTTGGGAGGCAGCTGCATGCTGGGAAGGTCACTGGAATAGCAATCCAGAATCCCAGACTAATGTTTTGGGAACACGGGGGTAGTGAATCCCACCACGGTGGATGGTGAAACTTAAGCTCAATAAAAAATCTGGAATCGAGCAGTGACCATGAAACCACTACCAATTATCATAAAGAAACATCGGGTTCATTAATATACTTTAGGGAGGGAGATGTGCGATCTTTGCCCAATCTGGCCTACATGTCACTCCAGACTCTCAGCAACATGAATGATTTTTATCTGCCCTCTGGGTAACTAGGGACAGACACCCTCACCCAGTGAAGGAATAAAGAGAAATTAATTGTCAACATTACAAAGTGGCTGCACGACAAATGTACACTCGGGGCGTGCTGAGGTCATCACAAAGTGTAAAGCAGAACGAGTGATGTATTTGTTTCTTTACTCACGTCATACTGCTGTGGGATGTTCCTGCAGGAAGGCAATGGGCGGATAGCAACCCACTTCTTCCGCTCACTTGACATCACCAACATTACCCGCCGCTCCTTGGTCCATCTGGAGAACAGGAACATACACCATTCAGGACACTACACTTTAGAAAGGACCTGAATACTTCAGAGGTGGTAGAGAAGAAGAGTAACAGTACAGTTCCAAGATATAAGAACTCAAGAATTAGGAGTGTCATTCGATAGGATCATGGCAGATTAAACTATGACCTTAATTCCACTTTCCTGAGCGACTGCCTCATTATTTTTGACTCTGTTGTTGAACAAAAATCCACCTAACCCAGCTCTGAATGTATTCAATCATCCAGCCTTCACCATTCCCTGTCCCTTTTTGTCCCACTGTGGGTGTACTTCCACCACATGGACTGCAGTAGTTCAAGAAGGCAGCTCACTATCACCTCCTTCAGGGCAATTAGGGATGGACAGTAAATGCTGGCCAGCGACACCCATATTCCATGAAAGAAGAGAAAAATCCTCAAGACTGAGAGCCCTCTGAAATGGGAGTTGTGTAATTTTAAACGGTGTTCCCTAATTCCAGTCTATGTCCGACCAGGGTCAACATCCTCTCAGTCTCCACCTAAACCAGTCCCCTCAGGGTCTTGTCTAACATGGAGATGGAATAGCTGCCAAAGGGGACGATTAGTGGCTAACAATGGGATCCTCTAGTGACCTTCTCTGTTTCATTAAAATCACCTGTTTCATTAAACTCAGTGGAATTACAATCACGTGATTATATTCCTTGGAATTTAGGTGGTTGAGGTGCATTTTGTGAAAATGGTCAAGATAGCAAGAGAATCAATAGGATAGAAAGGGAGATATCACTTCCATTGGTGAGTCCAAGACTAGGGAGCTGGTCAAAATATTACAGCCGGGAATGAAATTTGAAACAATTCTTCAGGGCTGTTCGAACTGTTCTCCAGAAATAGCAATTATGTTTGAAGAATTGTTGATTTTGCAACTGAGATTATTTGACACTACTTGACCAATAGTTTTAAAAAGCTCTTGGGATCAGGATTCAAATTTCTCCATGGTAGTTGGTGGAATTTAAATTCAATCAATGACATTAGGAATTGAAAACTCGCCTCAGTAATGGTGGGCATGACAGTTATCATCATAAAAGCCCATCTGGTTCACAAATATCTTTTAGGGAAGGAAAATGCCTGGTCTGGACTATATGTGACCCCAGACCACAGCAATGTGCTCACCCTTGGCTACCCTCTGCAATGCGCCCAGCAACCCAATCATTTCAAGGGTAATTAGGAATGGGTAACAAAGGCTAGGAAATGCTGGAGATCAGAGTCGAGTGTGTGGTGCTGGAAAAGCACAGCAGGTCAGCCAGCATTCAAGAACCAGGAGAGTCGATGTTTTGGGCATAAGCCCTTCATCAGGAATGAGGCTGCTAGCAAAGGCTAGCCTTGTCACATCCCAAGAAAATTTTTTAAAAACCAAAGTGTTTAAAGTAAGTAAATAAAGAGAAAGTTTCTAACAGCTGAAGGGTTGATAAACAGAGAGAACAGATTTCAGGAGGTTGTGAAGGAACCAGGGCTGACAGGAGGAGAAAGGTTTTATGCAGTGAGGAATAAGGATCTGGAATGTGTTACCTGATGGAGGCTGATTTATAAGTCCTACTGATCAGAAACTTATCCTTCAGTCCAACTCATCCATGATTACCAAGTTACCAATCAAAACTAGTCCCACTTGCCTACATTTGGCCCACATCCCTCTAAACCTTTTCTATTCATGCACCTGTCTAAAGGTCTTTTAAATGTTATAACTGTACCTGTAGCTACCACTTCCTCTGGCAGTTCGTTCCACATAAGAACCAGCTTGTGTGTGAAAAAAGAGCCTCTCAGGTCCCTTTTAAATCTTCCTCTCCTTTAAAAATAAGCCCTGTACTTTTGAACTCATCCACCCTCAGGAAAAGACCTTTGTTAATTACCTTATCTATGCCCCTTATAATCTTATACATCTCTAAATAGTCATCTCTCAACCTCGTACACTCCAGTGAAAAGAGTTCCAGCCTTACAGCCTTTCCTTATAACTCAAACTCTCCTGTCCTAGCCACTTCCCTGTAAATTTCCTCCCCAATTTAATAATATCCCTCCTATAACAGGGTGACCAGAACTGCACACAGTATATCAAAAGTAGCCTCACCGATGTCCTGTAGAATCTCGACATGTTGTCCCAACTCCTATAACCTCAACGGTCTGATCAATGAAGGCAAGCATGTTAAACGCCTTCTTAGTCACCCTGTCTACCCGTGGTGCAACGTTCAAAGGACTATTTACCTGAATGCCTAGGTCTCTCTGTTCTACACCACTACCCAGGGACCTACCATTAGCATATAAGTCATGCCCTTGTTTGTTTTACCAAAATGCAGAACCTCCTATTTATCCAAATTAAACTCCATCAGTCACCCCTCAGTCCACTGGCCCAATTGATCAAGATCCTTTTGTAATCTTAGATAACCTTCTTCACTATTGACTATACCACGAATGTTAGTGTCATCTGCAAACTTACTAACATGCTTCCTCAATTCTCATCCAAATTGTTTGTAGAAATGACAAACAAAAGTGGACCCAGCACCAATCCATGGGATCACCACCAGTCATAGGCCTCTAGTCCGTAAAACAACCCTCCACCACCACCCTCTGTGTACTACCGTCAAGCCAATTTTGGATCCAATTGGCAAGCTCACCTGAATCTCATGTGACCTAACTTGATTAATTAGTCTACCATTAGGAGTGCCAGTGGATAAGATCATGGCAGATCAAACTATGGCCTTAACTCCACTTTTGTGGCTGCTTGCCCCATTATCCTTAACTCTGCTGTTGAACAAAAATCCATCTAACAGAGCTTTGAATGTAATCAATGATCCAGCCTCCACTGCTCTCTGTCCCTTCCTGTCCCACAGCACAATGGGTGCACCTTTACCACATGGACTACCACTCTGCCCCATCAATCTTTTTGCTTAGGTCCTCAAAACTCTGTTGGGAGAGGGGACAGGATGATGGTAGGAGTCTGGGGACTCCAGTGCCTTCCCATTATTGCTCCAATTAAGGACATTATGGGAAGGCCTGAAGCCCTCTGCTTTGCTGCCAACCTGCTCTATTACACCCTCCACCTCACCCTAACATCCACTTCTGCCATTTCACAGGTGTGACCTCGGTCTCTCAGCAATTCTGGGCATGTTATCAATAACAGTGAGGCACCTCTCAATTGTTCTATCAAGCAATGAAGAACCATTAGCATCTATTTGGCTGCCAGGAGAAAGTGAGGAACGCTGGAGATCAGACTCAAAAATTGTGGCACTGGAAAAGTCAATGGAGAATTAATGTTTTGAGCATAAGCTCTTCAACAGCTCTTCATCATTCCGGATGAAGAGCTTATGCTCGAAACGTCCTCGTTCCTGTTTCTTGGGTGCTGCCTGACTGACTGTGCTTTTTCAGTGCCAAACTTTGACTCTGTCAGCACTCAATGGTCTCCAGGATTTTTACAACAAGTCAGTGCTTTGTGTTAGAAGCTTTGAGGTGTATAACTCAGAATCTGAGGTTTGTAACCTTATTCCACTTCTCATCAGAGTCCAATTATGGTTAAATAATTATTGGATGAGATCAAGAGTTTAATAATTCTTCAGGCTGTCACTGAGCGCTCAGGCTAAATTGACTTGGGCTCTTCTTTTATTTTAAAAGCTGCAATTGCTAAGATCAGGCAGACATGCCATGTATTTCAACTTCAGTGGGTGGCACGTTGGCTCAGTGGTTAGCACTGCTGCCTCACAGCACCAGGGTCCCAGGTTCGATTCCAGCCTCGGGTGACTGACTGTGTGGAGTTTGCACCTTCTCCCGGTGTCTGCGTGGGTTTCCTCCAGGTGCTCCAGTTTCCTCCCACAGTCCAAAGATATGCAGGTCAGGTGAATTGACCATGCTAAAATCCCCATAGTGTTAGGTACATTAGTCAGAGGGAAATGGGTCTGGGTGGGTTACTCTTCGGAGGGTCGGTGTGGACTGGTTGGGCCGAAGGGCCTGTTTCCACACTGTAGGGAATCTAATCCAAAAAATAGGTACTTTCAAGCTGAAGTTGAAGCAGTCTTCACTTTCTCCTACTTTCAAGATGAAGACAGCTTCTCCTTAAATTCCAAATGACTATCTTAAATATAAGTGTGACAGGCAGACAGGGGTGAAATAATTTATCATATCCAGCAAATGTCCTTTCGCAATCCTTACAATCAGTGAAAGGGTGTAGCTTAAAAGGAGAAAATATATGACGCAACACATTATTCCTCTCAAAAAAAAAGGTTGAAGGGTGACTTAATGGAGCCTTTTAAAATGATGAAGGAGTTTGAGAAGTTAAATACACAAAACGAAATGCCATGTGTGGAAGACCAAAACAAAAGGCCATTAATAAATTCCATAAGGAATGGAGGAGATTTTCTTCTCCCCAGAAGGTGGAGATCACTCTCAAATGTAGTAGCTCAAGCAAATAGCATGGATGCATTTGAAAGTGTAAGGTGCCAAGAGTGAAGTAAACATAAGGACATGTTGATGCGGTTAGATTAAGGAAAGTGGAAGACAAACTAGGGTCGGAGGAGCAGCATAAACACTGGTACAGTTCAGTTGGGTGAAATAACCTGTCTGTATGCTATACATTCTCTTTAATACGTAAACTTGAAATATTATTAGTTAAGAAGTGGAAATACAGAAAAATCAAATTTTGGAAGTTGCTGTTAAGCAAACAATGAATAAATTTACAATGAGATCCTAACTCCAGTATTTTGTGTTCCCTGAAGAGTTCCTTCATTTCTTTACAAAGCTCTTTGAAGTAGGACACATAAGAAATGCATATTTGACATGCGGTTGCAGGGGAAGGTGCCATGAGGCTGTGGGGGAGGATGTTGGCAGTGAAGCAGCAATGGACCAGGATGTCCTGGAGGAACGGTCTCTGTGGAAGGCTGACGAGGGAGGGATGAGCAATGTGTGTTTGGTGACATCCCTCCAGAGGTGGCTGAAATGGCGGCTAATGATCCTCTGGATGTGGATGCTGGTGAGGACAAGGGGGAGCTTCTTGCTGTTGTGGGAGGGAAGAGAGGAGGTGAGGGCTCAAGTGCAAGAGATGGGTCAGACATGGCTGAGGGCCCTGTCAACCATGGTGGTGGGAAATCCTCAGTTGAAGAAAAGGGTGGACATTTCAGAGGCTCCCTTATCAAAGTTAGCCACATCAGAATAGTTGCAACAGAGATGGAGGAACTAAGAGAATGGAATAGAATCTTTACAGGAAGCAGGATGTGAGGGTAACTGTGGGAGTCAATGGGTTTGTAGTGAATATTGGTGACCAGCTTATCCCTGGAAATGGAAACTCGTTAAGGAAGGGAAGGGAGGAGTCAGAGATGGACCAGATGAGAGCAAGGTGGAAATTGGAGGCAAAATTGATAAACTTTTCAAATTCTGGATGAGGGCAGCAGCACCAATGATATCATCAATATATTGTACCAGGGAAAGAGGTGTGGGTGGGAGCTGGAAAAGGAATGTACTACATGTCCCACAAAGAGACAGACACAACTGGGGCCCAGGCAGCGATCCATAGCCACCCCTTTGCCCTGTTTTCATTTCTGGATAGGCTGGCCACCATTATTCAGTATTTTCAACACCCCACCCTGTTCACTGACCAACATCTCTGTCCCAGGCTTGCTGCAGTGCTCCAGCAAAGCTCAGCAATCTGGAAGAACACCACCTCATTTTCCATTTGGGAACTCACCGCCCTTCTGGACTCAATATCAAGTTCAACAATTGCTTGAGGCACCTTCTCCTATGTCCTTACCCAAATCCCTATACACCAGGATTTATCATCACATGGTCTGCTATCAGACACAGTCCTGTGTCAGCCACTAATAGTCCCCATTAGCAGCTTTTAATTCTCCTAGGCTGACCATTATCCACTCCTTTTTCTATCCAAATGTTATTCCCTCCCTTTGGACTCTATATCTACCTCTCATTTCCTCCTAGCAGCCATCAGTTCTGCGGAAAGGTCACTGGACCCGAAACTCTTCTTTTTCCCCCACAGACCTGCTGCCTTTTTCCAGCAATTTCTGTTTTTGTATAGCCAGTAAATCTCTTTTGACCTGCCTCTAATGGAATATATCCTTTCTTAAATATAGGGACCAAAACAGTACTCATACTCCAGGTATCGCCTCACCAACACCCCGTACGGCTGTAACAAAACTTCCCGATTTCTAGACTCCAACTCCAAAGTGAGCACTGCAGATGCTAGAGATCAGAATCGAGTGTGTGGTGCTGGAAAAGCACAGCCGGTGAGGCAGCTTCCAAGGAGCAGGAGAACTGACGTTTCGAACATAAGCCCGTTTCGAGCATCAGGAATGATTCCTGATGAAGGGCTTATGCCCGAAACGTCGATTCTCCTGCTTCTCAGATGCTGCCTTACCTGCTGTACTTTTCCAGCATCACACTCTCGACTCTTGTGATAGGGGTCAAAATTCTATTTGACATTTTAATTACTTGCTGTGTCTGCATGCTATTTTTTAATTTTCATGCACATAAACACCTGGATTTCCCTGACGTTATACAGTCATACAGCACAAAAACAGATCCTTTAGTCCAGTTCGCATTTCCAGACATCCCAATCTGACTTAGTCCCATTTGCCAGAATTTGACCCATATCTCTTTAAACCCCTCCTATTCATGTACCCAGCCTTTTAAACGATAACTTAGAGTCGTACATCACAGAAACAGTCCCTTTAGTTCAACCAGTCCATGCCAAACATAATCCCAAACTAAACTAGTCCCACCTACCTGCTCCTGGTCCATATCCTTCCAAACCTTTCCCATTCATGTACTTATCCAAATGTCTTTAAAATGTTGTAATTGTAAGAGAGAGAGAATGGGAGAAAGGAAAAAAGTGAGGAGGAGTTGAGAGAGTGATGAGAAGGGATCATGGCAGAGTAATGGAATGTGGCCGACGAACAGAAGTGTTGAAAGGGATAAAGAGGGGTTGGGAAGTATAGACAGGAAGAGCAGGGGTTACAACCTGCAAAGCAAAAAAGTGGGGAGAGGCTCAGGAAGCCCGAGTAAAGTTGTAAAAGGAAGAGAATGGAAAGGAAGGAGGAAATTTCTTACCATATTCTAAACAGACATTGCCACAAACTCCAATCCCAGAAACTGGCACGTCTCCCTAACTGCACCATCAATTGTAAATGGGCTATTTCATGTCCCAGCCCTCAATTTAAAGTATAATTTCAGGTACTCCCAGGGAGCATATGCTGTAAACTAAGTACCCTGACGTGAGGAACTCAGCTGTTTCACCCCCTCCACCACCAGCCACCCTGCTCCCACCACCACCCCCTGCCCACCCCCCCACTTGCCCATCGCCCATTACTCACAAAGTTTTGAAGTTAAAGAAAGTGGACTGACCCGTGTCGTATTTTGGCACTGCAGTACTTGAGGCTCTTGTCTGGTTCAACGACCTGCCCATTCCTCCAACACTGGCTACAAACAAATTTCATCTTCATGCCCAGCGAGGCTACCTTGCCAGATCCAGATGGCACCTCAATCAATCAGAACACAAATCCATTAGGCAAGATCTACTAAGCAAAACAAAGACAGCAAAAATTAAAGCCAACACATTTCCCATTTCTGGACCATAAGAGTTCCAGTTTTCCCCTCCAGGATCCTGACACAGCTGGGGGAATATGGAAAACTGCCCAGGTATGACCTGTCCATGAAAGGAAGAACAAGTTTAACTTGGCCAATTACCACCCCATTAGCCAGCTTTCATTCTTCAACAAAGTATGGAAAGAATAAACAACAGTGCTATTGGTCAGTCCTTACACATTAGAACTTACTCATTGAGATTCAGGTGGGAATCCTCCGAGACTGCTTTGCTCGCGACTCCATTACAGTCATGGTTTAGACATGGTCAAAAACAGCTGAATTCCATCAGTGCGATGAGAATGACTGCCCTTGGCAGCAAGGCAGCATCTCAACAAGGTATCATGGCTTTTTTTGGATTAGTGGTGCTGGAAGAGCACAGCAGTTCAGGCAGCAACCGAGGAGCAGCAAAATTGACGTTTCGGGCAAAAGCCCTTCATCAGGATTCCTGATGAAGGGCTTTTGCCCGAAACGTCGATTTTGCTGCTCCTTGGATGCTGCCTGAACTGCTGTGCTCTTCCAGCACCACTAAACCAAAATTTGGTTTCCAGCATCTGCAGTCATTGTTTTTACCCAAGGTGTCATGGCTCCCTAGCAAACCTGAAGGCATGGAGTAACAAAGAGGCACAAAAGAAGGTGGCTGTTATAGACCACTCATCTATGTCTATGTCTTGGGATGTTGCTGTAAGATTTTTTCAGGGTTGTGTCTTTGATCAAACCATCTCCAACTGTGTCATCATTGACCTGCCCTTCTCCATCATAAGGTCAGAAGTTGGGATATGTGCTGGTAATTGCACCATTTACAACTCTACAGGTACTGAAGCGGTCCATGTGTGTATTCAGCAAGACCTGGATGACATTTAGACCTGGGCTGTTAAGTGACAAATGTCAAGCTATGACAATCCCCAAATGAACAAGAATCAAATTATTGCCATTGACATTCAAAGGCATTACTATCACTGAAACATCTATTATCGGTCCTGGGGTTACCAATGACCAAAAACTGAACTAGATTGGCCATTTGGATAGTATGACAACACCAGGAAGCCAGATGCTGCAAATGACTTACTTCCTGTCGCCTCAAAGCCTGTCCACTATCTACAAGGCACAAGTCAGGAGTGTGCTGGAATACTCCATACTTGCCTGGATGAGTGCAGCTCCAACAACACTACAGAGGCTACGCACCTTCTAGAACAAGGTCACCGACTTGACTGGTATCACATCCATAAACATCCACTCTGTCCACTACTGATGCACAGTGGCAGTAGTCTGCACCATATGAACAAAGTTCATTTGACCAGCACCTTCCTAGATCATGGCTTTTACCATCTAAAAGGGCCAAGGGCATTAGATGGATGGGAACACCACTACCTCCAAGTTCCCCTTAAAGCTACATCTCACTCTTGAGTTGGAACTATATATCTGTTCCTTCCAGGTTATTGGATCAAAATCCTGGAACTCCTCTCTCGAACAGTGTGGAGAGTAAACCTACTTGCTCATGTACCAACTTCTCATGGGCAATTAGGAAAGGAAAGCAAACACTGATGTTCCTAGCAAACATGCCCTTCCTGTGGAGGAACAAAAAGAAAAGACCCTGGCAAGGACTGGCCTCTGGTCTTTGAAAGACAGGCAACAGCGTATGTGACATGGCGATGAAAATAACTGGCCTGGCTACAATGTGGCTCTGTGGTCTACTGTACAAAGCAGGAATTAAGAAAGCAATACACGTAAGGGTGCACTTCAGACACTGTGTATGAGACACAGTAATCAATCTGTAGGTGTTGATGAGATATGCCTGGAGGGATATAAATATGTATGATATATGAGGGAGATTGGAGTGTGTGTGTATTTGTATAAACATCCAAGACACAGAAAATATACTGGAGAATTTTCAACATGGAATAAGAAAGGAAATGTCGGGCTTGACTAGCTGTAATGAATTCCTTGCATGCTCTACTGAAAGGGGAGCAGTGGAGGTTATATATTTGGATTTTCACCTACTTTTGATGAGGTAGCACATGGTCAACTTGTGACTTGTATTCTTACATGGAATGTGGCGTCACCAGAAAGAGCAACCACAGTACCTGAAACAATCAGCCCACAAGATGGCTGCTTT
The DNA here is from genome assembly GCF_037043375.1 of Chiloscyllium plagiosum. Classification (NCBI taxonomy): domain Eukaryota; kingdom Metazoa; phylum Chordata; class Chondrichthyes; order Orectolobiformes; family Hemiscylliidae; genus Chiloscyllium; species Chiloscyllium plagiosum. The sequence goes on from NW_028270171.1 coordinate 22,468,292, forward strand.
TGCCCTTGGTTCCCTTACCATTGGTAAAAGACCTCTGTAGGTTGGAAGAAATCTTTAAGTGGCTAATTAATGGCTCAGTCGGTTTAAAGGGAGACTGGCTCGTTGAGTCTCCTCTCCCGCTGATTAAATACTGTCAGAGGGCAGGTGGGCAATGGGCACTGTCACCACCATGGCACCCAATTTTACTTCACAACACAGCCTGCCCTACTAGCCAGGAGGAGTGCAAAATTCCATCCTGGGTGTAAACGATACAGTGGATAAATGATCTAGAAATATGAATAGAAAAATCAGAAAGAGTGAACAAAGATTAATCAGGCCATCTAAAAGGGAAGTAGAGCACCTACACTCATCTCTCGAGGATAGGACTGAAAAGCAGAGAAGTGACATTAAATGAGTATTGAACCTTGGGTTACCCCTGCTTAACATTCTATAAACTGTTCTGGTCTCCACATTATAAAAGGAAGATAGTGGTTCTGGAGAAGGTCCAAATTAGTGGTGAATGCCAGATTGGAAATTTTACATCTTTCACGAAAAATCAAACAAACTGCAGAGACTTTCTCTGGAGAACAGTAGTCTGAAAGCTGACCTGGGGGAGCTTTTAAAGAGGTAACAAAGAATCAATATCCACTTGCAGGAGAGGCCAGAAAATCAGGGTCATAAACAATTACAACAAATTGAATAAGAAATTCAGGAGAAAATGTGGACAGATGTCATGTTTGTGATGATTAGCCAGTACATACTGAAGGAGAAACTGGATAAACAAACAAGGAAGGAAGGGCAGGCAGGTTACACTGATAGCATGCACTGCATCAGCACAGACCTGTACTGCTGAGTGGCCTATCTCTGTGCTGCAAACTCGGTAAGTAATTCTAGAATTGGAATTTGTGGGTTCACACTTTACCTACATTACAACCATGCAGCATTGATGGAGACCTGGGAGAAGCAATGGCTATATTGAGTACAGGTTATGTGTGGGACAGGGAGGAATTTGTCAGGAGAATAAGGAGCAATGAAGGAGCAGATGGCGTTCATTCCCTTAAACAGCAAACAAAATGCCTTGCAAAATCCATACAAAATGTACGTGTCAGAAAACAGCAGCAAAATTAATCGCTTATATAAATCCCAAACCAGATTTCACAAGGTCAATGAATATGAATTAATATTCAGCTTCTTCAAAGTAGGTTTATTTATTTCATATAGTTTGAGCAGCAGCTGGAGAAATGTTGCAAACATTTGAATGTGGTATTGATGATACTGCTCGATTCCCTTGTGTGGAAGATTGTCATAGAGCAAGGAGTGGGGAGTTAAGAATTGGTTATTCCGAGTACTGGGACTGAGGATCAGCAAGTTGTGAACTGATAAAATGTTGTTGTTGAGTTGATGAGAAAAAGAGACATGCTGTTGAACCTTTTTTCTTGCAATGGTCAGGACAGATGCATGAATTCCAACTTTCAAAGGGAGCAATATTTTATACTGTACAAAATGAAGGGTGCTGACTGGTTGGAAAGCTGACTGATTGGTCAAAGTATTGCCATGGAAATTGCAGGAAGGAGCTGTAACCCATCACTCTATTGGTTAATTAAAAAAAAGGCACAATGGTCAGGCATAATCCTTCATCCTGCAAAGGACAGCTCCTTGCATACGAGTATATATAGCTTCGAGTAAGCATATTCCAACAATCAAGTTTGATACTATCAAGCAACAATCGCTCAATTCTCAGATTTCACTCATACCTTATTTTAGGATCTTATGAATAGTTTGTGGGTCTTGTGCATGCCCCAGTTTTCATTTAGTCATAGAGATGTACAGCACAGAAACAGACCCTTCAGTCCAACTCATCCATGCTGACCAGATATCCTAACCTAATCTAGTCCTATTTGCCAGCATTTTAGATATCCCTCTAAACCCTTTCTATTCATATATCCATCCAGATGTCTTTAAATGTTATAATTGTACCAGCCTCCACCACTTCCTCTGGCAGCTCATTCCATACATGCATCATTCTCTATGTGAAAAATTGTCCCCTAGGTCCCTTTTATATCTTTCCCCTCTCATCCTAAACTTATGCCCTCTAGTTCTTGACTTTCCCCACCCCAAGGAAATGACTTTGTCTATTTACCTTATCTATGCCCCTCATGATTTTATAAACCTCTATAAGGTCACCCCTCAGTCTTCAATGCTCCAGGGAAAACAGCCCCAGTCTAATCAACCTCTCCCTATAGCTCAGATCGTCCAACCCTGGCAACATCCTTCAATCTTTTCTGAACCCTTTCAAGTTTCACAACATCCTCCTGATAGGAAGGAGACCAGAACTGCATGCAATATTCTAAAAGTAGCCTGCTCAAAATCCTGTACAGCTGCAACATGACCTCCTAACTCCTATACTCAATGCTCTGATCAATAAAGGAAAGCATACCAAACGCTTTCTTCACTATCCTATCTACCTGTAACTCTACTTTCAAGGAACTATGAACCTGCATCGCCAAAGTCTTTTTGTTCAGCAACACTCCCTAGGCCCTTACCATTAAGTGTATAAGTCCCACTCTGATTTGCTTTTCCAAAATGCAGCACCTCACATTTATCTAAATTAAATTTTATCTGCCACCTCTCAGCCCACTGGCCTATCTGATCAAGATCCCATTGCACTCTGAGGTAACCTTCTTTGCTGTCCATTACACCTCCGATATTGGCGTCATCTGCAAACTTACTAACTATACCTCCTAAGTTCATATCCAAATCATTTACATAAATGATGAAAAGCAGTGGACCCAGCACCGATCCTTGTGGCACACCACTGGTCACAGGCCTCCAGCCTGAAAGGTAATCCTCCATCATCACCCTGTGTCTTCTACCTTTGAGCCAGTTCTGTATGTAAATGGCTAGTTCTCCCTGTATTCCATGAGATCTAACCTTGCTAATCAGGCTCCCATGGCGAACCTTGTCCAACACCTTACTGAAGTCCATAAAAATCATGTCTACCACTTCTTCAAAAACCTCAAGTTCATGAGATATGATTTCCCAAGCACAAAGCCATGTTGACTATCCCTCATCAGTCCTTGCCTTTCCAAATACATGGGGGCACTGACGACTGAGTTGCTTTGTATTCAAGTTCTGCAATTCCCACCAGAAACCTTTCTCTCTCTCTCTCTGTCCTCCTTTAAGTTGCTCCTTAAACCTATTTCTTTGCCTTACAAGTCCAACTATCTCCTTAAGTTCTCAATGTCACATTTTGTTTAAAAATGCTTCTGTGAGTTGTACCATATTAAATGTAGTTGTTTTCAAGAACAAACAGGCCAGGAAATGCTTCATGCCTCTGACCCGAGTCATTGGTTGCAGCGTACCTGGGCTCGATTTGCGCTGGTTTCCACATTCAAGCAGTGCTGTGCAGACTCCCGTACAATCTCTTCGTGTGTAATCTCTGTAAGATAACACAGGAGAACAGGGCTACTATACTGACAAAAGCAAAATACTGTGGATGCTGGGAATCGGAAACAAAAACAGTAAATGGTTACCCATCTGATGTGTTAACTCTGTTTCACTCTACAGCTGCAGATTGACTTACTGGATTTTCTTAGCATTTTCTGTTTTATTTCACTACAATGCTGCATGGAATCCTGAAGCTTCATTAGCTGGAAGGTGAAAACTGAAGATCTTCTGGCATCTTGTGTGAGTGGCCAGTCTCAATATGGAACTCCTATCCAAAAGCATCGGTATAAAAACTGAACAGGCTGGAACAACACAGAACCTCTGATCAACAGTCCCTGTGAAATGTTCACCTTTGTCTCACTCTCTACAGAGGCTGCCTGAGCATTTCCAACATATCCAGTTTTTCCTTCAGATTCATAGTTGTCAGTGACATTATGCTTTTGAATGAACATTGGTCAGCTGTTTTATCATGGAAGACATCACAGCAAAGCTTCAATCCCACCCTTAGGGGGAGACGATAGCGTAATGGTAATGTCTCTCTACTCAAAATATAGAGGTTCAGGATATTGTTTTTGGATCAGATCCCACTAAGACAGCAGATAGAATTAAGTTTGAATTAATACACAAGAAATTAGGGTGGTATGGTGGCTCAGTGGTCAGCATTGCTGCCTCATGGTGCCAGGGACCCAGGTTCAATTCCAGCCTCGAGTGACTGTGTGGAGTTTGCACATTCTGCCCATATCTGTGTGGATTTCCTTTTTGGACTATGGGAGGACCCAGATGTGCAGATTAGGAGAACTGGACATGCTAAATTGCCCAGAGTATCCGGGGATGTTCAGGCTATAGAAAACGCAGGGTTACAGGGTAGGTCAGTGAATCTGGGTGAGATGGTCTCTGGAGGGTCAATGTGGATTTGATGGGCCAAGTGGCCTGCTTCCACACTGTAGAGATTCTATGATATTGTAAAGTTAGCCTCAGTGATGGTGACCATAACAGCTATTGTTAATTGTTGTAAAAACCCACCCGGATCACTAACGTCCTTTAGAAAAGAACTCTGCTGTCCTTGCACAGTCTGGTCTCCATGTGACTCAAGAACCATAGCAATGTGGTTGACTCTTAAATCGCTCCCTGAAATGGTTAGGGAGGTCACTTGGTTTAAGGACCATTAGGGATTGGCAACAAATACTGGTCTTGTCAGTGATGCCTACATCCCTTGCAAGAATGATGGAAGTATTTGAAAACAAGGGGAAGTTGGTACACTGCTGGCTTGCAATAGACTCCAGTACATTCTATATCGGATGTCTTACATTCATGCCTGGCTACTGCTTTGGGTGCCAGAGCTGTCGACCATTGGTCTGGTGGGTTAAGGACAGTTTGCTCATTTGCTTAAGCCACCTAGGGAGAGAAGAGCTGGTAATATCTACCAAATGGAGGATCCCAGAATTGCAGGAACAAAAGACTGCCCATGGTTCAGCCTAGATCTTGCAAACCACCTGAGATGTAGGGTTTGCATAGGAAAAGTTATTCTCATGAAGACCATAGGCCCCTTATTTACATTTACAGCAGCAGCGAGAACAGGCAGCCCAAGGTCTCCCAAACAGTAGGCCAAAGTGGAGAAAATCGAGCCCTTGTAGGGAGCGCAAACTCAGCATGGCTAAACACTTAAGAAACCCCTTTGAACTTTTAACTTTGTTTCTTTAGTTTTCTACCTTGTACTAAGATTTCGTATCTAGGTACCTTTGTTTCTAAGATGTTGCTGGGAATGTTGCTATTATACATTTTTCACTTTATTCATGTACTTCTGTAATTGATTACACGTGACAATAAATTCTATAACATTTACAGCACGGTGTAATATTCTGCTGCAAAAATTGAGAAATGTTTCAGAGCCTTGTGTCTTTAAAGTCTTAGTGTACAAATGAAGTGAATAAACGGAGGATAATCAGGGTTCAACTACCACTGGCAAAGTGAAAGTGTAGATTCGGGACGGCACGGTGGCACAGTGGTTAGCACTGCTGCCTCACAGCGCTAGAGACCCGGGTTCAATTCCCGCCTCAGGCAACTGACTGTGTGGAGTTTGCACATTCTCCCCGTGTCTGCGTGGGTTTCCTCCGGTGCTCTGGTTTCCTCCCACAATCAAAAATGTGCAGGTTAGGTGGATTGGCCATGCTAAATTGTGTTAGGTGAATGGGTAAATGTAGGGGGGTGGGTTGCTCTTCGGCGGGGCGGTGTGGACTTGTTGGGCCGAAGGGCCTGTTTCCACACTGTAAGTAATCTAATCTAATTGGCGGGCAAGCACTTGCAAATTTTCAGTGCTAAGTAGGGATGACCAATAAAATGAACCGCCTTTTCTGAATGCTAGTTTTACGCTCTACATTGAACCCTCGCAAAATAGGTGGAATGAAAACACACTTTGGCTTTCCTTTAAAGTACCTGAACACTGTTGCATCACCCAGACCTTGAGCTCAATGAGACTGTGAGCGAAGTTACAGGTGTCTTCCCGTAGGCACCCATAACGTACTTCGTGCCGGCACACATCAAACTGGTAGTGATCCTGGTACTGCCGGATCTTGGAGTACTTAACGGTTGTGCCACACAGCATGTGGACCAAGCACCTGAAACCACACAGGGAATAGTGAAGTTTCAGCATCAGACCTAATTCAAAACTAATTTCGTTCCATCGGGCCCCTTGAGCCTGTTGTGTCATTTAATTAGATTTTGTCTGATCGGCAGTTTAACTTCATCACTCAATTATTTGGTAATGCTCAGTACACTTGCCTAACAGAACTTTAAAAAAAAAGGTAATATTTATAAGCAATTTCATCTCTTTTTAAGAACACAGGAACAGGAATAGGCCATTCAGCTTCTTCAGTAGGCGAAAGTGAGGACTGCAGATGCTGGAAATCAGATTCGAGGGTGTGATGCTGGAAAAGCACAGCAGATCAGGCAGCATCCGAGGAGCAAGAGAATCATCAGGGCTTATGCATCACACTCTCGACCTACAGTCAGCTTCTTCAGCCTGTTTCATCACTCGATTAGATCATGTCAGTTCTGTATCTTAACTCCCACCTCCCTATCTTAATTCCATAACTTTGACCCAAACAAAAACCTACCAATATTTTCAGCCAGAAGAAATGCCTGCCAGGTGGAACAGCATACAAAATCAAAGTTGTGCCACACCTTTATAACTCACTCTGGGTTGGTTCCTTAATATTGCATTCAGTTTTGGAAGGATATCTAGGTCTTAGAAAGGTTGCGGATGGGATTTACTGAGAAGGTAATAGGCACGAGTGACTTCAGTTCTTTAATTATGGAAAGACTGAAGAAACTTGGATTGTTTTCCTTTGAGCAGTGAAGGTTAAAATAAGTTGTAATGTTTAACATTCTGAAGGGTTTTAATAGTGCTAAAAGGGAGACAATATTTCCACTCACAGAAGGGTCAAGTCACCAGGGGATAAAAAACTAAGTTGATTTGCAAAAACGCAGAGGTGACTCGTTAAAACATTTTTTGAAAAAACACGGGTGGTTATGATCTGGTACACATTACCTGATAGAATGTAGAGCACATTTAATGGCAACATCCATGTGAGACTTGGACAATTCCTTGAAAGGATAAGATCTGCCAGGGTACGGGGAAAGAGAAGGGGACTGAAACTAATTGGAAAATCTCCCTCAAAGAGAACAAATGGACCAAATGGGCCTCTTTCTATGCTGTGGCTATGCTGTTTCATGTTACACATGAAAGAAGTGAAACTATCATGGTATTCGAACAGATGAAAGACTCAACAATCAAGGTATTTTTCAATGTATAATTTCAGTTACATCACACTGTAAATGTTTGCTATAAATTCTGTGCCTTACAATTAGTTACCCCACAATCACCTGATGAAGGAATGGCGCTCTGAAAGCTAGTGTGCTTCCAATTAAACCTGTTGGACTATAACCTGGTGTTGTGTGACTTTTAACTTTGTACACCCCAGTCCAACACCGGCATCTCCAAATCCTTCTATGCTGCACTACTTTTATCAGTCTGTACATTAACTTGGATGGTGAATAATAGCCAACTATCCAATCACAGATGGTGCCAGAGCTCAATTGCGTTTTCTTCCAGTGTTATCATGTGCCAGTGAGTTAAGGAGCAGCAAAGCGCTTTAATTTTTCATCTCCTAACTCGTGGTTACTGACGAAACATGCAGCATTCCAGCTTCTGTAACTGTGCAGGGCCCTGGTGAGACCACAGTGTAACAGAACTGTACAGCTCTTCAGTCCAACTCGTCCCTGCCAACCAGATATTTTAGATTAATCTTGTCCCATTTGCCAGCATTTGGCCCAGATCCTTCTAAACCTTTCCTATACATGTACTCATCCAGATGCCTTTTAAATGTTGTAATTGTAATGACTCCCCTGCAGCTCATTCCACACACACACCAGATTTTGTGTGAAAACGTTACCCCTGAGGTCCCTTTTAAATCTTTCCCCTCTCACTTAAACTGATGCCCTCTAGTTTTGGACTCCCCTACCCTGGGAAAAAGACCTTGGCTTTTCACCCTATCCATGCCTCTCATGATTTTATAAACCTTTATAAAGGTCACTCCTCAGCCTCCTAACACTCCAGAGAAAGTAGTCCCAGCCTATTCAGCCTCTCCCGATAGCTCAAGCTCTCCAACCTCAGCAACATCCTTCTAAATCTTTTCTGCACCCTTTCAAGTTTAACAACATTTTCTTAAAGCAGGGTGACTAACAGTGAATGCAGTATTCCAAAAGTGAGCTAGCCAATGTCCTGTACAGCCACAACATGAGTGTGCTATTTTAGTTTCCTTATCCAAGGAAAGATGTTGTGGCTTTGGAGGCAGTGCAACAAAGATTTACCAGACTGACTCCTGGCATGGTAGGACTGATGCATGCAGAAAGAGACTGGCTTGGTTAGGATTATAATTCACTGGAGCTTTGAAGAATGAGGGCAGGTGTCATAGAAACGTACAAAATTCTAACAGGATTAGACAGAGTAAAGGCAGGATGAATGTTCCTGATGACCTGGTGTTCAGAACCAGGGGTCACAGTTTAAATATCCAGCATAAGCCACTTCAGGTTGAGATGAGGAGAAATTTATTCACTCAGAGAGTGGTTAGCCCGTGGAATTCTCTGCCACGGAAAGCGGTTGACACTAAAGTTGAATAGGCGAAAGTGGGTACTGCAGATGCTGGAGATTAGAGTCAAGATTAGAGTGGTGCTGGAAAAGCACAGCAGGTCAGGCAGCATCCGAGGAGCAGGAAAATCGAGGTTTCGGGCAGGAGCCCTTCATCAGGAATGAGGCTGGAAGCCTCAGGGATGGAGAGATAAATGGGGTAGAGGGGAGAAGGTAGCTGAGAGTGCAATAGGTGGATGGAGGAAGGGGTAAAGGTGATAGGTCAGAGAGGAGGGTGGAGCGGATAGGTGGGAAGGAAGATTGACAAGTGGGACAGGTCATGAGGATGGTGCTGAGCTGGAAGTTTGGAACTGGGGTAAGGTGGGGGGAGGGGAAATGAGGAAACTGGTGAAGTCCACATTGATGCCTTGGGGTTGAAGGGTTCTGAGGCGGAAGATGAGGCATTCTTCCTCCAGGCGTCGGGTGGTGAGGGAGGAGGCCCAGGACCTGCATGTCCTCGGCAGAGTGTGAGAGGGAGCTGAAATGTTCAGCTACGGGGCGGTGGAGTTGATTGGTGTGGATGTCCTGGAGATGTTCCCTGAAGTTCTCTGCGAGGAGGCGTCCAGTCTCCCCAATGTAAAGGAGACCGCGTCAGGAGCAACGGATACAATAAATGACATTTGTGGATATACAGGTGAAAGTTTGATGGATGTGGAAGGCTCCTTTGGGGCCTTGGATGGAGGCGAGGGGGAGGTGTGGGCACAGGTTTTCAATTCCTGCGGTGGCAGGGGAAGGTGCCGGGAGGGGAGGGTGGGTTGTTGGGGGGCGATTGGACCCGACCAGGTAGTCACGGAGGGAACAGTCTTTGTGGAAAGCAGATAGGGCTGGGGAGGGAAATATATCCCTGGTGGTGGGGTTTGTTTGTATGTGGCGGAAATGTTGGTGGATGATGGGGTTTATGCAAAGGTTGGTGGGGTGGAAGGTGAAGACCAGGGGGGTTCTGTCCTTGTTGCAGTTGGAGGGGTGGAGTTTGAGGCGGAGGTGTGGGATGTGGATGAGATACTATGGAGGGCATCTTCAACCACATGAGAGGGGAAATTGCGGTCTTTAAAGAAGGAGACCATCTGGTGTGTTCTGTGGTGGAACTGGTCCTCCTGGGAGCAGATACGGCGGAGGCGCAGGAATTGGGAACATGGGATGGATTTTTGCAGGAGGTAGGGTGGGAGGCGGTGTAATCCAGGTAGCTGTGGGAGTCGGTGGGTTTGGAAAACATGCCAGTGTTGAGTCGGTCGTCACTGATGGAGATGGAGTGGTCCAGGAAGGGGAGGGAAGTGTCAGAGATGGTCCAGGGGAATTTAAGGTCAGAGTGGAATGTGTTGGTGAAATTGATGAACTGCTCAACCCCCTCGTCGGAGCAAAGGTGGCACCTTTGCAGTCATCAATGTAGCTGAGGAAAAGGTGGGGAGTGGTGCCAGTGTAACTACAGAAGATGGACTGTTCTACGTGGCCGACAAAGAGTCAGGCATAGCTGGGGTCCATGCGGGTGCCACTGGCTACCCCTTTTGTCTGGAGGAAGTGGGAGGTTTCGAAAGAGAAAATCGGTAAGGGTGAGGACCAGTTCAGCCAAACAAATGAGAGTGTCAGTGGAAGGGTACTGGTGGGGACGTTGGGAGAGAAAGAAAGAGAGGGATTGGAGGCCCTGGTCATAGCAGATGGCGGTGTAGAGGGACTGGATGTCCATGGTGAAGATGAGGCATTGGGGGCCGGGGAAACGGATGTTTTGGAGGAGGAGAACGGCGTAGGTGGTGTCCTAAACGTATGTGGGAAGTTCGTGGACTGGCGGGGGGGGGGATAGGACAGAATTGAGGTAGGTGGAGATGAGTACGGTTGGGCAGCAGCAGGCTGAGATGATGGGTCGGCCGGGGTAGTTAGGTTTGTGGATCTTAGGAAGGAGGTAGAATTGGGCGGTGTGGGGTTCCCGAACTATGAGGTTGGAACCAAAGTTGAAAATATTCAAGAAGGAGACAGACATAATTCTTAGGGCTAAAGAGGTCAAAGGATATGAGGAGAAAGCGGGAACAGGGTCGGATGATCAGCCATGATCTTATTGAATGACACAGCAGGTTTGAAGGGCCAAATGGCCTACTCCTGCATCTATTTTCTATGCAATGTTTACTGCCTTGACTGTCATCATATGGCTCAACACAAACCAGGGTTTGGACCTGGGACCTGCCAGTCCCTACAGTTTAAAAATGGGCTACCTGAACCCACAAGAGCATTCAGGAGCTCCTTCCATTTGCTTTTGTACTCACTTATTATCTTCAAAGTTGTGCTTTGCGTCTGGTTTAGAGCAGAGTGATGTGCCATCCTTAGCCTTCTTGCTTATTAACCTGGGCTTACTGTCAAAACATTCCTGCAATAGAAAGTAAAGGCAGCGATTCACACACTGTGATATGAATGACCCATTTTGAAAAAAGAGAGAAGGATGCAGAATGTTGTGCTCTTTAAACTTGATAGCTACTGGTTTAAGGACTTGAAGTTAAGGTCAAGAATCAAAAAAGGCAACTTGGATTGAATATACAATGTGATCCTTGTACGCGGTCTACAACATGCACCAATCCTGACTCCCTAGTTTTGGAGCAGAGATCTGGGATTGAACCTGGGATTTCCAGAGTTTCCAATGATCATTAGAAAAGTATACTTAGAACAGCCCCAACTATAAAGAACATTTTAGATTAGATTAGATTACATTACAGTGTGGAAACAGGCCCTTCGGCCCAACAAGTCCACACCGACCCGCCGAAGCGCAACCCACCCATTCCCCTACATTTACCCCTTTACCTAACACTACGGGCAATTTAGCATGGCCAATTCACCAGACCTGCACATCTTTGGATTGTAGGAGGAAACCGGAGCACCCGGAGGAAACCCACGCAGACACGGGGAGAATGTGCAAACTCCACACAGTCAGTCGCCTGAGGCGGGAATTGAACCCGGGTCTCCGGCGCTGTGAGGCAGCAGTGCTAACCACTGTGCCACCGTGCCACCCACATTTTGAAGACCCTGATGAAGATACCAAGACAGATGATCATTCAAAAAGGTACATTTTTCAGGAGTATCTTAAAAGAAGATATAGGGAGAGATGGGCAGGTTTCAGAAAGGAATTCAAGAATGTAGGGCCCTGGTGGCAGAAAGTGCAGCTATTACGGCTAAAGAGAGGAGTGTGTACATGGTGCTAGATGTCCTGAAACTGAGCTTTCAATGGACTTCATTAACAGCACAAAAATGAAGAAGTTTTGCTGAACTTATATAAAATAGTTCAACTCCACTGTGACTATGGTTTCTGATTCAAAGCAGCATAAGGATTATAGAGAGGTCAGAAGAGATATACTGGAATAGCCCTAGGAATGATGGGTTACAGAAAAGCTAACATTGACCACCTTACAGCCAAGAAGCCAAGGTGCAGTTTGATGGAGATGGATAAAATCACAACGGGCTTAAATAGAATGATTAAAAACTGTTTCCAACAGCTCAATGATCTCTTATCAGATGACCCAGATTCAACTTCATTTAAATTGACTGGCAAAAGAACAAGAGGTGATATGAGATGAAACTTTTACACAAACGGTGGACAGAATTTGGAACACATTCCCTCCCCGATACTGAGTTACTCAAAAGGAAATGGGAGGACGGCCCATGATGCTGTGCTGAACATGATGCCAAATTAAACTTATCCCTTCTGCCTTCCCTTAGTCCATATACCGCCATTCTTTGCATTTTCATGTGCTTATCTAAAAGTCTCTTAAGTATCCCTATCTATGTGCCTCTATCACCACCCCTGACAGCACGTTACAGACTCCTACCACTCACAACTCCTTTGAATTTCCCTTCTCACCTTAAATGCATGCCCCCCTAATTTTAGATATTTTAATGCTGGGAAAAAAATTCTGATTGTTAACCCTATCTATGCATCTCATAATTTTATAGACTTCTATCAAGTCTTCTTCAGCCTCTGCCGCTCCAGGGAAAACAATTCACGTTTTTCTAGCCTCTCTTTGTAACTCCTTATACTAAGAAGGAAAAATTAAAAGGTATGGTACCAAGGAGGTGGTTGTACAACTGACTTGATCTCTCTTCAAAATAATCTGCACAGGCTTACTGAGTACCATCTTTCTGTGATGCATTGTTCTATTGTATCTAAACCTCATTGTAAAATCCCTCAACAGAAGCTGCCTGGGGTTGAAAGGAGGCAGTGGGAGCTGGATGCAGGGATTGCACCAGGATCCCCACATGATTTGTCTCCCTGGTCCTGATGTTGGAGCGATTGAAATCTGAGATTCGTCAGAATTTGAAGAGTGCAAAAACTTTGAAGACTTTGGGGATGGAGGAAGTTAAATTGGGAGGGGTAAGGCCCTGGTGGTAAGGATGAGGATTTTAACATTGCTGTGTCAATGAAGTGGAGACAGCTGCAGGCCTGATCTGAGGAGGCACTGCCATTGCAGGACATCCAGGGTACATTAGGCCATCTCACCTCACAAAGAAACATGAAGCAGCCAAGATGTTCCTTCAGCAGTTTAGCTACTGTGAGGCCACCTCTTGTGTCACCCCCCAGGGGATCAAAGAGCAGCTCACGGTTTATGGCTCCTTTACGTTCCAAAGTCCAAACATCTATCTCCTCCTGGCAATAAGCAAAGGTACACTGGTCCCCGTATTTGCAATCTTCTTTACTTGCAATATCTGTGGATAAATAAAATGAAAAACGTTACCTTTATGATTAAAAACCACTTGCATTTTAAACCTGGTCCCTTTCCTTGCTCTCCATCACCTTGCTGATCTTTTAAAAAATCATTCATGGGATGTCAGCATCGCTGGTTGAGCCAGCATTATTGTCAAGAGGGCAATTAATGGTCAACCACATTGCAGTGGATCTGTTTCTCATCTGGGCCAGAATGGATACGGATGAAAGACTTATTTCTCTAAAGAACATTAATGAATCAGATGGGCCTTTGCAACAACTTGTGAATGCTTGGATTTTATTTTTAAATTGGAACAATAGAAGCAGCCTGAATGGGTGTGGTCAAACTCCAACAAAACCAGGATCTTTAGCTTTCAGCAGTTGCTGGTGGAGTCCTGATGAAGTGAAAAGTTGCCACATCTCTCTTTGCTACAGCTGGAAGCTGGAGTTCTCTCTCTGTCTCTCTCTCAGAATTCCTTTGTTTTTTGATGTTCTTTCCTTCTGGATTGGAGAACTGCATGTGAGACAATCTGTCTTCTGAATTTGCCTTAGCTAAGGGTGTATTTATGGGATGTTACTATACTGGAACAATTACTGGCTAGTAGTAAAATAATCTATTATTCTGTTAAGTTTTTCGATAGAGTTAAGTTATTCCAAGTTCCTCTTTCTTTTGTCATATTTTGAATAATTATATTTGAATAAATTGGGTTTCGCTTAACATCAAGTGGTTTTACCAACTGAATTGCAAACGGAGCACAGCACATCACATTTACATTTAAAATAAGAAAAAGTTACCGTCAAAGCTACCTTCTTAATATATTTTGAGGCGGGGGTGGAGGGGTTTGGTCTGGTCCATGTCAACCTAAGTGGGCAGATGGGGACCCAGTTCAACAGCTTATCTGAAAGATGTATCTCCAACAGTCCAGCACCCACTCAGTACTTCACCAGAAATATTTTTCTTTATTGATCTTTCATGGGATGTAAACATTAGTGGCAGCTGTTACCCTGAGAAGGTAATCTTCTGAACCGCTGCAGCCCATCTAGTGTGGTATAATGCACAGAATCATAGAATCCCTTCAATGCAGAAACAGGCCACTGAGTCTGCACCAACCTTCCAAAGAGCATCCCACTCAAATCCAGCCCATCTCTGTAACCCCACACACTGTTTTTATCATGGCTAACCAACCACACCTGCACGACCCTGGACATTACAGTGCAATTGTTAGCTTGGCCAATCCACCTAACCTGCACGTCTTTGGACTGTGGGAGAAAATCAGAACACCCAGAGGAAACCAATGCAGTCACGGGGAAAATGTACAAACTTCACACAGACAGTTGCCCGAGGCTGAATCAAATCCAGGTCCCTCGTACTTTGAGGCAGCAGTGGTAACCATTGTGCCACCCAACTGAATATGATGGTCATCCACTTTGTGCTGGGTCTGGAGTCACATTTATGCTAGACCAGCCAAGGACAGCAGATTTCCTTCCCTAAAGGGCCAGACTGTCATAAAACAGATCAATGACAGTTTCATGATCATCATTAACAAGATTAACCAGCTTTCAACTTCAAATTTAGAAAGTGAATTTAATTTACACCAACCACCACGCTAGGGACCTGAACATAGAGCACATGTCTAAGTCTCTGGATTAGTTATCTAGTGACAATCCAACTAAGTCATCATCTCCCCATAGCCTAGGTTTTGTGAGACTTAAACCAATGGACTTCTAGCTCAGAGACAGGAGAGTCAAAGCTGACACCTTGTCCTCATGTTCGATTTATACAGATGAGTCTTGATTCAGTGTCATCAAATTTTCAAAGACACCAGCTGAATCCCACTCCAAGTTTCTTGTGATCTTGTGGCACAGTGGTAGTATCCAGATTAAAGTCCCACCTGTCTCGGAGGTAGTTCAAATATGGCTGAACAGGGAGATTAAAAGAAATATAAGGGGGTCACCTCAGGCAGTGTTAGTGCCCTCAAAGAACAACAACAGAAATCGGGCAGGTCCTGCAATCGGCCACCAATGTGAATTTTTTTATTCACTCACGGGGTGTAGGTATCTCTGGCCAGGCAGCATTTATTGCCCATTCCTAACTGCCCAGAGGGTATTTTAGAGTCAACAACATTGCTTTGGGTCTGGAGTCACATGTAGGCTCAGACTGCAGTTTCCTTCCCTAAAGGACACTAGTGAACCAGATCGGTTTATCTGACAATCCACAATGGTTTCATGGTAATCATCAGACCTTTAATTCCAGGGTTTTTATTGAATTCAAATTTCACCATCTACAATGGCAGAATATGAACCCAGGTCCCCAGAACATTAGCTGAGTTTTTGGATTAATTATCTGTGATAATACCACTAGGTCACTGCCTCATCATTTAACAGCAATTGTCTTGGTGAACCTCTGTATATGTGCACCCTAAAGAAGAGCTTCTTCCCGAGTGTCTCTCTAGTTTTCCACATAGATTAGATACCCTACAGTGGGGAAACAGGCCCTTCAGCCCAACCAGTCCACACCAACCCTCCGAAGAGTAACCCACCAAGACCCACTTCCCTCTGACTAATGCACCTATCACTATGGGCAATTTAGCATGGCTAATTCACCTGACCTGAACATCTTTAGACTGTGGGAGGAAACCAGAGCATCCGGAGGAAGCCCACGCAGACACGGGGAGAATGTGCAAACTCCACAGAGACAGTTGCCCAAGGTTGGAATCGAACCTGGGACGCTGGTGCTGTGAGGCAGCAGTGCTAACCGCGTCATTACCTATTAAGCACCTCAACCCCTTCTTGTGGTAGTGAGTTGCACATACTAAATATAAAGATATTTCTCCTGAATTCTCTGCTGGATTTATTAGTGACCACTGCATTTTATGGAACTTTCATGTAGTTTGACTTATGAGTGATACAAAGTAATGTGCACCTTCACACACCTTTACAAATGTAATACGGTCCCCCATAATTATTCTTGGTAGGCCGAGGCCTGATTTTCTTCCACCGTGTGTCTGCTGAACTTTTCAATCTTCCAATCAATATATCCTTCTTACACTTGTGATCCAGGTCAGGGTTATAATTAAAATCTAATGCTTTAATGCCTGAAAGAGCAAAACACAAGAGGACAAAACACTTAGGCATGAGTCATGACAGAGAAACTGGAATAAGCAAATTATTTTTATGGGGATTGGTTCCTGGCTGCCCCACCACTCTTCCTAGTCAATGCATTCACTGAATTTTAACACCCTTGCTGCTTTCATGATGCCAATTTTGTCCTCTGTTTTCATCTAGGGAATCAAGTCTCTCATGAACAGCTAGTACTGAGGTCAATACAGTCATATCTGGCTATGACAGTTGACTTAAACCAGAATATCCTCTACTCACTTTCCATACTCATGTAGACTGTGCCAGTTTCTGCCTGCTACTACTCTCTAGTAATCTCAAAGGGAGACTTCTGAGTAATCGAAAGTGAAATGACCCTTTTACCAGCCCCAGAAAGCTGCCCAATCGACACCTTCTTCTATGACACGATCAAATCAATAGCTTCAAAAAAAATACATAAACCTCATCACTCTGTTGCACAGCTAGCTTGTAAGATCTCCCATTCACAGCCAGGAAAATGGTCATCTTCCTATCATTAGATACATGCTGTCGATGGTGCTGGCAAACTGGTATTCACAGAGACCTCTTCGATTTCCCTGCTGTGACCGGTTTCACTCCTGGTCCGAGGAGCGGCGAACACTCAAAATTGTCAGAAAAGACCGCTGCTCAGCTCAAATGGCTGCATTTAACAGGAAAGTGGAGTTGAGGCCACAATCAGATCCGCCATGAACTTACTGAATGGTTCAAGGAATCTTATTCCTTCGCCTAATTGTCAAGTTCTCGTGAACCCTGTCCATAGCAGACAATGACAAGAGGATAGTTCACCACCTTGAGCACAGTAGCCACGAGGAGTTGTTTAGATTCACAGATCACAGAATCCCTACAGTAGAGAAAAGGCCATTCAGCCAACTGAGCCCACACCGACTCTCTGAACAGCCTTCCACTCAGATCCATTATTCCTGTAACGCTGCATTTCCCATGGCTAACCCACCTAGCCTTGGAACTATGGGCAACTTAGCCTGGTCAATCCACCTAACCTGCACATCCTTGGGACTGTAGGAGGAAACCAGAGCAGCCAGAGGAAACCCACCAGCAGACAAGGGGAAAAATGTGCAAACTTCCCACAGACAGTCGCCCAAAGTTGGAATCGAACCCAGGTCCCTGATTCAAGCCGCAATGTTCCTTTACCTATTTTAATGAAGCAGCTGTTGCAAGCCTGGCGCAGGTCATGTGTGTCACTGAGTGGGTTCTTTGTCAGTGGTGATGATGATGACAAGGACAACCCATTGTCTCCTCGCACAAGTCCGAGGTAAGTTGAGGAACTGCTCAAGGAGGACAGGCTGTTGGATTGCTTACCCTGCCAAACAAAATGAGGAGGAGACAGTAGTCAAGGATAGAACAAAAGTTTTTATCATTTTACTAGATGGACGATCGTATTGGTTTTAGGAAAACCCTTGTCAATTGTCAACCACCCCAGCCCTGAAGCACTGCCTCCATGATGGACTGTATTTCAGTGGGTGTCTGTTGGTCTCCAATAGTTCACACAGCGATCATTACTTGCATGAGAGCTTCAACAATGATGTCCCATACCATTCAAACTGTGGGATGCATTGCAGAAAAATTCTGATCCCATCATTCACAAAAGTGTACATTCCACCAGGTATTCAGGGTTCTGGAATTGGGAGTCGAACACTTGGCTTATTTGTTTTGTTGAAGACAGGTCAGATCAGCACCTCTACGTATTGTTTCAGTTGCCTTCAGCTAACCCAGCACAGATCAGAAATCCAACTGTGCAACTTCCGATCTGGTTGGCTTCAGCACCTCAATCACTATCTCAACTCCTAACAGTCGCTATACTGCAGGAGAGAGCATTAAACAAGAAATAGTTGACATTTTTAGTAAAGGTCACATGCAACAGATGTGGAGGGATTTAATCTTCATATCGACTGGACCAAATAAATTAGCAAAGGTAGTCTGGAACAGGAGTTTGGAAAATGCTTTCATGACAGTTTTCTAGAGCAATAGTTTGTGGAACCAACAAGAAATAAAATTGTTTAGATCAAGTATTGAGCAATGAGGCCAGTTATTTAGCAATGTCATCGCAAAAGATCCACTGGGAAATAGTTATCATAATACAATTCAATTCCATGTCATATTTGAAAGTGATACACTCCAATTGCAAACAAGAATCTTAAAAAAGCCAATTATGAGAGTACGTGGGGAGAGCTGGTTAAGGTGAATAAGATAGACAGGTATAACTACATAAATATTTAAAGAAACAATTCAAAAGTTTGACAAAAATAAATTCTATAACACAAACTCACAGAGATTATTCTGTGGTGTACTAAGTAGATTAAGAATAGTACTTAATTAAAAGAAGAGGTTGCAGTGCTGAAAGAACAGTAATAAATCTAGGATGGAAGTGTTTTAA
This sequence comes from Chiloscyllium plagiosum, assembly GCF_037043375.1. Classification (NCBI taxonomy): domain Eukaryota; kingdom Metazoa; phylum Chordata; class Chondrichthyes; order Orectolobiformes; family Hemiscylliidae; genus Chiloscyllium; species Chiloscyllium plagiosum. The sequence continues at coordinate 22,487,105 of NW_028270171.1, forward strand.
AAACCGGTGAAGGGCCACCAATAAGTCGATAGCAAGGGGAAAAAAAGGTTATGAGTAAACTAACCAGAAATAGAAAAAACAGATTGTACAAGGTTTCACAACCATACCAAAAAGGGATAACTAAAATAAACAGACACAGCGGAAATTATGAGAATGATGAAACAGTAGAGATATTGATAAATATTTTGTGACTGTTCTAATAATAAGACACAGTTACCAGAAATAGAGGGTAATAAGGAGTTAACAACAGTGAGGTAATTCAGGTAATTAATGTCAACAGAGAAAAAAATAATTGAGGAAACTTGAGGTATTAAAATCTGACAAATCTCTAAATCCCATAACACAGAGGAGGAGAAGTAGGCCATACATCTCATTGAATCTGCTCTACTATTCAATTGGATTGTGGCTGAGCTGATCATCCTCCACTCCATTTTTCTGCCTCTTCCCCATAACCCTCGATTTCCCTTGACTGATTAAAAATCTATCTCTGCCTTGAATATACTTAACAATCCAGCCTCTATAGCCCTCTGGGGCAAAAGAACTTCACAGGTTCATGACCCTCTGTTCCCGATTTCCTAAATCCCAGAGATCTAAAAGAGACAGATGCAGAGATAGTCAATTTGCTGACTAGATTCTGGAACGATTCCAGCAAATTGAATGTTAACAAATGTAACACCACTACTTGAAAAGGGAGGATGAGAGGGAGAGGGAACAGAACTACAGATGAGTAAGTTTAACGTCAGTCACCAGTCAGCATCGGGATCTATGACGGAGGAATTCTTAACAAAGTAGTTACAAAAGTATAGTATGATTAAAACAAGTCAACATGGTTTTATGAAAGTGAAACCCTGTTTGACAAACATACTAGATTTCAGCTGGGTATTATGTATAATTCTGGGCACCACAATATAGGGAGCATGTGATTGCACTGAAGAAAGTGCAGAACCAATTTATAAAAATAGCTCCAGGCACGATGAACTTCTGTCTATTAGGTCAGAGCAAAGAAGTTGAGGTTGCACACAATCAGGAAGGAGAGATCACATCCAGAGTGACACACAGCTCGACTGAGTTGAAGTCCGGGGAATGTGGAGGCAGCGTAGGAATTCAATGTGAGGGGAAAAGGTGCTTTTTTACAGGATATATTGAAGTCCAGGATGAGGGGCCCAGCACAAAGACAGTGACATCACAGGAAAACCGTAAGTTCATTAGTTGGTAGTAGCTACTAAACTGACTATCTATTGTAGGTTATTTTCATATTGAAGGTAAATAGAGGAAATATTTCCAGGTGACAAACAAAAACAGTGAGAAATCTTTAAAAATAAAATTAAAAATTAAGTAAATAAAATAAAGATACAGGGCCAGGTGATGTGTTGTATCTGCATGATGTGGGAACTGGTGGACCCCACTACGGTTCTTAGGGACCACATCTGTGGCATGTGTTGGTTGCCCGAGGAACTCTGGCTCAGAGTTGGTGAGCTGGAGTCTGAGCTCTAAACACTGCGTCACATCAGGGAGTGGGAGAGTTATCTGCTTACTGTGTTTCAGGAGTCAGTCACACCCTTTAGATTAACTACCTCAAACTCAGTAGGTGGTCGAGGGACAGGAGGTGCGACTACCAGCGAGGGAGGTAGAGAGGTCATGGAAGTTGTCTGAAGGAACCTCAACCCTTAAGTTTGTCTGACAGGTTTGATATTCTTGCTCTCTTTGTGGATGAGAATGGGGCTGTAGGGATGTTCAGTAAACGGACCATAGTACTGTGGTACAGGGAGCCATTCAAGAAGGGGGGGTGGACGAAGGAAAAAGAAATGTAGTTGCAGGTCAGGGATAGAATAGTCAGGTGAGGAGGAGGTTCAGTTGATTGGAAAATTATGGAAAAGGTTCGAGGAAGGGGAGGCCTCAGGAAAGGTTATTAAAGTTTTCAGAACAAGTAATAGGAGAGAGAGTATACAAAGGTCAGTTATGACAGATAATGGGACAACTATGAGAAGGAGTGCAGTCAATGCAGGACTGAGAGTGCTGTACTTAAATGCACACAATATACAAAACAAGGTAAGTGTAGTGCAGATGGAAATTGGCGGGTATGATGTTGTGGGCATCACAGAACGTGGCTGCAAGAGGATCAGGGCTGGGAATTAAATATCCAAGGATATGTGTTCTATAGAAAGGACAGGCATATGGGCAGAGGGGTGGGCTTGCCTGGTTAGTAAGAAATTAAATTAAGTTGGCAACAATAAGTTATATAGAGTTGGAAGGTGTAGAATCTGTGTGGGTGAAGCAAAGGAAAAATAACCCTGATAGGTGATGTGCACAGGCCTCCTATAAATAGTCAGGACGTAGAGAAGAAAATAAATCTGGAGATGGAAAAGGCATGTGAGAAAGGGAATACTATAATAATCATGTGGTCTTCAATACGTAGGTGGACTGGAAAAATCAGATTGGTTATGGCCCCCAAGAAAAGGAATTCATGGAATGTCAACGAGATGTCATTTTGAAGCAGTTTGTGGTACAGCCCACTAGATTTGGTAATGGCATGGAGACAAGACTTGATTAGGGAGCTTAGGTAAAGGAAGTCCTCGGGGGGCTGTGACCATAATATGATAGAATTCCCCCTACGGTTAGACAGGCAGAAGCCAGATTCAGATGTAATAGCTTTACAATACGTGACTACAAAGACAAGAGGGAGGAGCTGGCCAGAGTTAATTGGAAAGGGAGCTTAGCAGGGAAAATGGTGGAGCAGCAATGGCAGAAGTTCCTGAGGATAATTCAAGAGACACAGCAGAAATTCATTCCAAGGAAAAAGAAACATATTCCGGGAAGGATGATGCAACCATTGCTGACAAGGGAAGTCAGGGCAGTGTAAAAGCAAAAGAGAAAGCATACAATGTGATGAAGTTAAATGAGAAACCAGAGGATTGGGAAGCCTTTAAAAATAGCAAAGGACAACAAAAAAGAACTACAAGGGGAGAGAAAATGGAACACAAGAATAAGCTAGTTAGAAATATAAAAGAAGACTGCAGTAACTTTTTTTTTTAAAGAGATATAAAGTCAAGAGACAGGCAAGAGGGATATTGGACCACTGGAAAATGAGGTTGGAGAAGCAGTAATGGTGAACAAAGAAATAGTAGAGGAACTACCTTGAATAGGTACTTTGCATCCGTTAGGGGGAAGACACCAGCAGCATACCAGAACTTTTGAGTAAGGTGCAGAGGTGAGTGTAGTGGCCATCACTGAGGAGTAGGAGCTGAGGAAGGTGAAAGTTCTGAAGCTGGATAAATCAGACTGGATGGACTACACTCCAGCATTCTAAAGGAACTCGTTAAGGAGATTGTGGAGGCATTGGTGGTGATCTTTAAGGGATCACTGAAGTCAGGGAGGATCCCAGAGGACTAGAAAATCGCAATTATAATACATCGGTTTTAAAAGGGAGGGAGAGGGAAGATGGGAAACTATAGGCTGGTTAGCCTGACCTCAGTCATTGTTAAGATTTTAGAGTTCTTTATTAAAGTTGAGATTTCAGAGCACATAGAAGTGCATGATAGAACAGGGCTGAATCAGCACGGCTTCATCAAAGGGAGATCATGCTTGACAAATCCATTAGAATTCTCTAAGGAGATAACGAGCAAGTTAGACAAAGCAGGGTCAGTGGACATGATCTATTTGGTTTTCCAAAAACCCTTTGAAAAGGTGCCATATGGGAGACTGCTAAAGTAGATAAGAGTCCATAGTATTAGGGACAACGTATTGTCATCGATAGAAGAGTGCCTGACTGGCAAAAGGTACAGGGTGAGGACAGAGGGCTTTTTTTCAGGATGGCAGCCAGTAACTAACGGAGTTCTGCAGGGGTCAGCATTGTGAATGAACATAACTGTTTAGGAACTGAAGACACAATCACTCTAAATGATTTGACAACATCCAAATTTTAGATAGATAAACCAAACACCCCTACACAAACAAAACACAAGGAAAACTGCAGATGCTGGAGGTCTGAAATAAAAATGGGGAAAATGTTGGAAATATCCAGCAGATCTCCATCATCCACAGAGCACCAGAGGGCTGTGGAGGCCAGCTCATTGAGTATACTTAAGACAGAGATAGATAAGTTCTTGACTGCCAAGGAGCTCAGAGGTTACAGGGAGAAAGTGGAAAAATGGGGTTGAAAAACCCATCAGCCATGATCAAATGGCGGAGCAGACTCGATGGGCCAAATGGCCTAATTTCTGCTCCAATGGTCTTATGGAGAATTAACAAACCTCTCACCAACACAATGCTGTTCATTCAATTTTACACATCGCAGGATTATCGATTCAGGACTCAGCATTGCTATTTTGCACATCAGTGCCTTTTCCAGCAAAGCATGGGTGAGGTGTGATCTTGGCTGTAAATACCAGCCTTCTCCATTCAACGCTCAGACGTGGCAAACGAATACTTGGGCCAAGGTCAGAGCATGCCTGGATCCCTGCCCTTCAGAGGAAGGAGACAAGGTGACAGCAGCCACATGACATGCAAAGCATGGGGAGATTAATTCACCATGAGTATGCCATTTTCTGCCAAGCATCAACCTGGTTGCAAAGAAAGGTGCACCTGAACATTTTACACTCACCAATGCAAAGCTGCTTGAGGTGCTTTGATTGCTGTTTGGTGTCATTGGTCTTGAAGCTAAAGAAGCATAACAAAAATAATCTTTTATACTTTTGTTATTATTCCAGTGTCTTTTTAAAACTAGAAAAGTGATCGGACTTCTTCCCTCTTCCTCCCGTCAAATAACAATCACACAAATATTTCAGTTTAAACAGGCCACTTGGTCCACCAGATCTGTGATAGTTACGATGCAACACAGAAGGAGGCCAATGACCCACTGAACCAGTGATGGGTCTAATATCCTCTATTCATTCTCCACTTAAAACTTCTCTGACCAATGAGAACAATCCTGCAATCTCTCCACATCACTGAAGTCCCAGAGCCCTGGTACCATTCTAGTATGTTCTCTGTTGACATTCTTCCTAAAGGTATGGCATCCTAGAATTGAGTACAATTCTTTAGCTGGAATCCAATTGATTAATGCAACATTTAGTATCATCTTCTTATCTATCAATTTCCTGTCTTATGCCATCTAACCTTCTGTCTCTGGTCTCCTCTGTATTCCATTCAACATCTATTCCAACCTCAGTGGCTAAGCCTCTGGCCACTTTGGCCCTAGGAGACTTCTCCCTGCCCTCTGCCTACCTATCCTTCTCTCTTCCCCTTGCCTTTGTGCTTTTAATCTAACTTTGTGTTAAGTATCTGGATGCTATTCAGCTTAGCTGTGCCTTCTGGGAGGGTGCTTCACAATTTGGGTAAAGATTGTTTCATCAGGTCACCCGTCTTTTCAAAAGGCAAGAATCAAGCCTGTTCAGTCTTCAGTGAACTTGATTATTTTGCCTCCTAGCTGTGATGGAGGCAGTATTATCCACTGAAGTCTGACTGATATATCCACATCACGGATAACTGTGCACCAGTAGAGTATTGGCAGGCAAGCAATTCCTTATAAGGCGATTTAGTAATCTCCATACCAGTGAAAGAGGCAAGTACAGAGTGCTGACGCCTGTGTCTGCATGTGTATGTGTGTGTGTGTGTGTGTGTGTGTGTGTCAGTCTGTGACTATGAGTGTGTAAAACCTTGGCACTAGCTGCAACCAGCTCTACACAAAATAACAGCTATAACATTGGTGAAAACCCTCAAGGTTCTCAGCTTGTTCTCATGTAAAGTTGCTCGTAATTCCAATGATGAACTATTCAGCCCTGAGTCAGTTCTGACAGTTGCATTGGTAAGACACACCTGGAACAACGTATACAGATTTGCTCACTTTAACTTAAGTCAGGATATACTTGGAAGCAGTTGAGAGGGTCACAAGGTTGATTCCTGAGATGAAGTGGTTTTCTTAGAGGAAGGGTGAGCAAGTCAGGCCAATAGTCTTTGGATTTTAGAAGAATCTGAAGTGATCTTATTGAAAGATAAGATTCTGAGGGGATGTGACAGAATAAATACTTAAGAGCATGTTCCTTCTCATGTGGTAAGGACGTAGTTAAATGATAAGGGGTTTCACATTTCAGAAGAGGATGAGAAAGAATTTATTCACTAATGGGATACCTCAGCTCTGAAATTCCCTTTCTCAGTGAGCAATGGAGGCTAGGTCATTGATTATATTCAAGGCTGAGTTAGGCAGAGTTTTCATTTTCAAGGGATTCTTGTGGGTAGAGAGGAACATGGTGCTAGGACACAATCAGACCAGCATGATCTTATTGAATGGCAGGCAGGCTTGATGGGCTGAATGGCTTACTCCCATTTCTAGTTCTTGTGAATTTATGATTAATTAAAATCATGGCTCACTTGGATTCAGTTCCATCCATTTGGCTTGGCTAGAAAAATATCGATCAACCTTGGTTTAGAACGATTCATTGACCAGCACCTAGTCCGCCTTAAGGGACAAAATTCTGCACGTTTCACCACGTTTTAGTGTGAAGAGGTGCACCTAACTTTCCTTCTGAATAGCCTGGTTTGGATGCAGATCATGTCCTGTAGAAGTCCCCACCAGTAGCGAAAGCTCTTTTGCCTCTCTCAGTCGACCTTGCCTTATTCTATCAACTCTTTAAAAATCATAAAACCTTCCACTCGTAGTGGATGTCCAAAGAAACTTGGGGGTTCAGGTGAGTAGACCTTTAAAATTTTACAATCAGGAGCAAAAAAAATCAAGGCGGCTAATGGAATGCTGCCCTTTCTATCTAAAGGACTGAACTATAAGAGCAAAAGAACTAGCAGCAGGAGTAGGCCATCTGGCCCTTTGAGCCCGCCCGCCATTCAGTAAGACCATGGCTGATCTTTTCATGGCCTCAGCTCCACTTACCTGTCCTCTCAAAAAATCTTAGCTTTAAAAACCTTCAATGAGGAAGCCTCAACTTCACCGGATATGGACTTCAACAGATTCACAACCATCTGGGTGAAGATGTTCCTTTTCAATTTGGTCTGAAATCTGCTCCTCTGAATTTTGGGGTCATACCTTCTTTCACCCGCCAGCAGAAACATCCTTCTCAGTCTATCTTATCTATTCTGTCCATAATTTTATATGTTTCTATAAGATCCCCTGTCATTCTTCTAAATTCCAATGAATATAATTCCAGTCTCTCCTCATAAGCCAACCCCTTCAAATCCAGAATCAACCTAGGGAACCTCCTCTGCATCCCCTTCAGTGCCAGTACATCCTTTCTCAAGTCAGGAGGCAGCACTCCAGGTATGGCCTCACCAGCCCCCTATACAGCTGCACGACAATCTCCCTACTTTTAAACTCGATCCCTTTAGTTAAAGTTCCATTTGCTTTCTTAATTACTTGTTGCACCTGCAGACCAACCTCTGTGATTCATGCAAAAGGACACCCAGGTCCCTCTGTTATAGCAGCATGTTACAATTTTTTACCATTCAAATAATAGTCCTTTTTACTGTTATTCCTAGAAACTTGGATGACTTCACATTTATTAACATTGCACTCCATCTTCCACACCTTTGCCTACTCTATGTCCTTCTGCAAGGTTTTAGTCCTCTGCCCATTTTGCTCTTCCACTCATCTTAGTATCATCTGCAAACTTTGACATGTGTAGAGAAAGATAAACTATTTCCATTGGTTGGGGATTCAAGAAGTAGGGGGCGTAGTCTGAGAATTAGATCATTCAGGAGTGATGTTAGGATGCACTTCTACACACAAAGGGTGAACTCTCTTCCACAAATAGCAGTAGATGCTGGATTAACTCCAAACCATCTCTGCAAATTGTGAATAATTGCAGTCCCAACACTGATCCCTGAGGCACACCACTACTCACTGATCGCCAACCAGAAAAGCACTCCTTTATCCCCACTCTTTGCTTCATGTGAGTTAACCAATCCTCTATCCATGCTAATACATTACACGTAATGCCATGCATCTTTACCTTAGAAGCAGCCTTTTGTGCGGTACCTTGTCAAATGCCTTTGGGAAATCTAGGTACACCACATCTACTGAGTCCCAATTGTCCACCGTGCTTGTACTGACTTTGCAGAATTCCAGCAGATTAGTTAAGCATGACCTGCCTTTCATGAACCCATGCTGCGTCTGCCCAACGGGAAAATTTCTATCTAGACATCTCGCTATTTAAGTATAAGGATGTAGAAACTATGCAGCATTTATGCAAAACCCTGGTTAGATCCCACTTGGAGTACTGAGAGCTTATCTGGGCACCATACCTTAGGAAGGTTATATTGGCACTGAAGGATTACAATACAGGTTTACAAAAATAATACCTGGATTTACAGGGGTTAATGAAGAGCAATTACACAAATTAGGCTTCATTCCTCCAGAATTTAGAAGTTACGGGGTGACTTGACCAAAGGCTTCAAGATTTTAACAGGGAAAGACAGGGTAGAGAAAGATAAACTATTTCCAATGTTTGGGAATTCTCGAACTAGGGGCATAGTCTGAGAATTAGATCACTTGGGAGTGATATTAGGATGCACTTCTACACACAAAGGGTGGGAGATGTTTGGAATTCTCTTCCACAAATAGCAATGGATGCTGGATCAATCATTTTAATTTTTTTTTTGTTAAGGTAAGGTAATTAAAGGATTTGGGCCAAAGGTAGGTATATGGAATTAGGCTACAGATCAGCCATGATCGCATTGAATGATGGAACAGACATGAGGGGCTGAATGGCCTATTCCTGTTCCTATGTCCCGAAAACACCCCTTGACTCTATTTTCCAGGGAGTACAAACCAACTCAACCCAACTGCTCCGCATAATTTAACATATGAAGCTCTCGTAACATTCTGGTGAATCTGTGTTATTCTCCTTCCATAGCAATGTTCCTTCAGGTGGAATGTTTAAAATCGCGAATATCATAAATCAAGAGTTACATAGATAGGTGTAACTTTTCGTCCACACCAATCATGTAGGCTAGTGGATTACACAAAGGGATTAAAGATTAGTAAACCCTTACCAGGCCGAGATTCCGTCGCAGGGAGTAAGTCCAAGGAATCCAAACTATTTACAATTGTGTTCGGAACAATGCTGTCCAGGGAGTCCATCTTCTGGACAGAAAGCATGGGATAGGCCGATGGGAGTGAAACCTTTTGGCCCATGTTCCCCTTCACGGCAGATGGGAGGACTGGGCTACCGGTGCGAAAGATGGGCAGTAACCGTGGCATGTCATTGGGTAGGTTTGTTGGAATAGTTCCAGCCACAGAGGTCTGTGAAATAAAGCAAAAGACTGACAAACTGGCATCTCTCTTATTAAGCACAAAGATTTTAAGTGGCTTCAATTCCATAGCAAATAAATTCAGGCCATGGGAGAAAAACAAAGTTGGTTGCTTTCCTTCTGTCAACAAAAGCAAAAATTAACCACAATCAGCATGAGAAGTTTAACCTCAATAACGAGTCACTGCAATTCAAAGAAATTAATTTTGTGGCAAACCACAATGGAAAATCTCACCTGCCTCCACCCACCCCCCGCCAAAACTCTAACCATCAATGGGTCCTAAACCTCCAGCACACTGTCCTCCTCTGCAAACACTGCCTGCTACAGAGTCATAGAAGCACAGAAAAAGGCTCTTTGGCCCACCTAGTCTGCATCACTGAAAATCAACCACCTAACTATTCTAATCCCATTTTCCAGCACTTGGCCCATAGCCAGCAGGCAGGCATTGTGTAACAGTTTCCAGAACCTTCAGTTCTCACAAGCCTACCTTGTTTTATAGAATTTCTGTGATCAATGAAAAAAGGTGCTTATTACTGGATCACTAGTTCATTCACCCATATTGGATTCCATACACTCATAGTAAAGCAGGTGGGACTAGTTTAGTTTGGGACTATGTTTGGCATGGACTGGTTGGATCGAAGGGTCTTTTTTAGTGCTGGGTTAGTCGATTTTCCTGCTCCTCGGATGCTGCCTGACCTGCTGTGCTTTTCCAGCACCACTCTAATCTAGACTCTGGTTTCCAGCATCTGCAGTCCTTGTTTTTACCTACTCTGTTTTAGTGCTGTATGACTCTATGACAATGCACTGTTGCTCGGAGCCAGTCCCCCCTTTTGACAGTTAACTATATTTCCTATTTATATGACATCAGGAAATTTGGATGTTGTAATCCCTATTCCTCATTACTAATTACTTAAATAGTGAGAAGAGTAATGTTCTAAACACAGACCACCAGCAGGCACCACTTTTTAATATCCCCACAGTCCTAAAATCACCTGCTAATCATATAAATGCCAATATTTCCTTCGCGGTATTACAGCTCCATCACAAATAGAATCTTGAGGTTGCTGGAGATGGGACTCACAAACACTTCCCTCCAAATTATGGGAGAATTGAGCTATTCATATAGCTATTAGCACATTCGCAATTACTCAAAGTGCTGCTCAACTATCGAATCACATTTATCAGCAGATATTTGGTTTGGGTTTGGATGGATGGGGGTGGACAAATATTCTACATGGTGTGTATTACGAACAAGTGAAATGAACATTCTGCTCTGTGATCCTTCTACAGAACTTCCTATGTTGTACCTTAGCTTTTCCCTTTCGAAAAGTTAGCTGTCACTTTTTTCCAGGTGACAAAACTAACAATACCTGCTCAAAAGGACAAAATACAATCATTTAATATCCACCAATTCTACAGAAAAGGCTTTCCTCAACTAAAGGTGACAGCCTTCTCTCAGAGATCCTGAGCATTTTTAATATTTCCCATATTTCACAAGAACACCCAGGCATTCTGATCTGTGTCATTCTATTCAAAACCATGAGTCAGTGCAAGCGAAATTACAGTGACACAATTTTAGTAAAGTTAGGCTGGAAACACCTCACACAAATAGAATTAGCAAGTATTTCATGTATACAGCAGAACCCCCACCCGTACCAGCAGGGGATACGTTCCAGGACCTACCGCAGATAGGAGCGAAACCATTCATTTAAATGGGAAACGCACCTTCCTGGTAGCCTCCTGGTCCCTGGTTCCAGAACGTTCTCTTTTATATGTTTCAGCTGTGGTAAACCGTGGGTAAGTGAAATCGCGGATAACGATTCCACGGATATGGGGGTCGCCCTGTATGTATCCATTGAACAATTATTATCCATAATTCTGCAACTCTGAATTAAAAACTTACCACAGCCTGCTTTAGATTTTATCAACAGCCTGCTTTAGATTTAATCGACAAATAGACAAAAGAATAAAGTCGCCACACATTTAGCATGGGGAAGTGTACTGGTAATACAAGTCAGACATTGGTCTATCATTAATTTTTGTTAATAAACTGAAATGCAATTAGCTACACAAGGCTAGTGTGTAATACATGGACCATCACAAATTTAGAACACTGTAGTCTCACTAGGTGGCATCTAAACTGTTCAAATTTGGAGTGATTGTATTTTAATATCCCTTTGCTTCCTGAACCCAGGGAGTTTTTGCTACATCTACAGCATCTCAGTACTATCTGAAGTGGACGTCATAAATAGTGAAGGAAATGCTCGGTGTAAAATCATATAGGGAAGGTCAACAAAGCTGAGCCAAACCTTATTCGTTTTTAGTGTCTCTACTTATATACTATCCAGCAAATATCACATAATAGGAACTGAAGTGGCCTGTCATCCCTGATGTCACCCTGAGGCACCATGGATGATTAGTGCCCCAGGGGTATGAGGAGGATGAAACCAACAGCTGGAAATATCATTTTTAACGCCTCTTACCATGGGAAAATCACTTGTCTCCCCAATAGAATCCAACAACGTGTCCAGTTCTTCTCCAATGATCTCCTCATCAGGAAACTCCTCTGTTGTTTCGGGCACTGAGAGAGAGACCCCATCACCAACAGGGGGTTTCAGCAGAGCAGGATGGGTCTGTGATTGCTGGATGCTAACAGGAACTGACGTAATGGGGACTGAAACTTCACTGACAGGCGCAGGAATAGTGGCTGGAACAGGGAGATGTGGAAGCTCCAAAGGTGAACCTGCATTGTGGAAGCAAAATGACACAAAATAACGTTACGAATATAATCATTACATGTAACTATTAAATCACTAGTTGTTAGTCGATTAAAGAAAACGTTCTTTAAAATAATAGAAAGACATTTATACTACAGATTCATCTGATTGACCTCAGGATGTTATAAACACTTCACAGCCAATACAGTACTTTGGAAAAGTAATGGTGAGAAAGGTTGCAGGCAATTTACAGTCTACAACTTCTCACAGGTAGCAAAATCAATACTAGATCATTTGTGCTTTAAAGAGCTGAAGACTGAGAGATGAATGATGGCCAGGCCACTGGTAGAACTCCCTTGCCCTCTTTAAATAATATTGTGATATTTTAAATCCACCTGAGGGGCCATTTGGGATGTCAGTTTAATATCCTTACTGAAAGGCAGCACCTCCAACAATGCAGTACCTCCTCAGAACTCCATCGAGAGCTTGCATACAAAGAGCGAAAGTGGTTGAGGCGGGTACATTAATAACATTTAAAATACATGGATGGAAAAGGTTTGGAAGGATATGGGCCAAGTGCAAGAAATGAGGTTAGCATGAATGGACATTTTGGTTGGCATGACCAGTTTGGGCTGAAGGGCCTGTCTCCTTACTGTAGGACTCTATAAGAATTAGGAGCAGAGGTAGACCATTCAGCCCCTCGAGACTGCTCCACTATTTGATAAGATCATGGTTGATCTGATTGTGGCCTCAGCTCTTCTTTTGTCTCGTCTCTTTAACCATTCCAATCAGGAATCTCAGCCTTAAATAATATTCAATATTCATAATAAACATGCAGAACCTTAAAAGCCAAGACATTAAGGGGTGACACTGGGAAACATTAGGATAGTGGAAATCTCAAACTCTTTCCTCCAAAAAAAATGCTGTCGCTGAGGTAGAATAATAAATTTCAAAACAGGGATTAATAAATTTTTGTTACGCAAGACTTTTATAGGAATATAGGACCAAGGCAGATAGACAGTTAAGGTACAGATCTGCCATGATCTAAGTGAGTGGTAGCACAAATTTAAACAAATTTGACCCTTGATTAAAAATCTGTCTTAGCAATCCAAAGATAAACATTTTTTAGTAAAACAATTCTAGATTTATTATCCTCCTAACCTCGGTCTTAAATAGATGACCCCTTACTACTGAGATTACACCCCCTGGTCTTAGATTCTCCCACAAAGGGAAATAAAAATTCCCAATGGTACTAATTAAAGGGAGAGATATCAGAGCAATTTTTCAGGATTTGCCACCAAATATCGGAACAAAGGAGGCAAGGGGATGAAGTGATTTCTAAGCTAGCATAGCAATGTTCCTCAGGCATTCAACTTCATGAAACTTATGAGAAGAAGCTTCGACTTTAAACTCCAACCTTTTGCTTTGAGATGGAAAATTGAGTACTTATTGCATTGAGCTCCGCAGGAAATTCCTACTCTGGAACCTGTTCATGGAAGCGACTGAGCTGGGACTTCAGCATTTCAAACAAAACAGGATTTCCAGACGCAAATGCAAACACAAATTGAATGAAATATCAAGTGGCATTTTTCAAACCTACGTTTTGTGACACAGAGAAGCAATCCTGATGTTGCTATGAAACACAGAGAATTATTGCTCTGGTATTAACAAACAATCAGAATGCTTCTGAGACTTAGTTACCAGATGAAAGGAAGAGGACAGAAATTTCCTAAAGTTCTGTTTGATTAAAGGACATGAAGCCTTGTTGGTGAAAGTCAGATCTGGAGTATTTAGGCAAAACAATTTCTGAAGGACAGTGGAAGTTTCTATTTAGCTTGGCAGGGAGAAATGAGCCTGCTGGAAAGCTGGAGGCCACTTTGGACGTATTCCTGTAATGCTACAAATTTGTCAGGTGCATAGTGAAATGTAGTTTTCTTTTAGGCTGCATTTGCTGGTGCATTTAAAACAGGTTCAGGTTAGGTTTTTAAACTGGTTGTGATTGTCAACAGAGAGGAGGGATAGTGAATATAGTCAAGGAGAGGAATGGGGGTGGGGGGAAGGGGTTTGGGGGGGTGGGGTCACTGCCTTTGGTCCTCACGCTGTGTAATATCACGACCACACCGATGCTACCCCCTCCACCCCCAACCTTTGCTTCCCAGTCACATTCCCTTCCCTTCCACCACAATGAACCTCATTTGACTATTGTGCACATATACATAAGTGTTGCTGGCTGGGCATTCTCCAGATAAGCTTTTATTTCAATCAACAGTGGCTTACATCGCAACTATGCTGACATTTTTAATTTCAGAGTTTATTGAATTCAAATTTCACCATCTCCCCATGCACAGATTTGAACCCATGTTCTAAAAACATTAGCCTGGGATTCTGGATAATTTGCCCAGTCAGATTACCACTATTCGACCACCTCCCCACTTGCTGTGAAACCTATTTTGATTGCTTTAGACAGTTGATCTGAAAATATATTTTCTTTAAGTCAATATACTAGTTGCTTGTCATGGAATGTTTGACGTATGTTGATTTTAGTTTGTTTGTTGCAATACAAATCTTAAAATGTGAAATTTTGTCCCTTGGTTATTTCAGTCAGGTCATTGGAAAATTAGTTTTCATAAGAATTTCATCAGTCTCCAGTCTCTCCATAAATCATAACTCTAATAAAACCCATTTTACTTGAAAGCTTTACAGCTGCACAATGCAAAGGGAACACCAGATGGATCCGTTGTAGTCTAATGTTGAATCACACTCTTACTGCAAGAAGCATAAAAGAAACTCACCTGATTCTATATCATCAATGCCACTTGTACCATTTATGGAGACCTGTTGGAGAATACAAAGAACAGAAACTGTACTTGCATTGTAAAGCCCAATGTTTCTGATGATAACAGAACGGAGATCAGGAAAGACTTTAAAATTGGAAATTTACACATGGCACTCAGCTACTTAATAAAGGCACGAGGGAAAAAGAAACAGGGAGTTACAGACTAGTTGGTCTAACTTAAGTAAAAGATTATGCTCGATTAAACTAGTTGAATGTTTTGGTTGAGGGAACTAAGGTAGTGGAGAAGGGAATCTCCTTAGATGTTATTTGTGTGAACTTGTAAGAGGATTTTATTTAATCTTGTGAACCTGAAGGCAATCTATTGACCTACTTAACAAATTGACTGAACAACAAGACAGTGTAGGGATAATGACCATGTACTCAGGAGGTGACCAGTGGAGTCCACAGTGGAATTATAATTGAAACCTCAACAATTCATTTAAATGGTGGGTGAAGAGCCATGTATGCAAGATTTGGAAGTGCTGGTGTTGGACTGGTGTGGATAAAGTTAAAAATCACACACCAGGTTATAGTCCAATAGGTTTATTTGGAGGCACTAGCTTTTTAACCATGTATTCGAGTTTCCCACTGACACAAAGACAGGCAGCATTTACTTGTAATGCAGGTGGAAGCTTAAAATTGCACAAATATATTCATAGATTAAGTGAATTATCAAAATTCTGCAAAGCGGATTTCAATCCCAGCACGGTTTGATCGAAATGATGGAACAGAGAAGTTTGTAAATTGAAATTATCATTACTGTAATGAAGGAAATGGCGCAGCAAATTTGCATACAGTAATAGCACCCAATCTTTTTTCACTGACTGGCCATACAGGCCAAAACATAACCTTTCATGGCTCACATCAATATATTTTGGACAATTTCATGTTGTCATAAATTCACCGATCAGTAAAGTAGACATTGACCATATAACATGCTCTGGCTGACTGTATGAGGTCTATGAGCCATAGGCCAGGCACCCTTGGCACACAGTAAGGTCCCACAACAGCACAACGTAATATCAGATCATCTGATTTTTTTTTTAAGCGAGGGTGATTGAGGAATAAATAATTGCCACAGAACAGGAGAGCACAGCCCCAATCTTCTTCAAATAACATTCTGGGATCTTTTCATGTTTGCCCAAGGCGACACATGGCGTCTTGGTTTAACATTTCATCTGAAAGGTGACAATTTTAACAGTGCAGTGTTCGCTCAGTTTTGCACTGGAACGTCATGCTAGATTTTTGAGCTCATGCTGAGGAGTGGAAGAGCCAAAACCATCACAGAAGAATTTTCAGAGTGTGGATTTGATCTTTTCTGTACGATGGAAAATTCTATGAGAATGATAACATTCTTCTGAGAGTGACTTTAATCAGTTGTTTATCAATTCAATTCAGAAGTTACGGTAAAAAACATTGATAATCTTGTCACTTATTAATTGCTTCAACAGAAACTTCTCTAGAAAAACCCTTCATTGGCCTAAAATCATAAAAAGCAGCCAACTTACCTGACTACTGTTCACTGAATGGCCAATCTCTATCAGACCCACTGTATCCATGTCTTGCTGAAAAAAGAGAATATTTATGGAACTTAGTACAGTTTAATGCAGGATGGCTCCAACAGAGGCTTGGCTTCTCCACAGCCATTTTTTAATTCATTTGTGGGGATGCAGGTGATATTGGTCGGCCCATCCTTAGTTGCCCTTCAGAAGTTGGTGGTGAGCTGCCTTCTTGAACTGCTGCAGTCCACAGCAACTTTTTCCATTGAATAGCTGTCTCACATAATCTTCCATCCTTCATTGTAAGTCTGCTCCAGAATAGCCAAGATGTGGAAAACAACTAATGGAATCGGATGCACCAGTAACACAATTTACCAATGATGTACGTCATATGGTCATACTCTTTTATTGAAGATATTGTATTGGTTACAACTGGAAAAGCTCACAAGGCAATTTAAATAAAGAATGATCATACAGTACAGAAGGTGGCCATTTGGCCCACTGTACTTGTGACAGGACTTCATGATTTTAAACACTTCTATTAAATGTCCCCTTCTTTGCTCCAAGGAGAATACTCCAGCTTCTCCAATCTCACCACATAACTGAATTCTCACAACCCAAGTGCCATTCTAACAAATTCCCTATTGACATTTTTCCTAAGTATGGTTGCCTTGAATGAAATACAATACTTTAGTTGGGACTTAGCAAGTGATTTATCAAATGTTTAGTAAAATCTTCTCCATCTGATGTCCATTCTTATACCATCCAGCCTTCTGACACTGGCCTCCTCTGTAACCTGCTCTCTGTCTGTTCCAACATCAATGGCTAGGCTTTCTAGTCAGGCTGAAAAAAGAATGATCCCCTTCAGTTCCAAAGAAGGGTGACTGAACTTGCAACGTAATCTGTATCTCTCTCCACTGATGCTGCCAAACCTGCTGAGTCTCTTCCACAATTTTTTTTATTTCAGATACCCAACCATCTGCAGTATTTTGTTTTCAGTTATCCAACCAAACGCCAATTTCCAGCTCTTCAACTGTAGTGTCCAAAAACTAAAACCCCCCTCAACCCCAATCTAATTTATCTACTGGTTATCTTAAATTTGTGTCACTAGTTTACTGGTCTATCTGCAAACGGAAAAGGTCCTTCCTATCCACTCTGTCTGTCATAGCTTTACACATTCAACTAAGATATTCTGTCAGCCTCCCCATTTCAAAAATAATCCCAGCTGATCCAATCTATCCTTGGATCATTAAATGAACAAACTTGAACTTGGGTGGCTGAAAAGAGGCTACAACTTTAATTTTCTGCAGGCCAAATTTAAGTTAGGCATCAAGAAATGGCTCTTCCTAAATGGACTTGTGGAACAGGATGTAGACAAGCTGAACAACAATTTGCGGCATTTCTTCAAGTAAGAATTGGTCCAGTATCTTGCGGGGCCAGAGAGTAGCTTAAGCAAGTGATAGAGGCCACACTGAATTAGCAGGGTCAGTGGGACTTCCTGGCCAAGGCTCGACTGTCGAGATGGGGCAGAAAGGAATTTCCCATTTCTTGGGATATCACCAGTAATAGTTTCCCAATCAGTAATAACAGTCTTTCAGCACCTACCCTCTCAAACCCCTTAGGAATTACTATCAGAAGACCCGCTAACACCACTCCTTCGAATCCCAGTGGAGAAATAAATATTAGGCTGGAAAATGGAACTCACCAAAGCTCCTTTGACAGCACATTCCAAACTCCACCATCTAGAAGGGCAGCGTCGCATGCCAGCAAACATCACCTCCTACACATTCCCCTCCAAGCTACACACCTAACCTACCTACGCCATCAGTCCTTCACTGTCACTGGTCAAAATGTTGGAACTCCCTTCCAAACTCCCTTCCCTTCAATAGTTTGTGCGTTTACCTGCATCACAGGGATGACAGCGATTCAAGCAGGCAGCTCATCACTTTCTCAGAGGCAACTAAAGGATGGGCAATAAATGATGGCCAAGCCAGCGATGCCCATTTTGCACGAGCAAATGAAAAAAACACAGCAGGTCGATAACACTCACCTGAGCTCTGATATATGCTTTACGGATCCTCAGCCCCAGCTTCTGTGCCAGTTCTTGTGTCAATTTCACGACATTTTCATCCTAAATAGGTAACAGGATATGCTTAATGCTTGCAAGAGATTCTCTATTAAGGTTTCTGACATTTTGGAAGCCACACAATCTGAATGCACCCCTTGATGGGTCAGTGAGTTACACAGGGTCATGCAGACCTGCACGGTCTCAAGTTCAAACCCTAGCTTGTGCCAAGCAAACTGATTTGAGCAAGGTCATTAATAGATAAATGGAGCCAAAGGAGGAAAATGAGCCAAGTTACTGATTAGGCATAAAAACATGAAAAGATCTTGTACTTTTTTTTCAGCCCGCTACCTAACTGAGTGGCAGAACAAGCTGAATGGCCGACTCCAGCTCTTATATCTTGGCTCAGAATTTATAACAATTCCGTAGTATGATCAGTATCAGTGGAATTGTTGCCCAGAGGGTGTCCGTAGGAGAAAATAGAAGCAGATAAAAAATCTTGGGTCCATAACCTTTAACTTCTGGCAATGACAAAAAGATCCGCACAAGAAATGTTACAGAATATGACTCTGTGCCTTGATATTTAAGAGCTGATTCAAGTCAGCCTGAGAGGATGGACATATGGCTCTAGTTGCTTGAAAGAATGACAAAATAGAGCGACCTAACTGTAGGCCCACCAGTTTGACTTCAGTAATTCAAAATCCATTTTAACATACCTTCAGAGATGCCCTATAATCATCACTTGGACATAGTGGTAATGTCACTGGACAAGGAACCCAGAGATTCAGATTAATCCACTGTGGGCATAGGTTCAGATCCCACTTTGCCAGCTGGGGGAACTGAAATTCAATACAATAAGCGCTGGCCTTGTCACACCCCATATATAAAAATATATTTAAAAAGCAGCAAGGCATCCTCAAAGACACTCAACATAGATTCCAGAAAAGATGGCCATGCTTTACTCATCTAGTTAAATATTTTGAGGAAGGTACCATGTTAGTGTTTGAGAGTAACCAAGAAGAGGGTGGCTTCCTGTAAGACCAGAAAACATGTTATAAGATACAGCACAAGAAACTATTCTTCAATGCCTCCTATTTCACAACATTGGTTAATAGATTTCCATCTGATCAGATTCCCATTAATATTGTATCCTCACTGGATTGGGAATGGGGAGTTTGCTCTTTATCCACTAACGACCTACAGGTAGGTGGTGTGGAGCGATTGCCAGTTGGTAGACAATCCTAAACTATGTGCAAGTATTGGGAATGTAGATCTCGCTTAAATATTCCAGGAGTCTTAGAAATGTACAGCACGGAAACAGACCCTTTGGTCCAACTTGTCCATGCTAACCAGATAGACATCTTGACATATTGGGGAACGGGTCCAAACCCAGCACAAGACATTTGATTCAGTTGAACACAGGAGGTGGTGTAATGTTAAATATATATGCCCTCTACAGGGGACAGAACTGGACAGCTGGTTAAAGAAAATGAATTGGTCACATACAGTGCATTTGTTTCTCATGCTCACAATCAATACCACACATCTATACCTAACAGAACATACAACATAGAAATGTCTGGCACAATACAGACCCTTTGGCCCATGATGTTGCGCCGAGCATTTATCTTAATTTAAGATCAACCTAACCCCCGCACCTCTCAATGAAAACAAGTTTAATCTACAGGACGATTCACGATAAAACAAAGGATATTGTTTGTCACAGAAAGATCATAGAGTTCTTACAATGTGGAAATAGGCCATTCAGTCCATCGAGTCCAACACCGACCCTCCGAAGAAGATCCCAATCAGATCCACCCACCGACCCTACCCCTGTAACCCTGCATTTCCCATGTCTGATCTCCAGCATCTGCAGACCTCACTTTCTCCTCAAAGATTTCCCATGTCTAACCCACCTAGCCCATATATCCCAGGACACTAAGGGCAAATTTAGCATGGTCAATCCACTGAACCTGCACGTCTTTGGAATGTGAGAAGAAACCTGAACAACTGGAGTAAACTCACACAGACTCGGGGAGAAGGTGAAAACTCCATACAGAGCGTCACCTGCGGGTGGAATTGAACCAAGGTCTCTGGCACTGTGAGGCATCGTGCTGTCCTGCACAAAATCTAGATTACATTTCATTTATTATAGTCCGCTCAGCTTTGGTGCCTTCATCTGGATACTGAGACTTTGCATAAGGTGCAAAGGAGGACCACACACTCATTCCGAGTTTAAAAATTAGCAGCTAACCAGATTGGCTTAAAGACCGGAGTATACACATCACAGACCAGCACAGTTACATGATAGAGGTTTATAAAATAAACAATAACATTAACAGTACTGTTTCATGTCGATAAACAATTTCAAATAAGGATGAGCAAAAATCACACTCTGAAGTTAATTCAGGGGCAGAATTTAATTTCATGTTAGGTGTTTTTCTCTAAACCCAGAGATTTGGACCAGTGCTCACTTGTGTATGGATGGCTCAACAGATATTTTCTGGTCCACCATTACTACAACCCTAAGTACAAGAGATTTCATTTTAGGTGCAATTTAGTTCCATCACCACCTGACCACACTGCTTTAAAACTTTGTTTTTCATTACTCGTCTATATGGGAATGTGGGATTTGCATGAGACAGCTTCAAAGTTAGAGTGCCACTCAGATCCCATTTCACTTGGGCAAGTCTGCACATGCTGAAATTCCAGATCAATGTTAAAACGAAGCCACAAGGCTTCCCACATTGAGCAGCGAAAACAAGAAAACAGGTCCCTGGAATACTATCAGCTGCTTGTTCTGAGCCTCAACGTCAGAGGAGCCTTGGAGCAGGCTGTTTGTGCAGTGTGCTCGAGGATACAACACCTTGTCTATCCCTTAACTCTCAAAAGAGAATCGTAATTCTCTGCTACATTTTATCCCATATCCAAAAAGTGATATACAACATATCCAGGGAACTATAAATGAGTAAGCTTAATTTCAATGGGAAGAAATATATCAGAATGCTCACTATAGGGGTATTAGAAAACATCAGTAGAGTAAAACTATAATAACTAGTCATCAGTAAGAGAGAGAAGGTTATGCTTGACAAAGCTGTCTGAATCCTTTGAAGAAGGAACAGAAAAAGTATACAAGGATAATGAAAGATAAGGACTTTCTGCAGACAATCAAATATATACTACACAGTTAGCTCATCATTCAGATCAGAATTAGGGGATGAGGAGCAGCAGGAGTAAGAACTGACAACAAAACAGAGGGCAGTTGGAGTTAAAGGTTTTCACCTATTGCACTGGAAGGGGCGAAATAATTTTCGACCAGGCTCAGTTGCTTGAAGCACTGTTGCTCGTGACCTGAATAAATGATTTGGATTCAGGATTCAAAGCTTCAAAATCAAGTAAAAGACTGTTGCTGAGAGATGCACAACAGAAGGCCTGCTGCAGCCATTCTCTGGGAAGTGTTCTGGAAGTTGAAATTTCCCATGGGCAAATACCGGGCATCTGGACCACTCCAAAAATGTCCCCAAATCAGAGGTACAGTCAGAGACTTGGATAGTTCCAACTTACTCACCTTAGTTGTTAGTTAGGAGGAACTAAAACCTGCTTTAACTCCTGCTTAACATTCAAACTGAGAGATGGGTACAAAGACATTATGATCTTCGGAAATGGAAAGAAGTGAACGAGCTGCCTTCCCCTTGTCGATTTCAATATTTCACATCCAGGCGGAAGCATCAACAATGCACTACAGATCTACTCACCTGTGGAACAGCGAAGGAGCATTTGGCAATGCATTCATAAGCTTCTTTATGCCTTCCTAGCGCATTGAGTGCTTGTGTTTTCCGATAAAGTGCCCGGTAGTTAGTTTCATTGAGCTTTAGTGTGCTCTCACAGTCTTCCAAAGCTTTCTCGTACACACCCTGCAATAACAGCAAAACGTCATCACCATACAGATTCTTGTTTCTCCTTTACTGTCTGTCTTAAAAGGATACAGGTCACCTTTTCATTTCAATTCTCCCCTAGTTTCTGAAGGTGCTGAGACTTTGTGGACTTGGGGTTCTACAGATACTAGTCCAGGTAATACTTCAACCACTAAGAGTCTCTTGACCCACTTATAAAGACCGACAGTTGGTTGTAACTAATGTTGGTTCATTAAAAGTTGAAGCAAGATGGCGGCATAGGAGGACGCTCCTGTTACAGCTCCTCTGTTTCGCCAGTTCCTTTTCCTTTCTTTTTTCCTTTTCTTCTGCATTTTTTCTTCTCCCTCATACCAACTTTAACTTCTTAAACTTAAAGATACTTTTATTGTTAATCCGGACTTTGAGCAAGTCGAGTACTTTTTAAAACTTTGTATTCCTATGCTAAACATTTTTTTTACTCTTTCAATTCTGTATCAAACACTTGAAGTGTCTGTAGCTAGGTACCCAGTCCCTAAGATGGCACCAAAGCTGCAACATTACAAACTTTTCACTTCATTCATTCGAGCGCACATAACAGTAAAGGCTATTCTATCCTATTTTAAAAGTCCTCATGCCCTTACCAGTCTCCACCATGAGCACAGGCCCCCAAGCCAGAATAAGTGGTTATGAATCTGCAACTGCTGTGGATCACTGGTGTATGTGTAGTGATTCCACTTGGGATATAAACAGGGGCAACTGAACAATAATGAGTCACAGAATTGAAGGTATCCAGCATATTTCACCATTGATAACAACATGTCACAAAATGGAAAAAATTTGTAACAAATCCATCACTGTGCAAATTCACAGACACAATCAAGACAGACTGTTCTCAATTTTTGACTTGTTTCACAGACAATGAAGCACTTGCAAAGTATCATTAGTCACTCTTGTAATGTTGGGAAACAATTTTTGTGCACAGTAAGATTCCACAAATCACAACCAGATAACATGTTTTTACTGTTACTGATCAAGAAATAAATACTGGCTAGATCATCATGAAAGTGACAAGTGTATATTTTTACCCTGAAAGTACTAATACACTTTTAAAAAATTTATAAATACTCACCATACTGAAGTAGCAGGCAGCTCGATTAACATACAGTTTCTCGAGCAGACGCTGCGAGATTACCACCTCATCGGATTCTGCATACTGCGCTACGTTCAAGGCTTCTATGTACTGGGCCAGGGCCAGTTTATAATCATTTTCTCTGTACAGCCCGTTACCTTCCTCCAGCAAGTTTTTAACCAGCTGGTGCAGAAACGTCTGGACTCATGGAGAAAAAGAAAATTGTATATTAAAAATTCACCCTTCATAATCTTCACATTTGGTTAGTATAGTATTGTAGCCCCTCCTGACTTCCAATAAAGAAGTATTAATATTAATATTTATTAATTTCTTATATCCTTATCATTGAATCCCAACAGATTGGAAGCAGGCCATTTGGCCCATCAAGTCTACACCAACCCTTCGAAGAGCATCCCACACAGACCCACCTCCCTACCCTATCCCTGTAACAATGCATTTCCCATGGCTAATCCACCTAACCTGCACATCCTTTGAAACTATGGGCAATTTAACATAGCCAATCCACCCTACCCTGCACATCTTTGGACTGTGGGAGGAAACTGGAAAACCTGGAGGAAACATGCACAGACACGGGAAGAATGTGTAACCTCCACACAGACAGTCGCCTGAGGCTGAAACCTGCATCCCTGGTGCTATGAGGCAGCAGTGCTAACCTCCACAATAGGCAAACTTGTCAGTAACACACCATCTCATTCACTCAGCAGCTGAGAAAGGGGGGGGTTATATTTCCCAATAGGAGAAGTGCTTTGGTTTGCCTTCACTGGGGGGGGAGGGGGGTGAAAGAAATAATAAATTAAACAAAAAAAATGCCAAGAAAGCAGCAATTACTTGTACCTCATATTCATCTTGACTTCCTGGATAAGGCAAGGGAGATCTGGTGGGAAGCAGAAAATATGGAAAGCTATTAGTGAGATTTCTTAGCAACAGCAATTATCAGAACGGCACACTGTGAAATGGCCAATGTGCTGCTGAACAAGGTGTGACACTGAATCAAATCTGGAGGTATTACGGTAGATGTTACAAAGACTGATTGAAGAGGCAGCTTTTAAAGAGCATCTTAAAAGGAACGAAGAGAAGTAGAGGGACTAACAGAGAGAATTCCAGTCCTTCGGACCTGGGCACCTTCTGGTGACCAAGGAAGGCCAGAATTGGAAGAGTCTCCGAAGAGAAAGTAGGAGCTAGAGTGCAAATGCACTTATAACATTGGTCTTTGTAGCCGCTGGCCTTATTGTTACAGCTCCTTTTGAAAAATTATTTTGGTAAATTATTAGTGAAATGCTAAATGCAAATGAGGCTAGATTTCAGAACGCAATTAACCCTTAAAATTCCCTCACTTAGCAAATTTCCAACTTTGCACTCTGCCTGGTCACATTCAGTCACAAGCTGCCGATTTCATATTTGAAAACTGCCGTTATATTAGACAAAGACAATCAATTTCAAATGGATGTTCTTCCCACCTATGGCTCCACTTTAAAGTATCACCAGGGAGTTGGATGGTTCAGCAACAACGTAGCCGCACAGAAATGTGACGAGCAGGAGTACTGCATCAGTAACAAATACGTGGAGAGCTTGCTTGGTCTGTCTGCACTTTCAGAAAGCCAGGCCGACATCGCATCGCAGCGCACCTGTTTGGTTCAGTTGCTGAGACGAATAGTGCAATCTTGTTGAGATGATAGGAATCCCAGCAGGCAGCTAATGAGAGAGCTATCTGCGAAGGAAGGCCATTTGGAAACTGGTAGCATTCACACTCAGCAGTGCAGGAGGCTATGGCTGTTGTGTTGGTTGGGGATGGGGGGGGGAGGTGTGCGTGCGTGTGTTTCTTGGATTCCCTGTTTCAAGGAGAGCAACACCAGAATCAGGGCAAAGGGCTGAGACGTGGCTCCCAACAGGCAACACCCCTAATCCACCACGTCAGTCAAGTCCCTTGGTCAGGCATAGACTGCTTTGATCAAGTGACCCCAGCCATAAGAGACCCTTAATTGACCACTTAAGGGTCTCAATCAGGGGCAGGGTGGGAGCATCGACCTTTCACCTTCCCACCCAGAACCTAATTCCAATTGTAGTAATTGGAATCTGAGCCAGGTGGCTCTCATTGACTATGAGATCCTTGTTTGGGGTTGTTAATCTGAACCAATCAGGGAGCCCTGGCTGACAGACAGGAGATTCAGAAAGTCTCCTCAGTCGAGGGACTGGCTTTAAACTGGCTGGTCACAGCCACTGCACATCTAAATAAAGGGTGACTTGGTGACGAGAGACTGGCCTCTGTGCACTTATTTCAGGGAGCTAAGAAAAGGAATAATGCAAGGAAAGTAATGAAAAGCATTGGAATTTATTACTCTATAAAAATAAGAGAAGGGAGAAAAAATCTTGTGGTTGGATCCAAAGATACAGTTGTCTGATAGTGGAGGCTAAATGGAATAATTCAGAGGGCTTCTTCACTGAGTGATGTGATACTGCAACCTGCAGACACAAAGATCTTAGGGTTCATCCTTAGTTTCTGGAGAGTTAGATAATCAGAGATGTAACGATGCTGTTCCTTTAACAAGGTTATGCTGTCCTTGGCTTTTTTTTTCCAGTGAGGTTGTAAAAGCAGCGATTCCGAAAGGCCTAGGTTTGAAAGGTTTTAAGGTCAACTTGATTATAACTAACTGATACAGCCTCAGGAAAAAGGCCTTCAAATTTTAAAACAAACTCTTGTATAATGAAAGGGGAGCAGCCAGTTCTCCCAGCTCAGCTTTTCTCTGGTTTGGTTTGAGCAGTCTGGCTATTCACTGAAAGCAGTCAGTCCAGAGTTTGAAGCTGCTGAACCCAAAGAAACAGGCCCATGCTGATCCTCCCTCTCTCTCTGACATCTCTCCTGTAAGACTCTGTGTTTGAAGTTTTTTTTGCCAAAGGGTGTTTATGGAGATTGTTGCAAGTCTGTGGAACAGCATCATTAAGTTGGGATAATCTGTTGGGTTTTCGGATTGGTTGTTATTCTGTATTCTGTTCTCTTTTGTTTGTGTTTCATTCGATAATAAATTGCAAATAAATTCTGTTTTGTTTAAAGCTAAGTGGTTGGGCCAGCTGCATCACTCCTGGAATATCTGTTAGACACCTGATTAAAACAACTAGCAAAGTTAGGGTCTAGGCTGTCTTAAAAGGCTTTCAGGGGTTCTGGCCTGGTCCATAACAGAGGAGATGCAATCTGGAGAAAGTGAGGAGTGCAGATGCTGGCAAGTCAGAGTTGAAAAGTGTGGTGCTGGAAAAGCACAGCAGGTCAGTCAGCATCCAAGGAGCAGGAGAGTCGACGTCTCCAGCATAAGCCCTTCATCAGAAATGCAACGTGACTTGGTACTGTGGAGGCAGACCACCCAGATGATAATAACATTCTTTTAAAAATCAATTTGGTAACAAATGATGGAAGTGACATTTGGATCAGTGTCACAAAAAGAGAGGATCAGACTCAGGCCCATATGGAGCCCATCCCAGTTGCTGTGTAAATAAGCTACCATCACGCACAATCTCCAACACTCCAGAAGAAAACTCACTTGGATGAAGACAGCTGGCCTCTCATGCAGTCCACATTTTAGCAAGGGTCAAATCTTTCGTAATGGAGCAACTCAGAGATTTTACAAATTCTTCCTTCTATTCTTAATAATTACTGGGACACTGATTGTTAACAGAATATGCAGCAATAAAGAAATCACAAGGTAGTAAAGTCATATCTTCATCTTATCTCAGTGGATTTACTCTCCAGGAGAGGTTCACTCAATTGTGATCACATTGACTGATTTCTTTTCCTCCTTCACCACCTAGTGGTTCTGTGATCAACGTACGACCCAAAGTAAAATGAGTTAACTCATGGCAGGAATTTAATTGAGAATCTTTCATGAGGTACTAACCGGCTAAACCCTGTCTTTGTCATCCAAGAATGCTAATGCTAATGCTTTACTCTTATAGGAAAGAGGTCTTGTTTGGCTTACTTACTGAATAAAATGTAGGCCTTTCTGAATTTCCTCCTTGCGTTTCTGCCTTCCGGGTGAGGTACTTGACATGTTAACAGCTGCAGATAGTACTATCAGTCACTGCCTGGAAAGAGAAAGAACTACTGTTATAGAAGGAACACTGCATAAATAAAAGACCCACATTTATATTTAGAACTCAGTCTCACAGTTTGAGATATCACAAAGTGCTTCACATCAACTAGCTTGGAGGGCAGTGATTATTGATATATGGGAACATGACTGCAACAATTTTGTGCTCAGCAGGTACTACAAGGAGATGGTTTTCATTTATTAATCCATTTGCAATATGTTGGCATCATTGAGAAGACTGGCATTGACTGCCCTTTCCAACTGCCCTCCACACAGTCTTGGTAAATCACTTCAGTCGATGTGATGAAGGTCCTCCAAAAGCACTGCTTTTGGACAGAATTCCACACTTTTGCTCCACGGTGATACTGCTGGCAAGACTGACTGCTACTCCTCTTTGCTGTAACACCACAGGCAGGTAGGCCACAGTTCGACATGACCTGACAAAGACATTGGACAGCACTCTCGCCAGCAATACAGTATTCCATCTGTTGGAGCAATAGCTTACAGTTTGAGCTGAAACCTTTTAATATGAACATTGAACCCAGAAATTTCTTAATCAAACTAACAGAGTCAACCAACAACGTTAACTTCTTCAAAATAAAATTATGGTCATTGTGCAAGGCACATAACACTGCAAACAATAAAGAAAGATGAGGAGGTACAACAGAAAACAGCAATTTTGCAATATATGTAAATCACACTTCGTGTGAGAGCTGCCATAGGGTCGTCTGCTGAATGACTTACTTCTGTGCTGTTATCGTTCTATGGCGCCAACTTTCTTTTCTCCAAAACAGTGCAATGGGATCTTTTACATCCACCTTGGAAGGCAGATGGCATTTTAGTTTAAATTCTCATCCAAAAGACTCTACTTCGGATTGTGCAGTACACCCTGAGTATTGCACTGGGAGCGTCAGCCTAGTTTATTGTGCCTGCGTCTCTCGAGCAGCTGTTGGTAGAACAAGCAAATCACTGGTCGGGATGACAGAAGAGATGGAACCTCGAGGGATACTAGATGCTTACAGCTGGGGCTTCTGTTGGGAAGGGGGACTCATGGCTCAGTTAAATACATGAGGAGGGCAACAGGAAAGAACCTCATAGTCTTCACCCTAGTCACATTGCCTAACCTCAGATATGTTACTGGTCAACCTGTTCAGAGGCGAGACTTGAACCTGGGCCCAAGGTAGGACACTACTCCTGTACCACAAGACCCTCTACACAATCTTATATATTGATCTCTCAATGTACCAATCAAGTTAGTATTCCTGACAATACTGTCCTTTCACAGTTCCGTTTATGCTGTCTTGTCACGAGGACCATTTAGCATGTTCACAATAACATTTCTGATGGAGGATACCAACTATGACTATATTAGCAGAAAGGTCTGCAAAAAGTTCTTTCTGGAGATGTTTGAGGTAAACAAATAATCACAAAGGTGATATGACCGTTTTAAGGTACAGGAAGCATCAGGAAAATTACTGAAGAGAAACTATTTAGCTTGTTAACAGGGATAGCACAATGCATTTGATTTTTCTCATAAGGAGAATTACTGAGTTGAAATTGTAAATTAAGAATTAGGCCACTTGGCCCATTACGTGTCAGTTCTTTGCAATTTGACAAGCAGGAGGCTGGAAGAACACAGCAAGCCAGGCAGCAATCAGGAGATGGATAAGGCAACATTTCGTGTATAATTCTTCTTCGGGGGGGGGGGGGGGGGGGGGGGTGTGTGAGGATTTTGGGTGGGGAGAGGGGCAGAATGGTGAGGTAGTGATGGGTGAACACAGGTGGTGGGTAAGGCCTGTTTGGTTCTTGGGAGGAATGAATCTGGTTGGTAGCTGGAAGGAAGGGTCTTTGCAAGAACTATCTAAGTAGCCCCATTCTCCTGGACTTTTATCATGCAAATTACTTCTCAAAACCTTTTCCTTCATGCTTCCAGGCGTTGCATTCCAGATCACAGCAACTTGTTGTTAAAGAAGACCTAATTTGCCAATAACCATAAATCAGCTTACACAGACCCATCTATCATTCAAAATAGTTTCATCTTCTGTCCTCAAGTAAAGCTTCTCAAAATTCTGAAGACCTTGATCAAATCACTGCTGCTCCAACACCATGGAAAGCATTTTATCTGGACGCATCATGGCTTGGTATGGCAACTGCTCTTCTCAAGGTCATAAGAGACCACAGAGTCCGTCATGAAAACCAGCCTTCCATTCACTGACTCCATCTATACTTCCTGCTGCCTCAGAAAGACAGAGCTGAAAATGTGTTGCTGCAAAAGCGCAGCTGATCAGGCAGCATCCAAGAAGCAGGAGAATTGACGTTTCAGGCATGAGCCCTTCTTCAGGAATGTCTTCAGGAGCCCTGAAGAAGGGCTCATGCCCGAAACGTCAATTCTCCTGCTCCTTGGATGCTGCCTGACCTGCTGCGCTTTTCCAGCAACACAATTTCAGCTCTGATCTCCAGCATCTGCAGTCCTCACTTCCACCTCAGAAAGACAGCCAACGTCAGAGACCCCTCCCACCCCGGTTATAATCTCTTCCAACCTCTTCTGTCGGGCAGAAGATACAAAAGCTTAACACACATACTGTCATGGACCAGACCAGACCCCCTCAAAATTATTTGAGGAGATAGCCTAGACCCTAACTTTTGCTTATTTCAAAGGCAAATGTAAAGTGTCTGTTCCAGATGCAATGGTGACCGGTCAAACTACTCAACATCAAGCAAAGCACAATTTACTTAAACACTATGGCTAAAATACAACAAAAGAAAGAAGAACCGAGAATAACTTAACTCTATTGGAAAACTTAACAAAACATTAGATACAGTAACCAATATTAATTAACTGTTCCAAGATAGTAACATTCCATAAACACACCCCTTGGCAAAAAGGAAAATTCAGACACAGATTCTCACACGCAGTTCTCCAATCCAGGAGGAAAACACATCAAGAGTAAATTCAGAGAGTGCATCAGCCAGCAGACATTCACTGAAGCTTCCAACTCTTTCGAGACCCAAATTAGCCACTGATAAACAAATCAAAACCCAGAAATCTGGATCTGTGAGAGCTGGCCACACCCATTAAGGCTGTTTAAAAAAAAACCAAAGGTGTCCAGAGGTGTTTATTCAAGAAGGCTTCAGTAGCCAGTTTGCCTTACAGCCTCTCTTCAAAAGAAAAGACTAAAATAACCTCTTAAAGTGATAGCATTGACACTGTAGCAACAGATTCAAGATCTGCTTCTTCCTGTTATCAGATTTCTGAATGGACCTCTCAAATTTTAAATTTAATGTTAATCTCGCTCTTTGTGCACGTTCTCTGAAGCCATAACATTGCATTCCTCGCTCTGTTCTATTTCCTTAACACACTTTGTATAGTATGATCTGCCAGTACTGCATGCAAAACAAAACTTTTCACTGTACCTAGGTACGTGTGACAATAATAGACTCAATCAAAAATGTGGCATAATTGGGGAGGGGGGGGGGGTTAGACTATCCAACATAGTGAGGAAGTCAGGTGAACAAATGAAAAGCTTATAAAATATTTTTAAAACATGTTGCCTCCTTCCTAGAGAAAAATAAAGTGTACCTAATGGAGGCCTTTAAAGTTACGACAAGATTCCACAGGATAGACTCAGAGATGACACTGTGGCACATGAGTGAATCCAAAGCAAAGGGGACATACAAATAAAACAAAGCACTACAGAAGCTGGAACCTGAAACAAAGACAGAAATTGCTAATGAAACTCAGCAGGTCTGGCAGCATTTGTGGAGAGAAAACAAAGTTAATGTTTCAGGTCAACTGAACCTTCTTCAGAACTGGATGGCATATTTTTTTAAAATTGTTAATTAATCAAATAAGGAATTTAGAAGAAAATCTCTTTGTTCAAAAGGTTTTGAAGACAAAATAAGATGAAATGAGTTATGGAGAGGTCTGTGTGGAACTGTTGTGCCAAATGGCTTCTAAACATTTTATATAGTGTTATGTAAGCTTTTACTGTTTCTGGACTATGACAGAGGGGAAACAGCTCTATGGCGGACAGAGAGGGCAGGGCAAAGTTGTTTCCCTTACGCCAAACTGCAAGTCATCAGAAAGTCAGGAAAATGAACCTGGTCTATATACAACAACCACTAGATGGAGATTGTTCTTCTCTTTAATTTCGTTTCATATAGAACTCCTGGAACAGAGTAAATAAAAATCTAAAGAACTGCAGATCATGGAAATCAGAAATAAAAACAGAAATTGCTGGAAAAGCTCAGCAGGCATGGCAGCATCTGCGCAGAGAAATCACAGTTAAAGTTTCGGGCCCAGTAACCTTCTATCTGTTTTATTACACAAGTTTGCTTCTCATTTTCAGCGGACACCACGAGCAGCAAAGTGACAAAAGCAAGCTGAGTACACAGGCCTCTCCATGTCAGTACATCGGCCGTCTGTTGGTATGTCCTCACCTGCTCCTCCTTGTGGTGTTACATGGAAAGCGGGTCTCTCACAGCTACAGGCTAAACTTTCTGAGGAACCTGGAAGGTTTGACCTACACACATGTAGTGCACAGAGTCACCTTCACATGGATATATCCTGATAAGCATGTAGCAAACTCCCAGCTGAAGTCAAATAGCTCCTCCACTTTATGGCTACCTTGAGACAAAGATGAAGGCTAATGGAGTAAATGAGGACAAAATAATCCAGAGTGGAGCCCAAAGGTGGACGGCACAGTGGTTAGCACTGCTGCCTCACAGTGCCAGAGACCCGGGTTCAATTCCCGCCTCAGGCGACTGACTGTGTGGAGTTTGCACATTCTCCCTGTGTCTGCGTGGGTTTCCTCCGGGTGCTCCGGTTTCCTCCCACAGTCCAAAGATGTGTAGGTCAGGTGAATTGGCCATGCTAAATTGCCTGTAGTGTTAGGTAAGGGGTAAACGTAGGAGTATGGGTGGGTTGCGCGTCGGTGTGGACTTGTTGGGCCAAAGGGCCTGTTTCCACACTGTAATGTAATCTAATCTAAATCATGGTGACTTTTACCTAACTGTTATCTTTCCAGCAATTCCTGCATCCAAGCCAGCGCCGTCCGTAACGCTCTGCATATCTATAGATTCAGGTCGAGAAAATGAGAGGGGCACCCTGGTGTTTGGACAACCCGGGGTCTCCATGGGATAATACTTTATTCTCATTGCAGAATATGAATATAACACAGGAGACATGCTAGAGTTGACCAGCAGGATGCAATTCATCATCCTACTAGATGGAAGGCCACCATAAGACGTTCAAGCCTACACGGGTAAGATAAACAGGGTCAATTTAGGTCGATTTCTAATGGTCACCACTGACAAAATTCCCCAAATATTTTTAGATGGCAAACCAAAAAAAGACAGCAAACACCTTGCCTTCTAATCATGAGACCCCACCTTCACTGCCTTCCGAGGCAGAGAGTTCCAAATTCACACAATCCTCAGAAAAAAAAGATTCTCCTCATCTCTCTCATCACCTCCTAACTTTAAAACATTGACCTTTATTGCTAGACTCAGCCATAGGAGGAAACCATCACTTCCATGTTCACTTTGTCAAAACTGTTCAGGATATTATGGACTTCCATCAATTTCATTCTTCTAAACTCCACTGAAGCCAAGCCCAGCCTGTGAATCTTTCTTTATAAGGCAACCCACTCATTCCAGGTAATTTTGTAAACCTCCTTTGAATTGCCTCCAACACATTGCTATCCCTCCTCAAATAAGAACAAGGTTTATCAAGGGGACGTCATCTCTGACCAACTTGATTGAATATTTTGAAGAGGTGACCAGGGTACAGGAGCAAGTGAGGTCTGCAGATGCTGGAGATCAGAGCTGAAAATGTGTTGCTGGAAAAGCGCAGCAGGTCAGGCAGCATCCAGGGAACAGGAGAATCGACGTTTTGGGCATAAGCCCAGAGGAAGAAGGGCTTATGCCCGAAACGTCGATTCTCCTGTTCCCTGGATGCTGCCTGACCTGCTGCGCTTTTTCAGCAACACATTTTCAGGGTACAGGAGCGCCAACTAGCCACCAAGACATGACCGACTATCACTAGTATCCATACACACACAGACAAAGAGGACACCAGTTCGACTGGGACAATATATCTACCCTGAGACAGGCTAAACAAAGACATGCACAAGATTCCTTGAGGCCTGGCATTCAAACCGGAACTCCATTAACAAACATATCGATTTAGACCCCATTTACCAACCTCTCAGAAAAAGAACCGGAAGTGATATCACCCACCACAACAGACCAAGACACATAAATAGAAAGTGGGACAGAACACCAGTGCTTCATTGGAGGCTCACTGATGATGTTACTGAGCATGGTGATGAAATGTCTGAGAACAAATCTACCAGCTCAGCGAGCAACCTTACAACCTGAACCACAAATTTTCTCCAAAATCGCAAAGGTGACCAGGTCTTTGGATGAGGCCAAGGTATTTGACATGGTCTACTTAGACTTCAGAGTCAAAAAATGTGGCGCTGGAAAAAGAACAGCAGGTCAGGCAGCACTCAAGGAACAGGAAAGTCAACCTTTCGGCCATAAGCCCTTTACTTAGACTTCAGCAAAGAATTTGATAATGCACCACATGGAGACTGATATCAAAGGTAAGAGCCATGGGATCCAAGGGCAAGGCTGGTTGAATAAAGAATTCTGAATGACTAGGGATATTGAAGCTCTGGTCAAGAAAAAGGAGGTATATGTCAGGTATAGACAGCTAGGAATCAAGTGAATCCCTATAGGAATATAAAGGCAGTAACAGCATATGTAGGAGGGAAATCAGGTAGGCAAAAAGGGGACATGAGACATTTTTAGCAAATAAGGTTAGGGAGAATCCTAAGATTCTACAAATACATTAAGTGCAAAAGAGTAGGGAAAGAATAGAGCCCCTGAAAGATCAAAAAGTTCATCTATGCGTAGAACCACAGGAGAAAGATGAGACACCAAACAAATATTTCACATCAGTATTCATCATGGAGAAAGACACAGAAGCTAGAGAACTTGGGGAAATGAATAATGATGTCTTGAAAGAGTCTGTATTACAGAAGTGGAGGTATTGAAATGCATAAAGGTAGATCTGATCTGATCAGGTGAATCTCAGAACACTGTTGGAATCTAAGAAGAGATTGCAGAGCCTCTTGCAAGGATATTTCTATCAAAGATTTCCACAAGTGAAGTGCCAAAAGACTGGAGAGTGGCTAATGTTGTGCTGTTATTTAAGACAGGCAGTAAAGAAAATCCAGGGAACTGTACACCGGTGAGCCTGATGTCAAATGGTAGGTACACTGTTGGATGGGATTCTGTAAGAGAGGTTTTAAATGTATTTGAAGAGGCAATGACCGATTAGAGATAATTAGCATGGCTTTGTGCATGGAAAACCACTTCTCACTAACTTGATGTTTCCGAAGAGATGACCAAGAAGATAGCTGAAAGCAGAGCGGTAGACATTGTCAATATGGGGCTTTAGCAAAGTCTTTGATAAAGTTCTGCATAGTTGTCTAGTTAGAAAGATTAGATCAAATGGGATCCAGGGAAAGCTACCCAATTGGATACAAAATTAGCTTATTGATAGGACACAGAGGATGGTGGTAGAGGATTCTTATTCAGATTGGAGGCCTGTGGCAGAAGGATTGGAGATTGAAAAGAGTGGATTTGTTTTCCTTGGAGCACAGGAGACTGAGGGGTACCATGCTTGAGATATATAAAATTATGAAGGGTATAGATAAGATAGATAAAAGCCATTCTTTCCCCTTGGTGGAGGGATCAATGACAAGAGGTTGTAGATTTAAGCAGGAAAAGGTTAAAGGGGATATGAAAGTATTTTTTCTACTAAAGGCTGATGGGCATCTGGAACCCTTAGTGGTAAAGGCAGAAACTCTCCTAACATTGAACTAGTATTTCGACTTGCTCTTGTGATGCCAAAATCTACAAAGCTGTGAATCAAGTCTTGGAAAATGAGATTAGAATGGTTAGGTATTTGTTTGTCATCGGAATAGACCTGGTGAACCAAAGGATTTTTTTCTCCTATAGACCTCTATAACTCTCAAGTTGTGGTCTCACCTATACCCCACAAAACTGAAGCATAACCTCTTCATTTTTACATCAGTTCCTCTCATAATAGAATTTAAATTTCATTAGCTGACCATAGTTGGAGGGTAGGACTTCGACCTGTGTTACCAGAACATAACTCTAGGCCTCTGGATTACTAGTCCAGTAGCAGCACCACGATGCTACTATCTGCCTTCACACTATGTCAAGACAATTTGCTCGAGGCCACTGAATTAAGTGGGCTTGCATCTCCAAACTGGATTTCTCCATGAAAACAAAGTAGGGATGTGCAAATTGGTCCAAAATAAAAAAAAGTCATCGTTAGCAGGGACATATCATTTGGAACGAGTAGAGAAGATGTTGGAGAACCTCGGGGTTCTGGTAGCATCTATGGAAACAGTCAACATGTCGAGTTTGACTGGACTCTTTCGAATTTCTCCTGCATTTGCAGCATACGCAGCATTTTTGCTTTCACATATTCTCTGGACACCAACAAATTGCACTCATTCAGCTCAGGACCATCGTGCAGTGACATACAATAGTTTCCTTTTATTCTTCTGTGACTGTCGCTGCCAAGACCTTGATCACAAATGCAACTGAACCAGATGGAATTTAAAAGTGAAGGCAAAAAGACAAGTCACCATCTTAAAGCAGGACAAAAACAACTGAGACTGAAAGAACATTATTTGGGGTCAGTTTAGATGAAGGGAGCAACTCTTGTCAAAGATGCTAACAAAATATCATGCCCAACTATTTTATATGAACGTGAACTTTATAAGTTGTTTCAATTCACTATTCTCCCTCCAAAACATACAAACATTTTCACAGCCGAGGCCTACTGCACACATCGGAGCCTCGGTCTTGGGCAGATCGCTCCCCGGCCTTCCGACACGTTCCCCCGGCTGCGATGTAAGCGAGTCCCGGGGACCACGTGAAGCGGATCAAAAGAGGGAGAAACCGAAACCGAAGACAGGAATCTCCATACAAGTGGATCCCGAGACCACCTCGAAATAATTTCTTTCAAAAAAAAGACAACCCCCGAGTTTAGCTAAATGATGAGAAAAATATATAAAACATTCACAACTATTTCCAACGGCAACCAACTTGAAATGATACCTTTCCTCACAAAAATAAATTTCCACGCTTACAATTTCAACTCACCCCTTTTACAATCAGTCCTTCCTTCAACTGCATCCAGTTTTTTTTTCTGAATTAAAATTACAAATTTTGGATCAGTTCATGATATTTCAACGTTATAATTATTCAGTGCCTTTATTGCCAGCATCGCCTGCACGCTTCCTGCTTTACTGAATCAGTCAGAAAAGAGCAATGCCTCCTAAGGTCCTAATCTCTGTCTTCCTTTCACATGGTGCAAGTCTTTGTGATTATTCATAACCTTCCACACACATGTTGACACTTGACTATGTTGTACCAATTCACATCCCCCAGCTCATTCTTTGCATCAGAACGTTTCAATCACCTCTTCCAGTCCACGTAATCGAAAGGTTATTTTTTGTCAAATAAACAATTCTTGTCTTCACCGTATTTCCAAATTAAGCAAAGAAAATCTACATCCCAGTCAATTTGGACACAGCAAGCTCTCACCATCAGCCAAGTGATGATGGATGGCCAGATCGTCTGTTTTTGTGAGGTTGGCTGAGAGATAAATGTTAACCAAGGAAATCACCGCTTGGTAGTCGATTTGATTAAGTGGTGCTGAAAAAGATGCCAAGCACTTGGATAAGATTTATCAGTTCTGGCATCGAGATATAACATTTCAGGATGATAACCTTTCATCAGATGGTTAATTACATTTGCTATTGGTTCACTGTCTAAGAATACACCTGGCTTTATTCTTCAATAAAGATAACTAAGCAGTTATTTCACCAGGACTGCAGCTTTGGAGAGAGAAACCCATTCTGCTGAAAGATCACATCCGAGAATGCTAACTCAATTTTACACTCCACAGAAACTGCCCAGCCTGCTGAGTATTTTCAGCACTTTGTGTTTTTACTCTAGATTTCCAGTATCTGCAGTATTGTGGCACCTTGCTGTTGGATGCAGCAATCTATATCGCTATCTTTAATGCAATTGCGTCTATATTTTTAAAATTATTTTATTGGTCATGAGATTGCTTTAGAATGCCCAGCAGCCATGAACTGTGCTCTAATCAAGGCAGTTTTTTTTATCTTAAGGATGTAAAAGATGAGAAGGTCAGCTTTGGTTCTGAACTGCTTATAGAACATAGAACAATACAGCGCAGAACAGGCCCTTCAGTCCTCGATGTTGCGCCAACCTGTGAACTCATTTAAGCTCATCCTCCTATACTATCCCATCATCATCCATGTCCTTATCCAAGGATTGTTTAAATCTCCCTAATATGGCTGAGTTAGCTACATTGGCAGGCAGGGCATTCCACACCCTTACCACGCTCTGAGTAAAGAACCTTCCTCTGACATCTGTCTTAACTCTACCACTCCTCAATTTGTAGTGCCCACTCATACAAGCTGACGTCATCATCCTAGGAAAAAGACTTTCGCTGTCTAACCCTATCTAACCCCCGATGATCTTGTATGTCTTATGGTTTTGAAACCTACACCAGAGACTTGAGAACCTAATCCATGCTAACATTCTTATTGCAATACTGAGGAATGTTGTTGAAGATGCTGTTTCTCAGATGTGATGTTAGACTGAGGTTCTTTCCGCAAGTCCATAAGACATAGGACGGAAGTAAGCCATTTGTCTAATCAATTGAATCTCTGCTCCAGGTTCTCCTGCCTTCCCCCCAGAAAAGATATTGATGAAGTTTAATTTTGATAAATGCGAGGTGGTGCATTTTGGGAAAGCAAATCTTAGCAGGACTTAGACACTTAATGGTAAGGTCCTAGGGAGTGTTGCTGAACAAAGAGATCTTGGAGTGCAGCTGTATTGCAGCTTGAAAGTGGAGTCGCAGGTAGCTTGGATAGTGAAAAAGGCATTTGGTGTGTTTCCTTTATTGGTCAGAGTAATTGCATACGGTAGTTGGGAGGTCATGTTGTAGTTGTACAGGACATTGATTAGGCTGATTTTGGAATATTGCGGCAATTCTGGTCTCCTTCCTATTGTGAAACTTGAAAGGGTTCAGAAAAGATTTACAAGGATGTTGCCAGGGTTGGAGGTTTTGATTAGATTAGATTCCCTATAGTGTGAAAACAGGCCCTTAGGCCCAACCAGTCCACACCGACCCTTCGAAGAGTAACCCACCCAGACCCACTACCCTCTGACTAATGCACCTATCGCTATGGGAAATTTAGCATGGCCAATTCCCCTGACATGCACATAGAGATGTACAGCTGTGGGAGGAAACTGGAGCACCTGGAGGAAGCCCACGTAGGCACGGGGACAATGTGTAAACTCCACACAGATAGTTGCCCAAGGCTGGAATTGAACCTGGGACCGTGAGGCAGCAGTGCTAACCACTGAGCCACTGTAACAGCCATGAGTTATAGGAAGAGGTTGAATAGGCTAGAGCTGTTTTCCCTGGAGCGTCAGAGGCTGAAGGGTGACCTTATAGAGGTTTACAAAACCATGAGGGGCATGGATAAGGTAAATAGACAATGTCTTTTCCCTGAGGTGGGGGAGTCCAGAACTAAAGGGCATAGGTTTAGGGTGAGAGGGGCAAGATATAAAAGAGACCTAAGGGACAATGTTTTCACACAGAAGGGGGTTTGTGTGTAGATTGGGCTGCCAGAGGAACTGGTGGAGGCTCATACAATTGCAACATTTAAAAGGCATCTGGATGGGTATATGAATAGGAAGTCTTTGGAGGGATATGGGCTGGGTGCTGGCAGGTGGGACTAGATTGGGTTGGGATATCTGGTCGCCATGGATGAGTTGGACCAAAGGGTCTGTTTCCATGCTGTACATCTCTCTGACTCTCTGTTTTTATTGCATGTGCATGGGATGGAGGATGGCTACATCTTTATAGATAAGCTACTTGGGGAGGGAGCCCACATCAAGAGACCAGTGTCAAGAAGTGTGGCGCTGGAAAATCACAGCAGGTCAGGCATTATCCAAGTAGCAAGAGAATCAATATTTTGGGCAAAAGCCCTTCGTCAGGAATGTGAGCAGGGGAGAAAGGGGACTGAGAGATAAATAGGAGGGTGGGGGTGGGGCCAGGGGAAGGTTGCTGGGAAGATGGAAGTTGGGGGTGATGGTGAAATTTTGGAGGGGAGGGTGGAGCGGGTAGGTGTTAAGATGGACAGGTAGGACAGTTCAAGAAGGTGGTGCCGAGTTGGAAGATTGGATCTGGGATGAAGTGGGGGGAGGGGAGATGAACAAATTGGTAAAATCGACATTGATGCCATGTGGTTGGTGGGGTGGGTCCCAAGACAGAGTTTTTCCTCCAGCTGTTGGGTGACTTGGACTTGGCAGTGGAGGAGGGCCAGGATTTGCATGTCCTTGGTGGAGTGGGAGGGAGGGTTGAAGTGGTTGGCCACAAGCGGTGGGGTTGTTTGGTACATCTGTCCTAGAGGTAGGTTGCAGAATTTCCAAAGTTCCGATTCAAAGATGTTTTAAAAAAAGCCCCTTTCGAGGAATATGGGCTAAGCGCAGGCAAATGGGACCAGTTTAGTTTGGGAAACTTGGTCAACATGGATGAGTCAGACCAATGGGTTTGTTCCTATGATGTATGACTCTATGAGACAAAAAAAATTGCAGATGCTGGAATTGAAGGTAGACAAGCAGGAGGTTTAAATTAGCTTACTTACAGTGTGGAAACAGGCCCTTTGGCCCAACAAATCCACACCGACCAGCCGAAGCGCAACCCACCCAGTCCCATTCCCCTACATTTACCCCTGCCCCTAACACTATGGGCAATTTAACATGGCCAATTCACCTAACCTGCACATTTTTGGACTGTGGGAGGAAACCGGAGCACCCGGAGGAAACCCATGCAGACAAAGGGAGAATGTGCAAACTCCACACAGTCGGCACAGTGGTTAGCACTGCTGCCTCACAGTGCCAGAGACCAGGGTTCAATTCCCGCCTCAGGCGACTGACTGTGTGGAGTTTGCACATTCTCCCTGTATCTGTGTGGGTTTCCTCTGGGTGCTCTGGTTTCCTCCCACAGTCCAAAAAAGTGCAGGTTAAGTGAATTGGCTATGCTAAATTGCCCGTAGTGTTAGGTGAAGGGATAAATGTAGGGGAATGGGTCTGGGTGGGTTGTGCTTTGGTGGGTTGCGCTTTGATGGGTTGGTGTGGACTTGTTGGGCCGAAGGGCCTGTTTCCACACTGTAAGTAATCTAAAAGGTTGGGAAAACACTGCAAGCCATTCATAATCAAGAAGTCATCGTTTCGGGTGTAATCCTTCTTCAGGTTTTGAAATGTCGACTTCACCACCTCCTGATGCTGCCTGGTTTGTTCGTTCTCCCAGCCTCCCGCTTGTCTACTGTATGACACTATGAGACCTTTAATGCTGGTGATATCAAATGTGATAAGGAATTTGCCACGACAATGCCATGTGGCTTTAGAAGCTTTAAAGCAAATGCCAAGATGATCGTGCACCACTGGCAAGATTTTTTTGCTCTTGTGGCAGGCTTCGAATTTCCAGAATTAGCTTGTTCAGCAATCAGAAGTGCAGCAAATTATCTCACTTGGCCTCACCAAGGTTGCATCACCAGCATCACTCGCGGACGAAAAGATGCAAACAGAAGAGGAACCAGCTGGGACAATTCAACTAGGACAGACAATCCGACCATCGCCCACTACATGATGTTTATTGTATGTCTCTGGGCCTGTAGAGGTTGCTATGGAACAATCTGCCAAAGAGGCCCCTCTCGCCTCATGACCGTTGCCTCTCTTTAGTACGCAATGAAAAGGGCGGGTAGCATATTCGCGCAATGTCTGCAGGGAATTGTAGTTCACTGGTGAAACAGTACCCAGAACAAATGATGGAGTTCCTCGCGGTTGAGAACTACAACTCCCCTCATGTTCGGCTGCTGGCACATGCCCAAGAAGACAACGGCGGAACTTGCTAGAGGCTGGTTTGAAAAACATTTGACCGCCATTAACTCAAAAGAAAATTGGCGTGCGGAGCCGGCAGACTCGAACTGAATCTTTTTCTGGTAATTTTAAATTCTGTTTTAGGTTTAATTTTTTCATGTTCTTCAATTGAACGGAAGTGTAGGCGAAGTAATGTCTGCCAGTTAGTTAATGTTGTCGTTTAACAGCAAAAATATCTGTTAATCAGATAACTGACAATAACCGGAGCAACGTGTTTCGGTAGTGATAATTGTCAAGTAATTTTATTTCGTCAGTAATAATTCCATCTGATGGGGAAACATTTTGATCCCTAATTTTGGAGGGATGTCAAGGGCAAGCGTATTTCTTTTTGATGATTTTATCAATATAAATCGGGTTGTAATTTATTTTTAAAAATATGTATAAAACATTTCCCACCCCGTTTCCCGATTCTTGTGTGGGCTACATGTAGTGAAGGTATGAGTCACAGTGGGGTGACGTGTGTATGTGCCCTTCTCTCACCGGGATTAGTCTTCACTGTGAGTCAGGTTAAGTTGGATGTTAACACACGTTATTGTGCTCCCTGGTAGCTGGTGCAGACTACTGGAACATTAGAAGCCATATCACACCACGCAATCATGTCGCAAAGTGACTTCAATGGACGATTTTTGTTTCATTACGATTTCCAATGAGCACACCAGCCAATGCCAGGAAGGTTAGTTTAGAAGAATTGAGAGATGCGCTCATTAAAAGCTAGAGTATTCTGCGATGGGGGTGGGGGTAGGTTGACAG
Source organism: Chiloscyllium plagiosum (assembly GCF_037043375.1). Lineage (NCBI taxonomy): Eukaryota > Metazoa > Chordata > Chondrichthyes > Orectolobiformes > Hemiscylliidae > Chiloscyllium > Chiloscyllium plagiosum. The sequence goes on from NW_028270171.1 coordinate 22,529,437, forward strand.
GGTGGAACCTATTAGATCAAAAGGATAGCATACTGAGTATTCCATGCAAACTCTTTGAATTACTGATGGGTTCACAAAGATAAGGCAGCACTGTAAGCAGTGTAGATGGAAATGTAAAATGCTGAATGGCTTAAAAGCATGACAGATTAAGTTCAGTGTAGGCATGTGAGCCATTCACTATGGATAGTGGTAGAATGGTTGAAAAATTAGCACAAGTCCAAAGAGACTTGAGGGGACATTCCTGATGAAGGGCTTATGCCTGAAAAGTTGACTCTCCTGCTCAGATGCTGCCTGATCTGTTGTGCTTTCCCAGCACCACGTTTTTGACTTTGAGGGAACTGGTATGTTTTTAAAATCATAAACCAATCAACTCCACCACACTCGTGTGCTGGGTGTTCAGTGGGATTTGAACCTTGGTTCTCAGAACATTATCTGTGCCTCTCAATTAAAAGTTCAGCAATAATACCACTAGGCTATTGCCTCCCAAGGGAACAAGTACAACAATGAACCCAAAAAGATTTCTTTAGAGGTAAAGGGCTTAGAACAGTAACAAACTTGTCTGTTGTATCTTTTATCATAATATGGTATTCAAAGAAACTTTATATAGACTTTGAGAGCCATGAGAGATAATCGGCCAGATGACCAAAAATTTGGTCAAATAAATAAAGTTTTAAGGAGTATTTTAAAGGTGTAGAGTGAGGTAGTAAGGCAGAGTGGTTAAGAGGAAAATTATAGAGCTGTCACCTAGATAGCAGGAGGTAAGGACAACGCTGTGATTAATGTTATATTAATGCATCAACTCCAACATGTCAACATAGCCTGTGACTGAGGAATAGACTTTTTGATCATAAAGACCTCAAACCTGATGCCCAGGCTCTTGGTTCAATAGGCAGTTGTTATCAGCTCTCATGTTTGTCTGAGATGTAGACCGTGTACAGCAAACGCTTTGAGAAATATCACCAGTGATTTCTCTGCAAATCCACTGGCTGGGTAGCTGCTCCAATATTAATGTGCTCAAGCCAACTTCGAGACACTGATTATAGTGAGTCGGCTGCATTGGGTGGAACTCACCGTCTATGTGCCTGACACCACTTTCAGAACAAACCCTCTACTGTGAGTTTTGACACAAGTGCTTTGAAGACTTCCTGAAAGCCTCTCTGAAATATGATGTCCTGACCCACTCATGGAAACTTATTCCCCAAGACTGTCCAAAGTGGGAAGCCACGCACGTGCCATCCATTCCATCTCTGACAGGCCTAGATGGAAGCTAATCACAAATAGTGGAGGAATATACAAAAAATCAAATGCTCACCCATTTCCTTCAGCAAATGTCACCTGGCCCATCCTATGGCAGGGTTTGTGGATCCAGTATTGGATTGACACGGAAGAAAAAAGTTAAGGAAACTGAAGTGGAACATCCCAAAGAACCTAAGAAGTATTAAAACTAAAATGTGGATGCTCGAGTCCAACGTTAGAAGACAGCGCACATCGTGGAGGGTTATAAGGCTAAAGATTAGAGATTTGGGAGGGGACAAAGCCACGTTGAGTTTAGATGGTAGGTGAACAAAACGCAGTGTGACTACAGATACAGACCTTTGATCAACCTCTGGTTTGTGCAGAATAGAATGTGAGAAAGTGACCAGAAATGTGGAGTAAATGAACACATGGATGAAAACTTCAGAAGAGCTGAGGCAGGAGCAGAGCTGGGAGATGTTGTGGAGATGACAATGAGTGGTCTTGGCACCAGCTCAGATATATGTTTGAAAACTCATTGAGAGCTCAAATAGCATGACTAAAATTGCCAATGCCTTGGTTATTTGGAAGAGAGATGGAGTTGGCGAGGTCGAATTTGTCGCATGGACCAGTGACAGTGACTTCAGTATATAAAAGTGGTGTTCACCTGGAATACCGTGGGCACCACACTTTTTAGGAAGATGATATTGGTCTTTGAAAAAGACTATATTGGTCTGTACAAAGTGTTTTAATACAATAGTCTGTGAACTTCAAGGGTTAAACTAAGGCCATATTTCCTGAAGTTTTGAATATTAAGAGGATTTGATCGAAGTTTAAGGTAGTGGGGGAAATGCAGAGAAACTATTTCTGCTGGTATGGGAGACATAATCTGAAAATTAGAGCAGACCCTACAGGAGTGAAATTAGGAAATGTCAAAGCAAAAGGTGTTAGGAGTTTAGAACTCCTGCAGGTGGCAGTTGATGATCAAGATCTATTAAGATGGAAAATGGGAAGCCTTCAGAAATAAGATAGCGAGAATCCAGAGAGAGTATATTCCTGTTAGGGTGAAAGGAAAGCCTGGTAGGTATAGGAATGCTGATGACTAAAGAAATTGAAGATTTGGTTAAGAAAATGAAGGAAGCATATATCAGGTATAGACAGGATAGATTAAGTGAATCCTTAGAGCATAAAGGCAGTAGGAGTACACCTTAAGAGGGAAATCAGGAGGGCAAAAAGGGGACATGAAATAGCTTTGGCAAATAGAATTAAGGAGAATCCAAAGGGTTTTTATAAATCCAGTAAGAACAAAAGGGTAACTAGGGAAAGTATAGGGCCCCTCCAAGATCAGCAAGGCAGCCTTTGTAAGTAGCGGCAGAAAATGGGGCGATACTAAATGAGTATTTTTGGATCAGTATTTAATGTGGAAAAGGATATGGAAGGTATAGAAAGTAAGGAGAAAGTAGGGAGATGGTGACATCTTGCGAAATTACAGAGGAGGAAGTGCTGGATGTCTTGAAACATATAAAGGTGGATAAATCTCTAGGACCTGATCAGGTGTACCCTAGAACTCTGTGGGAAACTAGGGAAGTGATTGCTAGGCCTCTCGCTGAGATATGTGTATCATCGATAGTCACAGGCGAGGTGCCGGAGACTGGAGGTTGGCTACCGTGGTGCCACTGTTTAAGAAGGGCGGTAAAGACAAGCCAGGGAACTATAATCCAGTGAGCCTGACGTCTGTGGTAGGCAAGTTGTTGAAGGGAATCCTGAGGGACAGGATGTACATGTATTTGGAAAGGCAAGGACTTATTAGGAATAGTCAACATGACTTTGTGCGTGGGAATCATGTCTCACAAACTTGATTAAGTTTTTTGAAGGAGTAAGAAAGAGTATTGATGAGGGCAGAGTGGTAGGTGTGATCTATATGGACTTCAGTACCCAGCACTGATCCTTGTGGCACTCCACTGGTCACAGGCGTCCAGTCTGAAAAACAACCCTCCACCACCACCCTCTGTCTTCTACCTTTTGAGCCAGTTCTGTATCCAAATGGCTAGTAGTTACTGTATTCCATGAGATCTAACCTTGCTCACCAGTCTCCCATGGGGAACCTTGTCGAATGCCTTCTTGGAGCGTCTGAGGCTGAGGGGTAATCATAAAGAAGTTTACAAAATTATGAGGGGCATGGATAGGATAAATAGACAAAATCTTTTCCCTGGGGTTGGGAGTCCAGAACTAGAGGGCATAGGTTTAGAGTGAGAGGGGAAAGATATTAAAGACCGAAGGGGCAATTTTTTCACAGAGGGTGGTACATGTATGGAATGAGTTGCCAGAGGAAGTGATGGAGGCTGCTACAATTGCAACATTTAAAAGGCATTTGGATGGGTATATGAATAGGAAGGGTTTGGAGGGATATGGGCCAAGTGCTGGCAGGTGGGACTAAATTGGGTTGGGATATCTGGTCGGCATGGACGTTTTGGACCGAAGTGTCTGTTTCCATGCTGTACATCTCTATGACTCTATGATTTTAACTTAAATCATTCATAGGCCTTTGTTTAGCAAGGTCTTCAGTGTCATGGGACAAAGGAATGTGTCTGGATTTGCATTGCAGACCAATCATCTCATTAAATGATGGAGCAGGTAGAAGTTAAATGGCTTCCAGTTTGGCTGCAATTTTCCATTTTGAGTTATTTTTACCTGTTAAAACTAGAAAAATGGACTCGGCAAGATGGTGGCGATTCTGTGGAACTGCTGTGGACAGCTCTGCCTAACAGTAAAGGCATACCGGTGTTTTTTGCCATGCCTGGCCAACTTATGGGTGGAAATATTAGTTTAAAACCTTACAGAACACATATTTGTTAATATGTGGGAGTGGGAAGGATGCCAAAGGGAAAAGGAGCAAGCAAACAGCAGGAAGGAGGACACTCCCCTGCAGCACCTACAACACCAGAGACTGCAGCAACAGCAGCCTCTCCTGAACCCCCCGGGGACCTGACAGACTTGGCTGCGGCAATGGAGAGGAAAGTTGCGACTGCGATTGAGGAAATCCATGGGGAGATGAGTGTCCAGGTGCAACCTTTTGCATCTGTGCTGCAGAAGCACGTGCAGGAGATCCAGGGCCTCTGGGAGAGGCTGGAAGAGGTGGAGGGTTGAACTAAGGCCTCAGAAGCTGTGATGCAGTCCTCATCCAGTCCTCAACCAGGTGTTGGATCCAGGTGTTGTGGGGCTTGCAAAACCAATCGACGACCTCGATAAATCTCCGAATTGTCAGGCTCCCGGAAGGTGAGCAGCCAGTCAGTTTCTTTGAAAACTGGCTGCCGAAGTTTTGGGCCTTCATATCGAGTCCAGCAGACTTCATTGAAAGGGCGTATCAGGTTACAGTGCACAGGTCAGGGCCGGTGCAGCACCCCCACCTGGTCCTAGTGCACTTCCATTCATAGAAGGACAGGCAAAAAGTCATAGCTTCCAGATCCCTGGGAAAAGGTCCTCAGGTGCTGCTGTACAAAGGGTCAAAAATCATGTTTTTCCAGGATTTCTCAACGGCTGTAATCTGAAAGAGGAAGTCCTTCGATGAAGTTATAAAAAGAGGCTGAGGAACCTGGGCATCCAGTACTCCACGAGATACCCCGCAGTACTTCGTTTCAGCCACGAGGACTCAGTTTATACATTTGACTTGGTGGATAAGACTAAAACCTTTGTGGACACTTTAAAATAGACGGATTGGCCTGAAGAATGTGGTTGATGTTTGTTCTCTTTTCTATTTTCCCTATGTTTTCCCTTTTTTTTTAATTCCTTTCTTTCTCCCTAATAATTTCCTTTTTGGAAAGGGGGGAAAAGACTTTGGAATAAGTTGTTCCTATTTTTTTTAATAACTGGGTTTTCTGATGGGAAATTTTGTGGATGTTCTTTGTTGTCTCTGTCCCTTTTTTTTTGTTCTGCTTCTCTTTTAGTCACAAGTAGGGGTGACATGAAGCCAGGGATGGGTGGAGTGCTCATCCTGACTGTCTTTTGATTTAAGGATCATCTCCTTGTTTTTTTTTCTGGCCTAAGGCTGGGGCATAGTCCAGGTTTGAAAGAGCTGTGAAGGAGGGGATGGGTAGAGTGAGTGCCCCCTATGGGCACAGGGAAGAGTCTTCCATTCAAGGTTCTATAGTTGGTATTCTTCGTAGTTTTTTGGCAGTAATAGTTGTTTATAGTTATGATAGAGTAGTTTTTGTATATATAGTTTTTCGATTCTATGAGTCTTTATTTATGCTCGGGGCTTTGTAAGCAGGGTTCTCCCTCTGAAGGGTTCATGGGTGTCTGAAAAGGGATATGGCTAAGTGTCTTATTAAGTGATGCACCTGGAACATTAAGGGAAGCCATTCGCCTATTAAAAGAAAAAAAAATGCTTTCTAGCCTTAAGAGGGAAAGGGCTGATATCGCTTTGTTGCAGGAAACCCATCTTGATGATGGGGCACACCTGAAATTACAACGGGGGGTTATGACCAGGTATTCGTTTCATCCTTTACTACTAAAAGTAGGGCAGTGGCAGTACTTATTCAGAAAAATCTTCCGTTCACATTGTTAGAGCAGGTGAAAGATGAGCAGGGACGGTTTGTGATACTTAAGGCCCTGATACATGGGGAGGAATATGGCATTTAAACGTCTACTGTACTCCGGTGCATCTCCTAAAATTTTTGATTAGTGTTTTCTCTAAATTGAGTGCTTTTAGAACACGGCACATTAGTATGGGGGGGATTTTAATTGTCTTTTGGATCTGACAGTGGACAGGATGCTTTGTGGGCCTCCAACTTTTTCTTCACTGGCCAAGCAGGTGGTTGACATATGCGAGGAGTTGGGGCTGGTGGATATTTGGAGATGTCTTCACCCTACCGGCAGGGACTTCACCTTTTTTTTCCAAACCCACATAAATGTCACACGAGCATTGACCTCTTTCTGGCTCTCCCCGGCCCTTCTGGATTCGATTATGGATTTTAAAATTGGGAATATAGCTATCTCTGATCAAGCGGCAGTATATTTGGAGGTTAAAGCTAAGAGTGAAGGGCTAGGTTTGCGGCACTGGCATTTGGACCCTTTTCTCTGTAAGGATTCCAAATTTGTGGAATACTTTTTGAAGGAGTTTCAGGAATTCTTGACTATCAACTCAGGCACGGCTAGTAGTCCATCCATGTTATGGGAGACTGCTAAGGCCTTTGCTAGGGGATTAGCTATTTCCTATTCGGCTAGCCGGAAATGACAGGAGGAGGAACAGCAGCGTCTACTTGAGACGCGTTTGAAAGCCGCGGAGGCAGCACATTTGCGTGGCCTTCGGTGACAAAGCTACAGCGGGTCACGGCCCTTCCGGCTGCCTTGAATTCAATACTGACATAAAATGCAAAGAAAGAACTTGCTTTTGCTAGGCAGAGGGTGTTCGAATATGAGGATAGTCCAGGGAAGTATTTAGCATACCTGACCAGGAAAAAGCGTGCTCCCCAATCCATTACTGCAATCAGAGACAGGGCTGGGGTCCTTACATACAATGCTAAAAAGATTAATGAGGCTTTTCTGAGCTTTTACTCTGAATTGTATCGGTCTAAAGATTGCAAAGACAGGAGTGCTAAAATGGAGACCTTTTTTAAGAACCTGGACCTCCCACGGATAACCTTGGAACAGGCCTCTCTCCTTAATGCCCCCATGACAGTTCAGGAAATACAGGAGGCAGCTAGGCAACTTCAGAGTTGAAAAGCGCCTGGCCCTGATGGTCTTTCGGGTAAGTTTTATAAGGAGTTTATAGGGATTCTGTCAGGGCCGATGTTGGAGATGTACAATCACTCCTATATGCATGAACGCCTACCACCATCTTTGAGAGAAGCTAATATTTCCTTAATTCTTAAGAAAGGGAAGGTTCCTGAGGATTGTGCCTCATACAGGCCTATATCTCTCTCAAATTCAGACTTCAAAATTCTGTCCAAGATCCTGGCACTGAGATTGGAAAGAGTGTTGCCCCATATTATTAAAGAGGACCAGGCAGGCTTTATAAGGGGCCGTAGGTCCTCTAATAATATTAGAATGTTGCTGAATGTGGTCCAAGTTTGTCAGCAACGATCGATTCAGGGGTTGGTGATTTCCTTAGATGCAGAGAAAGCATTTGACCGGGTGGCATGGCTGTACCTTTTTTATGTCTTAGACTCCACCCGACCCAAACTGTTCTTTGCTAGGTGGATGGAGGTTTTATATCGCCGCCCTCTGGCCACGGTCATCACCAACAGGGGGAAGTCTGGGAATTTTACGATTGGTCGGGGTATTCAGCAAGGCTGCCCCCTCTCACCATTGTTGTTTACGTTGGTGATGGAGCCTCTGCAGAGGCCATTCGTCAAAACGTCCACATAACTGCTCCGGAAGTGGGATCGAGGGCACACAAGGTTACGCCGTATGCGGATGATGTCCTTCTGTTTTTATCAAACCCGATGATCTCCGTACCCCGTTTGATGCAATGTATCAATTCATTTGGGGCTATTTCAGGATGTAAGATTAACTTTGCAAAATTGGAGGCTATGCCTTTGGGGAACCTTAAGGATATGCCAGAAGTTGAAGGTGGCTCTAAGTTCCTTTTAAGTGGTCATGGGCAGGGTTCTGGTACCTAGGCATTTTTGTTACCCCCAAGTTTGATCTGTTATTTTGGACTAACTTTGCTCACTTGCTCGACAATATTAGGCGGGATCTCCAGCGATGGGAGGCTCTTCCAATTTCATGGCTGGGCCAAATATCTCTCATTAAAATGATGTTCTTCCTCGTTTGCTTTATCCTATGCGTATGCTCCCCATAATGTTTCCCAGGTCAACGCTGCAGAAGCTTATGGGGTGGTTTGCATCCTTTGTTTGGCATCGTGGGCGGCCCCTCATCAAACTTACCAAATTGCAGTTGCCTCAAGGAGGGGGAGGAGTTGATTTCCCAGACATCAGAAGGTATCAATTGAGTTCCCTGCTGTCCTTTGTCTGTGATTGGGTAGGTAATGATCCAAACTCAATATGGCTGGATATTGAGGCCTCCTAAGCAAAGTGCCCTCTTATTAACCTATTGCTCATGGATAAGATGAGGACAGTTATGGACCACTGCCGGAACCCCATTGTCATTAGTACAGTCAAGGCATGGAGGGCGATGCGTCAGAGTGAGGGTTGTTTATCCAAGACTTTGCCACTTACACCTATAGTTGGCATGCCAGGGTTCCGACCAGGGCTGATGGACTCAGGGTTCAAACTATGGGCAGCGAGAGGAGTTTCTAGTTTGGGAGACTTGTTGGAGGGGGAGGTTATGATGTCTTTTGAGCAACTGAGCCGAAATACGGATTGCCCAGCAGAGACCTTTTCCACTCTTTTCAGGTTAGGGATTTCATCCAGAAGAAGACTACGCTTCTCACTAAGCCTATAAGCCCGATACAGAGAGGTTGTTGCTACACTCCACAAGCACCCTTTTGGTTAGTGCCCTCTATTGCCTGCTGGGTGGCAGGGCCTAGCAAGATATTAACTGGTTGTGAGGTCTGGGAGCAAGAGCTGGGAGTGGACATCTCTTCTGAAACATGGGAGAACATATTGGAGAATATTCGAAAGATCTCAATCTGTAGCAGGACATATGCTATGCAGTTAAAAGTTCTGCATAGGGCCAGGGCTCATCTGGCACCAGACCATCTGGTGAAGTTTAAAAAAGGGGCATCTTCAGTGTGCCCCAAATGTAAAATAAGTGTGGGTACTCTTACCCATTACTTCTGGACATGCCAGAGGCTCCATGTTTATTGGAGCACAGTGGTGGGAGAGACAGGGAGGGTATTGAGGACTGAAGCCAAAGTATACTCAATATCTCTCCTCTAAGGTCTACCGCATTTACCATCTTTAGACAGGCATGGGAAGAAACTATTTAATATTCTTGCATACTGTGCACAGAAGAATATTCTGATGAATTGGGTGTCTGAGAACCCGCCAGGCTTGTTGGGATGGCAGAAATTAATTATGGAGCACATTCCGTTGGACTTTTTCACAAACGTAGTGCACCACACAACAGACAATTTTTATCGGACATGGCAGCCCTATTTGAGTTATTTGAATACAGATTTATCAGTTATCTTAACTAGGGTGTTTGTTTAACCAGGATGATTAGATTTGTCAAGCCCTGGGCCCTGGAGGGGGTCTCCCGAGTTAATACGGGTATGTATACAATGTTCCCATTCCTTTGTCTGGGAGCCTTGCGCCGAGCATAGCTGTTCTGTATTTTGTGGGTTTTTTTGTTTGTTTTCTTGCTTTTCTTTCTTTTTTTTTGGTGTTGCTTTGCACAGTTTTAGGGTTTGCTTTGTATTATAGAGTAGGTTAATAGATAGTTGTATTGTAATTTGTGTTTTTTTTCTTTATATTATACTGATATTTGTGATTTTATTTTCAGTAATTTTATTTTTGTAAAGTAAAAAAAACTAATAAATTTACAAAAAAAACTAGAAAAATAGATTAAAATATGTGATTATAGGTTTGACACTGTAGCACTCATGGAAGCAGTTGAATATTATGCAATAACATTTTTGGTTTACATATTACATTTTTTTCTGTTCACACACTCTTGCTTTGTGGACTGTGAAGCACTTTATTGTAAATTTGTGTCTTTGTGATACTTAAACTCTTTGTCTTTGTCAACCTTGAACTTTTGAATGTTTTTCTGACCAATTTCCTGTACTCAATCTTCTCAGCTTCAGCTCATCCAAATAAAAATCCAATACCTGTATAAACATGTGGCTCTTCAGCATGCAATTTGTTTTCTAAATCTCAGAATCTGTTCACCTTCCTTTCAGTTCACTCCAGTTATGGTGGGTTTAGTTGTTTTGCTTGCTCACTTTCAGCTGAGGTTTTAAACCAGGGACCGCTGCTTAGTCTGCAGGACATAGAAGGTCTCATGGCACTACTCAAGGAGGGATTGGAATTCTTCTGATGTCCTGTCAAATATTTCTTCCCAGCAGACACTAGTCTTAAAGCACCCTTATTTTGTCTGTAAATTGAAAACTAATTGCATTAGCAGTAATGACAATTCAAAAAGATGCATGTCTGTTTGTTCTTAAGAAAATCAAACTGGGGCAACTTATGGAATTGTTACAAGATAACTGCAAATGGTGTGATTAAATCTTATTGGTACCTTGTATGCTTTCATTCTTTTGTTTCCAATTTCTAAAGTACCTCCCCAACATGATAGGCATCTTGCAGATAAAAATATAGTGTAGTGAACAGTCATGAAATCCTTGAAGTACTGTATGGAGTGATCTCACCCTTGTTATCATACCTTTCCTAACTCTGATTTGGAGACGCTGGTGTTGGACTGGGATGTACAAAGTCAAAAATCACACAACATCGGGTTATAGTCCAAGACATTTATTTGGAAGCACTAGCTTTCAAAGCGCTGCTTCTTCTTCAGGAGTATAAGATCGTAAGATACAATTTGCTATAAGTTCTGTATAAATAACGCAATTCAATGCGGGGCAATGGTGGGTGAGGTGGTATTCAGTTACAATTATTCTCTGAACCATTTGGCTAGGGAAAGATAAAGAAATTTTACTTCTGCCTATTGCCTGTTAATTTCTGCAGGAAATTGTCTGTGTGGATGTCATTTGGGTATAAAATTGGGATTAGACATGGTATTCCACAAGGTTAGTTGAGAAAACAGTGCTTATTGTGTGTTCCAGAAAGATCATCACTTGGTTCAGATACTAAAGAATTGCCAGAACCTGTGGGACCATATTCCTCAACTGATTATTTAGCAAATATTGTTTGTGTTGAAAATTAAGAACTGCTTTACTCTGTTCAACCTAATTTCTTGCCAGTTATAGAATGAAACTAGTGGAAGAGGAAGCAAGGCAAGCACTGTTGGAAGGTAAAGCATGTGCTGATTTCCATAAATTAACACAAATGTCTAAAATGCTGTAAGTACGGTCAGTTTGCTGTACAGGCAGACAGGAAAGCAGAAGGAGAACATTTGTTACTCATAGCTTTCCTTGTCTTAATTCTGGAACTGAAGTGTTTCAGTGAACTATAATTGAACTAACTTGTGTTCTTCAAATAAGTATTGGCCATAACTTTGTAGCACCTTTTAATACCTAAACATGATCTCCAGCATTTGATCAAGGTATAATCTTAAAGAAAGTGAGTGCAGAGTTAGATAATGAGGCTCCGTCTAGTCAAAGTCTGTCTTTTACAGAAAGCATTTAAGAAGGAGTGGGAAGGAGAGGGAATTTTAGAACACGAAGTTTAGGTAGTGAAAGGCACAACTATTAATGGATAGCAGTGGGCAGAGAGAGTTCACAAGGCTGCAGGTTCCGAAATGAGTTGTAGGTATGGAAGAGATTAGCGACTAGTAAGTTTATTGAGGGACTTAAACATGGGATGAGCATTCTATTTGGAGATGCGGTGAATAATGTGCACAATGGGTGGCCAGACAAGATGCCTATCTTTTTAAACTCCTGTATTATTGTGCCACAAGAAGTACAGTTATGTGATGGAAAGTATATGCAGTTGAAAATGTAGCCCCAGGTTGATTAGGATGCTGCAGTTGTTAGCAGCCTGGTTCACTTCGAGTAGGTTGCCCAGAAAAGAAACTGAGTTTATGTTGGGAGCTAATGCCAACAACTTCAGTCTTCCTAATCTTCAACTGGAATAAATAGCACTTAGTCAAGATGTAGCCAAATAATGGAGAGATTGAGAAGGTGCTGGGGAGGTGAAGTTGAAAATCAACATGTACATAAGAGGAAGGGTCAGTGGCTGGGGTAGATCACTGGGAATTTGGAGATGTTTTGACTGCAGGTAAAGGAATTAAAAACAATAAATTCCCGTAGCTGTTAATTGGAAAGTGTGCAGTTGAGGACATGCCTGATCGTCCTCAGTTTGAGTTACAGTGTATGTCATTTTAATCCACCATTCCTTGGAAGCTCCTCTCTTGGCTTTTGGAAAATGTAATGCTTAGACTGTTGGGAAAACGAGCACTTCCTGTTGGTCTGCAGCACAAATCTGTTTTGAGGTGGTAGTGTAGGCTTGACACTTTGTTCAAATAAATTCAAAGTACAGGCTTTGTGAAAGTGTTGAATTGGGATATTTATCCGGCAAAGTGGATTTTTCTTAATTATGGAGCACTTCAATCTTGGGTATGGCAGAGCAGAAAATGTCTCTCCGTGGGAGACTGAACAGTTGCGGAGGTAAAAGTTGTCTCTAAAGATTATCAGCTGAGATGTGATAAATCTCCGTGGAGTTATTAAATAAGTGTTAATGGGTAATGACCATTATTTTTCAATTGGGGATTATCACAAACACTACAGTCATTTTTCATTATGTAGTGAAGCTGGAAAAATACCTCCTGCAAATGATATACTCCTGACAACTTAAACATACCAGTTGAACCAATTTATCGTGTGATGACTTTATTGCTTTGAAACCTATGTGATGGACTGTTTAAAATGTCTTCTGTTTTTCACCAGGTGTTAGGAGATGGCTTCTGAGGATATCTCTCAGCTGGCAGATGCCCTTGCAAAGACTCAAGTGGGTGGGGGAGAGCTGAGTTTCAAAGGTCGTGTCCTAAAACTTGACACAGCTGAAGCTGGTATGTGAATCAGAATCTTATGTGGATTGCATTGAATTAGGATCATGTCTACTATATATCAGGTGTTTCGGGATATTGAGTAATGGAAAGAAAGAAGGAAATTGCTGGAAGTTTGTAATAAAATTAATAAACAGCAGAGGTCTAGAACCATGATAATTAAAATATCAACAGGTATAGAAAATATTCTTCATACCTAGAATAATATAGAGTACAAATGGGTAGCTGGGGAATGGTGCAGAGGGCAGAGGTGTGCTTGTGTGATGCGGTGCTGGAGTCCCGTAAACCAGAAGGCCTGGATTCAAATCCATTCTTTTTTGGGTATCCTTTCATGTCTGAACAAGTTGATTTCAGAATAATTACAGGCAAAGGAGCCATGCTGTAGTTACATAGCTGTGGTTCAACCTTGGTACTGCCCTCTTGAACTGTCCTACTTGTCCATCTTCCTTCCCACTTATCTGCTCTACCCTCTGCTCCGCCCTATCACCATTACCCACCACCTTAGTCTAGCTATCACATTCCCAGCTACTTTCTCCCCCCATCCCACCTCTCTCCCATTTATCTCTTGGCCCTCTCCCCCACATTCCTGATGCTCGAAACGTTGACTCTCCTGCTCCTCAAATGCTGCCTGACAGACTGTGCTTTTCCAGCCCCACTTTATGGTTAGACCTCACCTAGGGAACTTTGAGCCGTCTTGGACACCAAAGCTGAGGAAAGGTCTATTGGCCTTGTAGAAAATGCAGTTTAGATTTACTACAGACTTCAGGATTAAGTTACTGGGAAAAAATTGAAATCTAAGGGCATCTTGAATTTTCAGAAGAGGAAAACAGCACAAGGCTTTGAATGCAGATTTAAGATTTGGATAGATTATAAAGATGTTTTAATTTTCTTTGACTTGATTATGCAATCAAGTGACTCTTCCAGATGCAAATATTTTAAGTTGTTCAAGAGATTAGCCAGAAAAGTTTTGAACTTATCCACTATGGTAAGAAGGAGAGAAAAACAGTGTAATATTTAATTCGAGAAATTGCAGAACACAGGTGTCATGGAATCAGGGTGTCCTAATATGTGAATCACAAAGTTAGTTTGACAAAACAGCAGGTGATTAAGAAGGTGAATGGAATGTTAGCACCTATTGCAAGGGAATGTAATAAAGAAGTTGGGAAGTTTTGCTACATTTGTGCAGGGCATTGAGTGTGACCATATCCGGAGTACTCTGTACTGTTAAGTCTTGTTTAAGAAAGAGCATAGTGGCGCTGGAAGCAGAGTAGAATAGGCTCATTTGAATGATTCCTGGGATGGAAGAGTTAGTTTATGAAGAAAGGTTGGGTAGTTTAGGCCTGCATCTATTGGATTTTAAAAGCTTGAGAGATGCTTATGTTGTTCAATGTCAAATGCTGATGGATCTTGACCGTGAATGCTGAAAGACTATGCTCCCTTGTGGGAGAAATGCAGGGGTGTAGCCTAAAAACAAAGGGTCTCCTTTTAAGCTGGAGATAAAGCAGAGTGTTTTTGTGAGTTTATGGAATTATTTTTGGCAGTTATTAAGAATAACTTTAAAGCAAAAAAGGATAGAATTTTGACTAACAAAAGAATTGAAGGGTATTGAGCTATGTTGTGCAAAATGTCATACAAAACCTTTCTGGCAAATATGTAGCATGACATGAGTTGTCTCACAGTTACTTAGTTCTCCAGGTTCATGCCTTCCTGTTAAACCAGTTTGAAATTTTTGATATAGAGCATGATATTATAACAGTACTGATATTTTAGCGTTGTTCAGTTTCATATGAAACTAATGGGCACATTTTAAAGTATGGAAGGCTTAGCATTCATGATAAGCGTAATAGGGTCATTACACTAAAGAATACTGGATTATTCTGTAGACTAGAGAGGAAAGATACATTGGTGACATTTTTATTAACTGGGTAGTATCAGTTTCTTAATGTCATTTTTCTCCTTTTGCCCAGCTGCTGAGATTATTGAAGAGATTGAGAAATTTGAACACCTGCAAGCGTTACGCCTAGAAGGAAACACAATTGGCGTGGAAGCTGCTAAAGCTATTGCCAAAAGTCTGTCAAATAAAAAGGAGCTGCAGGTATGGTTTTACTTTCTTTGAGGTTTTAGTGTATTTTATCAGCAACAATAATTATTCCAGTGAATAATAATGGCTTCCTGTGAACTCCTTTAGCTAGCACAAATAGAAACAAGTTGTGTTCTATCTTTTGCATGCCAAATGTAAATATTCTCAGATTAGCATGGCTTGGCCTGTAGATTCAGATCAGCAGAAGCTAAAAACTAAACAATGACAGAAAGTTGGTTTGTTGGAATTAACTGTGTTGAAGAACAATTCATGTTACAAAAACAGAATTGATGTTCTGAACAAGTGTTGCTGGATCTGAAACATTGACTCTACTCTCTCCACAGGTGTGCCACTCCTGCTGAGGTTCTCCAACGATGTTTTTGTTTCAGATTTCCTGCATCTGCAGTTCTTGGTTTTAATTCATATTATGTTGTTTATATAGTAATATTTAGAGCACAGAAATCAGCTATTTGGCCCAATAGGTCCATACTGATATTAGAAGAATGAGGAAGATGTCATTCACAGATGCCTTTTGGATGATATGCTAAACTATCTTGGAGAGATGCAAAGGAGCTGCCATGATTCAATGGAGAATAGGGGCTCACTTTGTGTCATAGTTTTCCGTGAACTAATACCAGAAAAAAACTGATTCAAGAATGGCTCCACTAATGAGACGAAGAAAGTTGTTCGTTTTTACCTACAAGAGTAAGGACGATACTTCAAGGGTGTTTGTGAAGCTTTGAACTAAGTGCTACCTATATTGAAAATCTACATTAAAAATACAATATTGGAAATAAGCGCTCAGCGGGTCAGGCATTATCTACAGAGAGAGTTAACATTTTGAGCCCATATCACCATATGACCTAGGTGCAGAACTTTGTACTTGAAATATATTTAATGACAGTTCTCTGTGGTAAAGAATTTCAGATTATGAAAATGGTGAGCTCTTTCCCTAAGATTATGCCCTTTGATCCTAGACTCCCCCACAACCTCTCCACATCCATTCCGTCAAGCTCCCTGCAAATATTGTTTCAGTATTGTCTCTTTTCTCATTCTGCTAAACTCTAAAGAATACAGGCTCGCCCTACTCATCTTATCCTTGTGAAATAATCCTCTATACCCAGAATTAACTTAGTGGACCTTCTCCGGACTGCCTGCAATGCCAATATATCTCCCCTTTTAGATGAAGGGACTGAAACTGTTCACAATATTATAGATGTAACTCATGCCTTGTATGGTTTCATCAAGACTTCCCTATTCTTGTACTCTACTCCCTTTCAAATAAAGCCGACAGTCCGTTTGCCTGTGGCCGGCATGGACAACTTGAACCAAAGGGTCTGTTTTCTTGTGCTGTATGGCTATATGACTCTATGACCTGATTTCCAGTATCTGATGCACTTTATTTCTTTCTTTGTATCTAATTTCAATAATCTGGTTGGCCACAGGACAGTAATGCTGCTTTCTTTGACCGGTAGAGATGCATTCACTAGACGTAGCCCAAGTAAACTTATTTTTAGCGTACTGCTATAACCCCCTTTTTCCCCTTTTAGGGTATTCTAATTTTGTTTTCCTTGTTTCCCCACTTCATTATAGTGCAGCCCCTCAGCATCAACATTTTTTTCAGTGCCTACATTTATAATGAGCGCATTCAAATCTAACGTGATCTTAGTCTGTGCAGCAGCTGATTAGCATCTGAATAACTACTAGGACCTGATACGGTTTGGTAACAGATTCTTAGGGGGCTCGACTGGGAAGTTATCTCTTCCTGCCTGAACTGTTTAGACTTGAGAGTCATTGTTATAAGGTTAGTCATTGGCCATTTTGGACTGGGGTGAGAAATTTGTTCAGTATCCTGAACCTCAGAAGTTCTAAGTATAGGTTCGGATATCTGATTGGCATGGATGAGTTGGTTTGAAGGGTCTGTTTCTGTGCTGTACATCTCTATCACTCTAAGACAAGAATTGATAGATGGGATGGGAACATTGATATATGCATGTTCAGCTATGGTTTTGTGGTGCAAAATGTCTGTCTCCTGCAGCTTATGAAGTGCCGGCAGAGGGCGAGTGGGTAATTATCAGATAGAAGAAGGGGTCAGCACTGTGTGTGGTCGAGCTGCTTAGTAAGAGAGAAAAAAATGATTGTGATAGGGAATTCATTAGTATGGGGAACAGATAGCTGGTCACAGTTGTGACTCCAGGTTGGTGTACTATCTACAGAGTCAGGATCAAGGATACAGTTGAATGGCAGCCACATGCTCTGGATTGGGAGGGTGAACAGTCAGTGATTGTGGACCATGTTGGGACCAATGACCTAGGAAGAAAGATAAACAAGGTCCTGCAAATGGACTTCAGGGACTTGGATAGAAAATTGAAAAGTGTGACTGCAAATATAATCATTTCTACGTAAGAATGTGGCTGGAGGAATGATGCAAGATAGAGGACTTTAGATTTCAGAGGGATTAGAGCAGTTTTTGGATAAGATAGGAATTGTCCAAGTTGGACGGGTTACATCTAAATAGAAATAGGATGAATATCCTTTGGGAACTTGCGCTGATTGTTGCATTTAAACTAGATTGGCAGGGGCCTGGGATCCAAACTAATATCTCAGAGGAGAGAGGAACAGATTGAATAACGAGTTAAAACAAGAAGCGAGTCTGGAAGTCAGATAAGACAGGCTGGATAAGAAGGAAGTGAGGAGAAAGTGAGGTCTGCAGATGCTGGAGATCAAAGTTGAAACTTTATTGCTGGAACAGCACAGCAGGTCAGGCAGCATCCAGGGAACAGGAGATTCGACGTTTCGGGCACAGGCCCTTCTTCCTGAAGAAGGGCCTGTGCCCGAAACGTCGAATCTCCTGTTCCCTGGATGCTGCCTGACCTGCTGTGCTGTTCCAGCAATAAAGTTTCAACTAAGAAGGAAGTGAGTCAAACAAGACTAAATGAAATATATTTTAATGCAAGGAGCCTGAGGAATAACAGATGTTGATCAAGAAATCAATTACAAAAGTGAAGAGGGATAATATCTTGGAAAGATTATGAAATGAGGCCAAATAGTTGAAGTAAAGAAAAAGGAGGTAAACCATTTTGGGTATAGACTGTCTGCCCCCAAACTGTCAGGGTGAGATAGAGAATTAAATATGCGACCAAATCTCAGAAGTCTAGGAATAACAAAACTAACAGGGGGTTTTAACTGCCTAAGTATTAACTGGGATAATTTTAGTGTGCAAAGTAGGGAGGGAGAGGGCGGACAACATTCTTAAACTGCATCCAGGATTTAACAATTTAACAAGTACATCACAGCAATAAGAGTGCAGTTCTGGAGATGAGCCCTTGCAAGTGGAAGAAGTCACCTCAGAGAGCATGTGTTTGTTCATAGAGTTCCGGTTGGAATACCACATTTCTAGGAATTCTCGTGGATGTTTCTGTTTGGCTTGTCCTAGGATGGATGTGTTTCCTCAGTGGAAGTGGTGTCCATCCACATCTGTAAGTAAGGTTACTAGTGAGAGTGGGTGATATCTATTTGTGGCTAGTTGATGTTCATGTATCCTGGTGGCTAGTTTTCTGCCTGTTTGTCCAATGTAGTGTTTGTTACAGTTCTTGCAAGGTATTTTGTAAATGACATTAGTTTTGCTTGTCTGTATAGGGTCTTTCAAGTTCATTAGCTGCTGTTTTAGGGTGTTGGTGGGTTTGTGGGCTACCATGATGCCAAGAGATATGAGTAGTCTGGCAGTCATTTCTGAGATGCCTTTGATTAAGGGGAGAGTGGCTAGGGTTTCTGAGCGTGTTTAGTCTGCTTGTTTGGGTTTGTTGCTGAGAAATTGGCGGACTGTGTTAATTGGGTACCTGTTTTTTTTAATACATTGTATAGGTGATTTTCCTTTGCTCTTTGTAGTTCCTCTGTGCTGCAGTGTGTGGTGACTCATTGAAATAATGTTCTAATACAGCTTCGTTTGTGGGTGTTGGGATGATTGCTTCTGTAGTTTAGTATTTGGTCCCTGTGTGTTGTTTTCCTGTAGATACTAGTTTGAAGTTCCACATTGGCTGTATGCTCTACGGCAACATCTAGGAAGGGCAGTTTGTTGTTGTTTTCCTCCCCATTAGTGAATTTTACGCCAGTAACGGTATTATTGATGGTCTTGAAGGTTTCCTCTAATCTGTTTTGATTAGTGATGACAAAGATGTCATCCACGTAGTGGACCCAAAGTTTAGGTTGGATGGTTGGCAGAGCTGTTTGAGTCTCTGCATTACTGCCTCTGCTAAGAACCCTGATATTGGAGATCCCATGGGTGTTCTGTTGGTTTGTCTGTAGGTTTTGTTGTTGGTGAAGTGGGTGGTAAGATGTCGGTCTACTAGCTTGCTGATGAAGTTGGTGTTGTTTTGGATGTGTGTGTCTTTGGTTCTTCTAATAGTGTAGTCGCAGATGTTGCAGTAGAGCGAACAGCTAATGTGGAGCTTCAAACTATGAGCAGCAGAGGAAAATCACCTATACAATGTATTCAAAAAGAACGGGTACCCAATGAACACAGTCCACCAATTTCTCAGCAACAAATCCAAACAAGCGTCCAGAAACCCTAGCCACTCTCCCCTACATCAAAGACATCTCAGGAATGACTGCCGGAACTCTCGGACCTCTTGGCATCATGATAGCCCACAAACCCACCAACATACTAAAACAGCAGCTAATGAACATGAAAGACCCTATACAGACGACAAGCAATATCAATGCCATTTACAAAATACCTTGCAAGAACTGTAACAAACACTGCATGTAACGAACATTACATTGGATAAGCAGGCAGAAAACTAGCCACCAGGATACATGTACATCAACTAGCCACAAAAAGACATGACCCACTCACTAGTATCCTATGACTGGGACAACACATCCATCCTAGGACAAGCCAAACAGAGAGACACACAAAAATTCCAAGAAGCATGGCATTCCAACCGGAACACACAACAAGTACATTGACTTGGAACCCATTTACCACCCCAAGAGAGAGAACAGGAATCAACATCACCAGCGCAGAGAACCTCAAATGGGCAAATAGAAAGTGGGCCATACTCCCAGTGCTTCACTGGAGGCTCACTGATTATGTTACCTCGTATGATGACAAAATGTCTGAAGGCAAACCTTCCAGCTCAGCAAGCAAACCTACATTCACACTACAGCTACATCCAGCACAGCTAGTTAGGCAAGGCATTACATTATGATTGGAAAGTACTGAAGATCAGAGCAATCTCAATGTGTTCTGAAGCGAGCAGGGCAGAAAATAAAGGCAGTTAAGACTGCATATGGGATAGTATATGGTGCATAGTGAGGTGGATACATAGGCAGGTTTCCATTGTAGAGGGGTCAATAACCAAGAAACACAGATTTAACTTAAGGGGTGGAGAGTTGAGAATTTCTTTTTCACCTGGGGTTGCTGCCTAAAAGCATGTAACTTGCTGCCTAAAAGCATGGCTAACTCAGAAAATCTCAGCATATAAGAAGTATTTAAATATTCACTTGTGTTTCATAGGTCCAGGGCTGTGAGTCAAAAGCTGGAAAATGGGATTAATGTAGTTGAGTTGTTGATTGGCATGAGCAGAGGTCAAATGGCCTCCTTCAATCTGAGGCTGAGGTCCGCCCTACTGTAATTTTTTTGAAATTTCTAGTATTTCTAGATAACTCCCCTTTTGATTTGTTTTTTCTTATGATGAATCACCTGAGGAATCTATAGCTGCCATCAAGATTGAGAACAGATAATAGGAGAAATGTCTATACAGGCATCAGTCAGAGCTGGTACGCTTTTTCGCAGACAATGGCTGGGGCATCTTTCAAGAGAGAATTGGAAAGGTGTTTTGAACCAAGGAAGTACGGTGACTCAGTGGTTAGCACTGCTGCCTCAGCGCCAGGGTTCAATCCCACCCTTGGGTGACTGACTGTGTAAGGTTTTGCATTTTCTCCCTGTGTCTGCATTGGTTTCCACTGGGTGCTCTGGTTTCCTCCTCAGGTCCAAAGATGTGCAAGTTCGGTGGATTGGCCATACTAAATTACCCATGGTGTTTAGAGATATGTAGGTTAGGTGCATTGACCTTCTGTGGTGTAAGGATGGTGTATTGGGACGCTCTTTGGAGGGTCAGTGTGAACTTGATGGACTGAATGTCTGGTCTCCACACTATAGGGATCCAAGGGAGATATAATGAGAGTGAGGTAGTGTGCTCAGCCTTAAATACTTTTATACAAAGCCTTGACAGAGATAACGTGTTGAATGGGTTCCTATTTGTGATCTCTACCATTTGGGTCAGGTGGTGGTGCAACTAATTCCGCAACTTTCTGGCCTTGGTGCATTGACTGCAATTTAGTTTGTGATCACAGTACCTAAAAAATTGTAATTCGCTGTTGCTGATTTCTTACACTACAGAAAAATGAATTCAATTTGCCGATGGTCACTACATTAAAAATAATGACTGTTTGTTAAATGAAGTTTTTTTGTTCCCTTCCTTCTCCTCCCTCTCAGAAATGCTACTGGAGCGATATGTTCACCGGCCGACTGCGTTCGGAGATCCCACATGCTCTGGTAAGGACAAATTCAATCACATTAACAACAAGTTACAAAGGTCACTAAGTGAAGGAGACAGATATTGTTGATGAATATTGAGTTCTTGAAGCAACGATAGTGAAAAATTAGGGTTGTTATTAGAAAATGGTTGGACTGTTTTTCTTGAAGCTGAAAACAGCAGTAACTTTCCATTATTGGTCATAGTCCTGGAAAAAAACTTGCATTCATCCTTGAAGTTTAAATTAGCCATTGTTGTATGCTATGTCTGCTGTGTGTACCGCCTTCAAGGTAGTGTAATAACTTGCTTTGGGATCCTTGATGGCGACTTCTAAACTTCTGACAATTTATTTAGAAGGACAAAGGCTTTGGAACACCACCAAAAATTTGTGAACCACCATGATTTGGAAATAGAGAGAGAGAAAGAATACCTTAGTTTCTGTCCAAAAAGGACAACTCCTAACTTTTAAATGGTACACCCTAGTTGACTGACCCACTGGAGGAAGCATAATTTCTGCATCCACGTTGTCAAGACCATTCAGAATCTTTTAGACTTCAATTAAGTCACACTTCACTCCTCCTCTTCGCAATAGTAAAAACAGCCCAGTCCTCCCAACCCTTCTTCATGAGAAAACTGTCAATTTAGTAAAACACCTTTGAACTATTTCTAACCATTGTAGTTTTACAATCTGTTGGGACCTTTGCAGAATCTTGGGAAAAATGAATGATTGCACCTATGCATCTGCTATTTCTGCCATACATCTTATGAAGTCGCATAGGATGCAGGATGTAAGAGCCTGGAGATGTAGCATTCTTCAGTTTTCCTCATGATGGGCCGAAGGGCCTGTTCCTGTACTGCACTGCACAATTCTTCTAGCTGCCAAACCCCCACCCTGGCCCAGATTGCTGGTTCTGATGGGTTTGATGTCAGTTGTGATGGTCCACTGCTGATGGTGTCACCTGGGTGAGAAAGACATCATATTCCCTCTCCTCCTTCTGACACTCCAGGCACTTGCTTGTTGCAGCATTCATGAGAGCTTCTCAAGATATCTGTGCTCAATTTCTAACCTCTTATTATTTGTTTCTTAATTCTAACAAGATATCGCTGGGTGATGCACTGATGAGTGCAGGAGCTCAGCTGACACTACTGGATCTAAGTGACAATGCATTTGGACCAGATGGAATTCGGAGCATTGAAATCTTATTGAAGAGTGAAGTGTGTTACACATTGCAGGAGCTACGTCTGAATAACTGTGGCATGGGAATTGGCGGTGGACAGGTATTTGTTTTTGAATGTCCTGTAATTTGGTTTGTTTACCTAGTATATGTGAAGAGGGGCTTTGAGGCTCTTGTGTGGTGGTAATGTTCCTCGGTGGAGTCCCAGGCACAAGTCTCACCTGAATAAGAGGTATGTAATAGTATCACTGAATAGGTTAGAAAATGTTTATAGGAACAGGCCATTCAGCTAATTTGGGCCTGCTTTGCTGCTCAATTAGATCATCTAGCTGCGTGCCACTTTCTCTCACAATCCTTGATTTTGTAATTAGACTCCAGAAAACTGTCACTTTCCATCTTGAACATGCTCACTAGGCTTCCATGGCTCTCTGAAGTAGAAAATTCCGAAGATTCACCTCCCCCTCGAGTGAAGAAATCCCTCCTCATCTTGATCTTAAATAGCCTACCCCTTATGCAGAGATTTTGTCCCCTGGTTTCAGACTCATCAGCCAGGGAAATATCAAGTTGGAGTCAAAAAAAAACTGCAGATGCTGGAATCCAAACTGCAGGAGGCTGGAAGAACGCAGTAAGCCAGGCAGCATCAGGAGGTGGATGCTGGCTGGCTTGTTGTGTTCTTCCAGCCTCCTGCTTGTCTACCAGTGAAACATTAAGTAACAATCAGTCATCCTTAGATCAGTTTTTAGCTGTGTTTTGCTTTCTGCTTGTTAACCAATTCTAAATCCATAATTTTTATTTCCCCCAATCTCATTTAATTTAACAAATATTCTGTGTGGGATCAAAAACAATCTGAAAATTCAATTGCACTTTGCCTACTGATATTCCTTTTTCAATTTTGCAAGTTACCTCAAACTCCCAAGTTTGTCATATGATTTTCCTTTCATAAGTCCATGTTGTCCCTGCCCAGTTTTACCATTCTTTCTTAAATGTCCGATTTTCACATTCTTTACACTTTGATTCTAACATTTTCTCTGTTATTGATCTTCGATTGTAGATCTTTTTTCCTCCTCCTTCCTCTTGACCATAGTAGGATCATGTTAGTTGCTTTCCAAGCGGCTAAGTGCCAATTTATGTAAGAACTGATGTAGTGTGTATCACCTATCCAATGGGGTCATTGTAAGCAACCTCCCACATTCCAACATTTTAGTAGGAGTGGCAGATGCAGGAGTTACTGGGTAATGATCAGCAGAAGGAATTCAGTTTTTAAAACCTTTGTTCTTTACTATACAGGTGTTTAATAACAACTGCAGTACCCATACTTGTTGCAGTGGTTAGTAGAGTCAGACTTGGAGTTTGGCTCTTTCTCTTTCACAAAATGTAGTACATAATGTAAAACAAAATTACATTAATTTCTTTACGAGGGATATTGGTGTTGACAGAGCTAATATGTTAATTCTCTGCCACAGAACCCCAGAAAGTGGCCGGTTTTATTTTTAAAATCAACTCAAATATAAATTAAAATAGGAAATGTGGAATATTTGAGATGAAGCTTCTCAAAGAATAATGGAGGCAAAGAGTGCATTCTTGTGTACTCTACAGTTGGCATTACTATGACATCAGGCCATGGGCATTCACAGTTCTTAGTGAAGTTTATCCATTATCAAAAGCTGCTTCTCCCTACGATTACCCAGAGAGAGCATATAAATTAACATTCAAAATGATGCTTGGCATTTGCACATTTAAGTACTAAGTGGCCTAGTTACAGTATGTAGTTGGGTAACCAGACAAAGCAAGTCCGTGTGAAACAGTTTTGCTATAAGGGATTTCTATGTGTAACGTTCTGAATTTACTGCCCTTTACTCATGCTGAACTATCAGGACAATGTTTTTTCAACTTTTGTTTTGATTAAGTAAGTATTGGAGAGGGATTTTAAAGAGGAGTCTGAGTCCTGTGTTCAGTGGTGCAAATCTGTCTTTATTTAGAGCTCCTTAACCACATGTGAGAGAAGCCAGAGACCACTCCGAATTTGGCTTTTAGGTGGGGTCCCGTTGTCCTCTTAGTTACAAATCAGATCTGAAGTCAGTCACACTCTACCTTTCCCAATCAAGTTCAGGATATTTGTACATACCATGTTACAGTGGTTACATGCAACATTGACATCAATGCTTACCACATCCCATTTGAACAACACATCCAATACTGTGAATACACTATCAATGATGGACAACTTCATGGTCCACCTTGAGTCCTCCCATCATCTCGTGATTTTTGCCAGACTCCCTATCACCTGTCCTTGGGCTATTGTGATTATTGACCATGTTCCAACACTCATTGTGCCTCTTCCTAGGCATTGGCCAGCCGTGTCATACACTTATTAGTAATAACTTTTCAAATTTGGTTGTGCAGTTCATTTCCCTTGCTGATCTTGGTCCAGAAGATTAAAAAGGTTGTTAATTTCTATCAATTATAATATTTACACTATCATTTCTACACCCCCCCCCCCCCCCCCCTCCCCAAACTACGTTATTTGTCTCTTTGTACTCTTATGAGGTTATATTATTTATACCTTTTTCTAGTCCTGATCGTGCTGGTGGAAAAAAAAGTTTCTTCAAGGGTGTTTATTGATACTAGTCTCTGCATCCAATGCTAACTGCCTTCAGAAGTTTAATTCCCCAATATTTAATAAATTTAAATTTCTATTCTTGTACGAATATGTCTCTACTCTTAAAAATGTAAATATAGTTATTTAAAAAGCTTCATCTCAGGTAGGTCAAACTTTCCCTAAAAATCAGAAATCTCAAATCTAGTTTTCATCTGAGCTGCCTTGTCAGTCTTACTGTTTCATTCTAGTCTCATCTTAAGAGTTAGTCATTTTGTTGTCTGTTTGTGAAGGCCATGATTTTGAGTGACGTGAAAAACTACATCGGCTGAAATTTTCTTTGTCTGTGTCAGTTTAAACAAAAACCTTAGTAGCCATTGTCATATTCAGCCATGGGCAATTATGATATTAAGTATGCACTGATAGTTTATAAGTTGGCTCCTGTTTGTACTATGTGCTCTGTTTTATTGCAGATTCTTGCTGCTGCACTTAGTGAATGCCACCGTCTGTCAAGTGCCCTGGGAAAGCCAATGGCACTGAAAGTTTTTATTGCTGGGAGGAATCGTCTGGAGAATGAAGGTGCCATTGCACTGGCTGATGCTTTTAAGGTAAAAGCCTGCATGAAATGGTGTGGAAGAATTTATGGGTTTCCTAATGCTGTTGCACTGGAAATTGGACAGGATGCTGGGAGCAGTCAGTTTAATGGAGCATTGGGATACTAGCTCAATCCTCGAATTCTCGATTGCTGAATCCTTAGAACATGAATCGATGTTAAGGCACAGCCCTACAGGTGGTAGTTTGAGGACAGAGAACATAATGGCCTTTCCTTGCCACCTTGGTCTGATGCTCAGTGATTTGCTACCATTAAATCCATAGTCTTTGGGAAAATTCTTGGTGAAGGCTTTGATCCTGCAAGTTGTTGTTTAGAGGATGAAAGTGTTGTAGCATTGAAAACAGTACATTCAGCTGTCTGCTGGATCTCAATGATAAATCAAATTGATTGGATCCAATGCTGACTTCTGTGGCAATCACTTTTTTGTGCTACCCTTCAGTCTGATATCCTTTTGACTTGGCATTTAACTTACTGTTGTTTCACCCATTCTGTAACCACATAGCCATTGCTTCATTCAGCTCACTGGGCTCAACCTTTCCCAACCAATTTATTTGGGGCACTTGAACAAATACCTTCAGAATTTTGACACTTGCATTAACTGCACTACCTTTGGCAATATTATTGAGTTTTTCAAATAAATAACACACATTATCAGCCTCTCACACATCTGGCTGTCATTTATTACAGCATGTTCTTCAAAATTACTTTCTTGTTGGATCATACTATCTAGAGGTTTCTGACCACCAGCATTAGGCTGACTGACCTTAGTTACCTTGTTCACCATGTTCACTTGTTTTTAATGCGAATATCGTTTGGAAATCTTTAGTCCTTTGGATCCACTTGTGTATGTTACTTAACAATTATTCTAGAACTCAAGCCAATGTTATGAGGACTTGGTTCGAGTCCCAAAATGGCAGATTGTGAAATTTGAATTCCATTTTAAAAAAAAAGTCTGGAGTTAAAACAACTAGTATGATGGCGACCACACATTCACTACTGATTGTCATAAAAATCCATCTGGTTTTCTAATGCCTTTTATAGAAGTACAACTGTCACTACTGAATTTAACTTGCATATAACTCTAGACCCACAACAATGTGGTTGATTCTTAACTACTCTCTGATCAGTTAGGGATGGGCAATAAACGTGGGCCGAGCCAGCGATGTCCACATTCCAAGAATAATTATTTAAAAAACCAAGATTGTGACTGAAGCTTTCACTATTTCTACCTCCATTCCCTCATAACTTAGACTTCTGTCCTCTTGAGTGCTGAAGAAGGGCTTATGCCCGAAACGTCGATTCTCCTGTTCCTTTGATGCTGCCTCTCCTGCGCTTTTCCAGCAACACATTTTTAAGCTCCTCTTGAGTGCTGCCAACTGTTTCAAGTAGAATAACAGTTGAGCCTAAAGTTTTTCTTTTCTGTTACTTTCTTTCTCTCCTGCAACTTCATCTTTTCATGTGGAGACATTGAGTAAAACTAGGCTAGATTTTAATAATCAATGCCAGACTACCCACAATTGATTGCTTCCTAATGAGCCCATTTGGTGGCATTCAATATTTGCAGTGGTCAGTGAATTGTCACCTCTCCCCACAACCTTTATATACTAGGATAGTCCCTGGTTTCAAGTCCCACCTGCTTCAGAGGCATGTCATAATATATCTAAGCAGGTTGATGAGAAAATATCTGAATTAGGGCAGTTTGAGCATTCAGCGAAGGAAGGATTCAATGGTCTGGAACGCAAGTTGCATCGTTTCTGTGTATCTGCAAACTGATAGAAAATGTTTTGTTTGTTTAAAGGCCACATTCCCATTTTCCTTCATGTGGTAAATGATGACATGTTGACAATATTAAACTGACCACTTTAAATGCTTCTCAAATTGAATGCGTGGGTGATGAAGGGGGAGAAATAAACTGAAGGAAACCAGAAGAATGAAACCCCTTTGTTTAGTCCATAGGAACTCTGGAGGAGGTACACATGACCCAAAACGGAATAAACCATCCAGGTATTACGGCTTTGGCTAAGGCATTCACTGAAAACCAGCACCTGAGGGTCATAAACCTTAATGATAACACCTTCACAGAGAAAGGAGCTGTTGCCATGGCTGAGGTAAGAGGCTGAGGCAGATGCTGATTTTTGTTCCTCTAATGTTTACCTTTCTCTTTTAAGCCAGGCTGAAGTAGGAATCTCTTGACACTGGCAGTTATATACACATTCATTCGATGTTTAACTGACATTTCCCATTGTGTTTATAGACGCTAAAGGCGCTCCATAACATTGAAGTCATAAATTTTGGAGATTGTCTTGTACGGTCAGAAGGAGCTCTAGCGATTGCTGAAGCAATAAAGTCTGGATTGCAGAATCTCAAGGTTTGTGATAAATTTTCAGGTCTTTTTACCTATTCTCCTACTACCCACACCTCCAATCATCTGATTCACCTCCCAGTACCAATTGCTTTAGTGGATTGTTGCAAGACACTTGGAAATTTAATATCCGTTCCTCTTGCACCTCTAGCCTCAGAGTTGCTGAACACTTCTTAAAATTTGATTATGTGACATAGGCACTGCTGTCTAGGCCAGCAATGATTGCACGTACCTTTTTTTAACCCTGGAGAAAGTGAGCTTTCTTGAACCTGTTCTTGGGGTGTCGGAGGGGCATGGTTTGGATGAATAGCCAATGTCTGTTAGGAAAGGAGTTACTGTTTCCACAATCAAAGATTTGGTCAGCTATTCTGAAGCTTGTGTCGGTGTCAATATTTGTCTAATAATATTGCTGAAATGTCCCTTTTTGAATGGTTTACTATATTAATAGTGTTATAAATTTAGGTGATTTTTATAGAAGGTTTGGCAGATATTGCTGGTAGAAAATTGAATTGCTACAAATAAAAACAGAAGAGAAAGTGACTTGTGAATGTATTGCAAACTGGATGGAGCTTTGTCATACTGAAATGTCTTCTGATTCTAATGCTTGATTTGCAGTGATACTGAGATCGCTGTCTTATTGAGAGCTAGTTACTGAGTGAAAGGAATTTTTTTGAAAAAAGCAGGTTGTTGGGATGTAGAATGATAACTGTGATATCATGGCTAGGTCTCAAGGATCTTCAACATAGTGATTTGCTGGTGCAGGCACTTAAAATCCAGACAGGCCCTTGTCAAAATGAGAGGAAGTAAAACCATTAGTGCCATTATTGTTTAATCGTTCTTAGAAAAGCATTTGCCAATCCTTCAGCTGTGAATTTATGAAAACATGGAGGAGAAAATAGAAGTGCTTTTTATCAAACTACTCCCAACGATATTGAAAAGAAGGTGAAACCAAGTGTTTCTTTCCCATTATAAGTTGTCTAAGCATTCCCTTAAAAGCTGCTACCTGAGTGCAGTTTAATTTATGCAGTTTAACTAGAAGGTTATGGGTTCACATTTCAGCAATGTATTAACTGGACACTTCAATACAATGCGGAAAGAGCTGTTAGCCTCTGGAATTTTCTTTCGCTAGATAGCAGTGGAGGCTCGTCATAAACACAAATTCAGGGCTGAGTTAGACAGGTTGTTGAATGACAAGATAGTCTAGCATTGTGGGGGACAGGCAGAAAAGTGGAGTGAAGGCCCCAAAAAGATCAATCATGATATTGAATGAGCTCAGTAATTGAATGGCCTATTTGTGTCTGTCTTTCTTACATTCTTAAGTAAGCATGCTAACTGAAACCCATGTTGTGGCCTTTATTGGGTCATAAATAACATTATTAAAATCACATGGCACCTGGTTATAGCTTGTACTTCCAAATAAACCTGTTGGACTATAACCTGGTGTTTGATTTTTAACTTTGTCCACTCCAGTCCAACACCGACACCTCCATATCATATATAACATTGACACAGATGTTGAAATTGACATGACATTAAAAGAAGTTCCTGTTTTGTCAGTGCATTGAATATAGGAGTCGGGGGGTCTTGTGGGTGTACAGGACATTGATCAGGCCACTTTTGGAAAACTGTATGCATTTGTGGTCTCCATGCTTTAGGAGGGATATTGTGACTCTTGAAAGGGTTCAGAAAAGATTTACAAGGATGTTGCCAGAGTTGGATAGTTTAGAGGCTGAAAGGCTGGGGCTATTTTCCCTGTAGTGTTTGAAGCTGAGATGACTACCTTCTAGAGGCTTATAAAATCATGAGGAGCATGGTTCGGGTGAATAGCCAAGGTCTTTTTCCTCGAGTGGGCAGTCTAAAACTAGAGGGTATAGGTTTAAGATGAGAGGGAAAGATTTAAAAGGGACCTGAGATACAACGTTTTCACACAGAGGGTGGAGTGTGTATGGACTTAAAAATGTGTTGCTGGAAAAGCGCAGCAGGTCAGGCAGCATCAAAGGAACAGGAGAATCGACGTTTTTCAGGAGGGCTTATGCCTGAAACGTCGATTCTCCTGTTCCTTTGATGCTGCCTGACCTGCTGCGCTTTTCCAGCAACACATTTTTAAGCTCTGATCTCCAGCATCTGCAGTCCTCACTTTCTCCTTGTGTGTGTATGGAATGAGCTACCAGAGGAAGTGATGGAGGCTGGTACAATTACAGCATTTAAAAGGCATCTGGATGGGTAATTGAATAGGAAAGGTTTAGAGGGATATGGGTCAGATGCTGGCAAATGGACTAGATTAATTTAAGATATCTGGTCAGTGTGGATGTGTTGGACCAAAGGGTTTGTTTCCATGCTGTACAGTTCTATGACTCCCTAAGTTGATCAAGAGCAGATTGGGACAAGTCTTCTGGCCCAATTTCTGTCCTATTTGTTTGAAATAGGGCATAACGAAAGGTTCATGCTAATCTCACACCCAAAATGAGACTCTTCAGTCTGTTGACCACTTATAACTCACCCATTTTGCCAATCTGTAGATTCAAACTGAGTTTTTACAACACAGCTTGATGTTGCCCTCCTGCACGTGCTTTCAACAATATTCATTGCATTCAGTCGGAAGCAGAAACCTCCCTATCTCTTGCTAGCAATGTCTATTCGTATTTTGCCAGCACTTTAAATGAGATCAGCTAAGAAGAAAGAACTGCTAACCTTTTCGAGACCAGAAATCACCTTGGGTCCTCACAGGTCTTTTGACTCAATACTTTTAAACATTTTGAAATGCATTATTACAATATTGAGGGCAGCCTGTTTTGGAAGTTAGCTATTTTTTCCCCGCTTTGGAGAGCTCTGTTACTTTCTTTATTTCACCTCATTGGGATATCCTTCTATTATTTTTAATGCCACTGATTAACTGGGTTTGTGTCCATAGGAACTTAACCTTTCATTTGGAGAGATCCGGAAGAATGCTGCAATCATGGTAGCTGAAGCTGTGGAGCATAAATACTTGCTGGAGAAACTTGATCTAAACGGTACATGTGGTTTCTAATTTGTTTTTTCAGTTCTGCACTCTTCAAGTTAAGATCGGGGTGTTTGTTATTATACACTTTGAAAACCATGATTTGAGGAGGATGGATGTAAAAGTTAGTTGACAGTTTTCAGTCTGGTTTAAGGAAAATTTATGTTTCAATGAAAGGAAAGTTAAGTTTCTACATAAATGATATTTGCAGATTTTTTTTTTTGAAGTTGCCTGTTTGTAGAAATGCTTGATTCTGTTGTGACACCCTGAACCGAGATGCATTATTGTTGCATCAGCTGGAGATGCCGATTGCTCTGCACCTAAGAAATACTGTTTCAGAAGACATTGGATCCAGGCTCATAAATATTTTTAAGTTGAAAGTAGATTCTTGTAAGATGGGATATTTGAGATTATTGAGGGTAGATGGAGAATTTGAAAGTTAGAATGTGAACAGATCATGGGGCAACATGGTGACTCAGTGATTTGCACTGCAGCACCAAGGACTAAGGGTTTGATCAGCCTTGGGTGACTATCTCTGTGGAGTTTGCACATTCTCCCTGTGTCTGGGTGCACAGTTTCTTCCCATAGTCCAAAGATGAGCAGGGTAGGTGGAATGGTCATGCTAAATTGCTCATTGTGTTCAGGGATGTGTAGGTTTGGTGGATTAACTATGGGAAATGCAGGGTTACAGGGATGGGGTAAGGGGTGGGTCCGGGTGGGGTGCTCTTTAGAGGGTCAGAGTGTACTCAATGGGCTGCTTCCACGTTAGGCATTCTGTGATTCTAAGAACAGCTGTGATCTTATTGAATGGTGGAGTAGTTTTGGACTGAATGGCTGCTACCTGCTCCTCATTGGTAGGTTGTATATTCTACTTGGCTGGTGATTTGGTAATCCCAGTTCAGCTTATTGCTGATTTGAGAGCAAGGCCAGTTTCTTTAATCAATACTGTCTTGCCCTTCAGAAGCCTATTTAGATTAAATACTTAAGAATGTACAAAAGTATGGGGTCTGAAATCATTGCTTTAGATTAACTAGTCTGAAGAATGAATGGTCTAAACTGCTTAGTGACATACTTCTCTGAAGAGGTGACCATATACAGAATAACCTCTATAATCCAATTGAGATGGCTGGGGACCGATTTGTTGGGGTATTCCGAAATTCAGGTAATTGACGTTCAGAAAGCCGATTTTGTTCTGTATTACGATTATTATTATTATTAATAATAACTATTTGCCCAGTTTCTTTTACTGGGCAACCAGTAAAAGAGTGCTGATTTTATTCAGTATCTGAAAGGTTCTCAGTACAATATTAAAGATCTGAAGATCATGTTTGTTCACTGAATTTTACAAAAGTTTAAGAAACTTCAGATGTCTTGCACAAGATGAAGCTGTCAGAGTGTGAGCTATTATAATCTGAAGTCATGTTTGAGGGCTACAGTTGACCTTTTAACCGAGCTAAAGAGAAAACGCTCAATCATAATCCAGGGTCCTATCTGGGAAAATGTCCTCTTGTGTATTTGTCAGTTGAAAATTGTAGCTGGCTTGATTGTTATCTCTGCAATTAAAATAATGTCTTCACTTGTATGAAGGTGATGACATGATGGTGGATTTGATTAGCTCAGTTGGTTTTATTGCTAGAATGTGGGGCAGAATCACACAAATAGTGCAGTTTTGATCATTCTCCTTGTTCTGATCATTCATGGAGGCCGCTCTCTTGCCTCACATTTGACTCTGAGGGATGACCCACGAGCACGTCAAACAGTTGCCTCACTCCAGAGAGGTCCTCAGTAGACTTAAAAGGTAAAGTCACAATAGCCCTACTGGACCAGAGGCTGCTTTCTCGTTCGAGATGACTGATGGGGGTTTAAACTGAATGTCGCCATGCCTCAAGCTAGGGGAGAAGTTGATAAGGAGAGTCCTTGATAACTTCAACTAGTGCAGAAGTTGAACACACGTTACTCTGCATCACAAACCAGCGTGTTTTAGTTATAATGGAAACTAGAGAAATGTAGGATCCTCCAATTAGAGCAAGCAACATTGAGTGGGGCCAGGTGCTGCAGAGTTGGTGAATCTGAAATAAAAACAATGCTGACAGCATTCAGAACATTAGGTAAAATCTATGGAGAGCAAAGCAGTTATTTCAGGTTGTTGATTGTTTCTTAGAACTTGAAGATAAGAGGTTGTCTTAAGACTGCATTCAGGAGCAGGCAGCGGTAAACTGACATGGGAATAATGGCAACTCATTACTGGGGACCAAGTGCCCACCTGGGACTGACCATCAAAGCTTGTACAGGTATTTGAATTTAAACCCATTTGAAAGAGAATGTTTTTCACCTAGGTAACTGTCTTGGTGAGGAAGGCTGTGACCAATTGAAGGAAATTATGGACAGCTTCAACAAGCATGATGTGCTGGGTTCTCTCAGGTAAATTTCAGACCAAATCTTGTTGATTCGTGAGTAATATGCAACTTTTTCTTTTGTGACCTTTTGGTGACATGAACTGGAGGGGGCCCAACATCTTGGTGGCCAGGTTTGCTAGTGCTACAAGAGAGGGTTTAAATTAGACTGGAGGTGGGGGGGGGCGGTGGTAATCCTCAATAGCAGGGATTGAAGTGCGAGGCTGGAAGAAGATACAGTAATCAGAAATAGGCTGAAGAGACAGGTCAGGCTGAAACACGACAGGGAGCAAGGAATCCCTGTTGGATTAAATTGCATCTATTTCAATGCAAGAGGGCTGATAGGTAAGGCTGATGAGCTCCAGGCGTGGATAAGTAGATGGGGACTAGGATATTATAGCCATTACAGAAACATGGTTAAGTGAGGGACAGGACTGGCAGTTTTATGTACCAGGGTACAAGTGCTTTAGGTGGGGCAGAGGTAGTGGCAAGAGGGGAGGGTAGTTACATTTTTGATTAAGGCGATTATCACAGCAGCAATCAGATGAATTGGATGAAGAATCATCCAGTGAGACTTTGTGGGTGGAACTAAGAAATAAGGGGATGGTGATGTTATTGGGATTGTACTATAGGCCCCCAAATAGTCAATGGGAATTAGAGGAATAAATATGCAGGGAGATTAGGGAGGCTTGCAGGAGCAAAAGGGTTGTCATGTTAGGGTATTTTAATTTTCCTAACATAAACTGGGGCTGCCAGAACGTTAAAAGCTTAAATGAAGTGGAATTTAACTGCGTTTAGGAAAGTTTTCTCAAGCAGTATATAAAAGGTCCCACTCAGGAAGGGGCAAAACCTGACCTACTCTTGGGGAAATAAGGCAGGACAGGTGACAGAGGTGACACTTTGGAACCTGTGAATATCGTTCTATTAATTTTAAAATAGGTATAGAGAGGGACAGAACTGATCCACAGGTTCAGGTTCTAAACTGGGGCAAAGCCAAATATGATGGAATTAAACAAGAGCTAGCAGGGGCTGATTGGAGTTGTTTGTTTACAGACAAAGGGGCCTCCGGCAAGTGGGAGGCCTTTAAAAGTGAAATAGCTAGAGTTCAAGGTCTATATATTCCTGAGGGTGAAAGGCAATATTGACAGAAATAGGGAACCTTCAAGCAATTATTGGGGCTTTGACCAGAAAAGAGGAGGAGGCATGGCGCCATTACAGGCAGCTGGGATCAAGGGAATCCCTGGAGGTATATAAGGGATACAGGAGTTTACTGAAGAAGGAAATCACGAGGGTGAAAAAGGGGCATGAGAGAGTCTTGGCTGAGAAGATTGTGTGAATGCAGTGAGGTTATTTAAGTATATTAAAGGAAAAAGAATAACTAGAGAGAGAATAGGATCCCTCGGGGGCCAAAGTGGACATGTAACTGTAGAACTGAAGGGAATGGATGAGGTCCTCAATGAATATTTCTCCTGTGTTTACCATGGAGGAAGACATGAAGACTTGGGAACTTGGGGAAGTTAGTGGTGATATCTTGGGGATAGTCCATACCACAGTCGAGGAGGTGTTGGATCTATTATAATGTATGAAGGTGAATAACCTCCTGGTCCTGAGCAGATATATCCAAGAACACTGCAACAGGATAGAGAAGAAATTGTGGGGACCCTGGCTGATATTTTTGCATTGCCGTTAGCCACGGGTGAAGTCCCAGAAAACGGGAGGGTGGGGAATGTTGTGTCCTTACTCAAGGAGGGCTGCAAAGCAAAGCGTGAGAACTATAGACCGGTAAGCCTCACATCTTTAGTAGGTAAGTTACTTCAGAAGATTTTGAGAGGTAAGGTATATGTGCATTTGGAAAGATAGGGTTTGATTAAGAATATTCTGGATTAGTAGTTCTGGAAGCAGCATCCAAGGAGCAGTGCAATCGACGTTTCGGGCAAAAGCCCTTCATCAGGAATGAAGAAAGAATAGTCAGCATGGATTTGTGGAAGAGAGATCATGCCTCACAAAGTTGTTGGAGTTCTTTGAAGGGACCAGAAAGGTGGTTGAGGGCAAGGTGGTAGACGTAGTCAAGTTGAATTTCAGTAAGGCCTTTGATAAGTTTCCACATGGTAGGCTGCTGTGGAAAGTTTAAATCTCATGGAATCCAGGGAGAGCTGGCAAATTGGATACACAATTAGGAAGCGGGTAATAGCGAAGGATGCTTGTCAGAGTGAAGGCCTGTGACTAGTAGAGTGCCATTGGGATCAGTGCTGGGCCCATTTCTGTTCATTATCTATATCAGTGATTTGGATGAGAACGTACAAGGCATGATTAGCAAGTTTGCAGGTTACACTAAAATAGGCGGTATTATAACAGTGAGGAAGATTCAGAAATTGCAGTAGGATCTTAATCAGTTGGGGAAATGGGCCGAGAAATGACAAATGGGAATTTAATGTGGATAAGTGTGAGGTCATGCATTTTGGAAAGTCAAATCAAGGTAGGAGTTTCATGGTGAATGGTAGGGCCTTGAGGAGTGTAGTGGAACAAAGGGATCTTGGAGTTCAGGTGCACAGTTCTCTGAAAGTGGAGTCACAGGTAGACAGGGCAGTGAAGAAGGCTTGACTGCCCTTCATCAGCCAGGGCATTGAGTATAGAAGTTGGGAGGTTATGTTGCTGTTTTACAGAATGTAGGTGAAGCCACACTTGGACTATTGCGTTCAGTTTTTGTCACCTTGTTATAGGAAGGATGTTATTAAATGGAAAGAATGCAGAAGACATTTACAAGGAATTTGCCTGAATTCAATGGTTTGAGTTATGGGGAGAGGTTGGACAAGCTAGGACTTTTTATTTTAGAGCATAGGAGACTGAGAGGGGGCATCTTTATAAGATCATGAGAGGCATGGATAAGGTGAATGCACAGAGTCTTTTTTTTTCCCCAGAGTTCGGGAATCGAAGACTAGAGGACACCAGTTTAAGGTTAAAGGGAAAAAATACAAGGGAACCTGAGGGGCAACTTTTTTAACAGGCAGTGGTACGCATGAGCTGCTAGCGAAAGTGGTTGAGGCGGGTACATTAATAACATTTGGACAAAGACACGGATGAGAAATGATTAGAAGGATGTGGGTCAATGGAAGACAAATGGGGTTACAGATGATGGGTGTTTTGGTTGGCATGGACCAGTTTGGGTCAAAGGGACTGTCTCTGTGCTGTAGGACTGTATGAATATCTTCACTTTAGCCTCCAATTCAATAACCCTGAATGAAGGAGCTATAGTTCTAGAAATTTACTACAGTTGATTACCTTTGACCACTTCTGGGTCCATAAGTTTCCCACATTTAGTAGTTGCAATGCAATGCTTGTCCAACCATCATCCATGTGTTAATTAGTTTGAGTTTATTAATAAATTATATTAGTTACATGAGATTAATTGCTTTTGCAGTTTGCTGTATTAATACTAAATTCATAACGTGCTACATCATTAGATTGGGTACGGTATGCTGTCAACAATATAGTGTGACTGTAAATATGATGTAATTATCAATTTGGTCCAAAGTTGTTGTTTGGGGGCAAATACTGCAGGCTCCTGGACTAAAGGTTATAGCAGCCAATCTACCTGTCAACTGAGTATAAACCTTAAATGAGTATGTGACATTGTCCCATCGAGCTCTTGCAGCCTGCTAAAGAATCTTTGTATCCAATTTTCCACCTCCAACTTAAAGGCTGAATTACAGGTTTTACTGGTGTTATAGCAAGTTCTATCTCTGGTGAGTATACATAAATTCTCACTGTGAACACTGTCAAATTGCCTGACTGCAGGATAATACAACTCAGCCTCATTCTGTCCTGAGGCTCAGTCTGGAAATGTTAAAAATGAGCTACTACTTTGTGACCATTTTAGTCAGGTCTGTCCCTTTTTTTTGTAATATAGCTGGGCACTTTGGCCAGTGGGTTGCTGACTTAACTGTGACGAAAATCATAAATATTAGGTGGGGATGAGCAGAACAGGTTTGGTAAACTGGTGTGTTAAAATAATGGAGGAATGACCCAATTCACTTTTTTAAACAAAAACATGTTCATGAGGTGAGGACATTGCCTTTTTGTGCCTATTGCTGTTTATCTTCATGGTAGTGGGAGCCATCTTATTCTTGCATAGCTTTCTGGACTATAAGTCCATAACATGGTTATGGATCTGGAATCACATGTAAACCAGATTCAGTGAGAATGTCAGGTTTCTTTCTCTAAAGGCTATTGGTTAACCAGATTTGAGTTACCATAACCTGATACTTATAGGGTCACCATTACAGATTTTTTTGTGCCAGATTTATTTAGTTAATTTAAATTTCCCAGCTGCCATGCTGGGCTTCACTGTTCCTTCACCAATTGTGTCCATGCCAGTCAAAAACAGCTACTTAATTAATGCCTCCAGCTTATTAATTATGGTGTCTGAATTACAAGTCCAGTAACACAACCACTGTTCATCCATTCCCGTAAATGAGCTTTGTTTTCATTTTATTCCTTTCAGTTATTCAAGCATAATGTTTTTGTTTCAAGAAATGTTAATTTTGTTTTACTGTTAAGTGATGATGAAAGTGATGGGGATGAGGATGAAGAGGTGGAGGAGGAGGATGATGACGATGACGACCTGGAGGAGGAAGAGGAAGATGAAGACGAAGAAGCAGAAGATGATGGAGGTGGAGAAGAACAGGAGCAAGAGAAAACAACACGAGTTGATCAATTGATAGTTGACACACCCGTGGTAAGTCTCAAGGAAATCAGAGTTTGGATTCCATTGAGCTTCATAAAATTAGAAATGATGTCAATAAATTATGGAAGCAATTAGTGTTAAAATACTGTGAGGCAAGAAAAACAAAGATGTAAGAAGTTCAAATGAACTGAACAAAAGGCTTATTGCTGAATTTGTATCCTATTATTGACATTTGATTTGGTAGAATTTGGGGGAAATGCTTTTTCCAAAAACTCGTGTTTACTTTTGGAATATCTTTTTTTACTGTGGTGTTTCTTCATAGTTGTCCCAAACTTTATAGGCTACATGCCAGTAGATAACCAAGAGTGAAGGAAGTTAAACCTTTATGTAGCCCAATGCTACCATTTTTAGTTAGTCTTGTGTTTTCTTCCTGTCCAAACATCTATTTCCTACTGACCCCTCAAGATACTTGAGCTTTCCTCCGATAATGAAGTAGTCCATGCCAAATTGCAGCAAGACTTGAATAATATCCAGGCCTTGGTTGACAAGTGGCAAGTAACATTTGTACCACACAAGTGTCGGGTAATGAACATTTCCAACAAGAGAGGGAGAGTCTCACCATTATCCCTGAATATTCAATTGCATTTCCATCACTGAAACTTCACCAAGATCCTGGGATTACTGATCATAAACTGAACTGAACCATGTAAGTAATGTAGGTACAAAAACAGGTTAGAGGCAAGGAATCTTGCAAGTAATTCACCTCATGACTGCCCAAAATCAGTCCACCAACTACAAGGCACAGGTCAGGAGTGTGATGGAACACTATCCATTTACCAGGATGTGTGCAGATCCAGCAGCACTCAAGCTTGACATCATTTAAGGACAAAACAGCCTGCTTGAATAGCACCACATCCACAATTAGTCACTCCCTATACCATCAATGAGCAATGGCAGCAGTGTGTAATGTCTACAAGATGCACTGTAGGAATTCACCAAGGCTTTTAAGATTCCACCTTTTCCACTCACTATCCTAACTTGGAAATATATCGCTATTCCTTCATCGTCACTGGATCAAAAGACCAGTACACTCTTCCTGATGGTATTGTGCATCTATTTACAGCAAACTGACTGCAACAGCTCATGAAGGGAGCTCACCACCATCTTCTCAAAGGAATTTTCTGAATCAGTATGTGGATGTACCTACTAGAGAAGGTGCAAAGCTTGACCTCCTCTTGGGAAATAAGGCAGGGCAGGTGACTGAGGTGTCAGTGGGGGAGCACTTTGGGGCCAGCAACCATAATTGCATTAGATTTAAAATAGTGATGGAAAAGGATAGATCAGATCTAAAAGTTGAAGTTCTAAATTGGAGAAAGGCCAATTTTGATGGTGTTAGGCAGAACTTTTGAAAGCTGATTGGAGGCAGATGTTCGCAGGTAAAGGGACGGCTGGAAAATGGGAAGCCTTCAGAAATGAGATAACGAATCCAGAGAAAGTATTTTTCCTGTCAGGGTGAAAGGGAAGATTGGTAGGTATAGGGAATGCTGGATAACTAAAGAAATTGAGGGTTTGGTTAAGAAAAAGAAGGAAGCATATGTCAGGTATAGATAGGATAGATCGAGTGAATCCTTAAAAGAGTATAAAGGAAGTAGGAGTATACTTAAGAGGGAAATCAGGAGGGCAAAATGGGGAAATGAGATAGGTTTGGAAAATAGAATTGAGGAGAATCCAAAGGGGTTTTACAAATATATTAAGGACAAAAGGGTAACTAGGGAGAGAATAGGGCCCCTCAAAGATCAGCAAGGCGGTCTTTGTGTGGAGCCACAGAAAATGAATACTAAATGAATATTTTGCATCAGTATGTACAGTGGAAAAGGATATGGAAGATATAGACTGTAGAGAAGTCGATGGTGACATCTTGCAAAATGTCCATATTACAGAGGAGGAAGTGCTGGATATCTTGAAACGGTTAAAGGTGGATAAATCCCCAGGACCTGATCAGGTGTGCCTGAGAACTCTCTGGGAAGCTAGAGAAGGGATTGCTGGGCCTTTTGCTGAGATATTTGTATCATCGATAGTCACAGGTGAGGTGCTGGAAGACTGGAGGTTGGCTGAAGGGCGGTCAAGACAAGCCAGGGAATTATAGACCGGTGAGCCTGACTTCAGTGATGAGCAAGTTGTTGGAGGGAACCTGAGGGACAGGTTGTACTTGTATTTGGAAAGGCAAGGACTGTTTAGGGATAGTCAACATGGCTTTGTGCATGGGAAATCATGTCTCACAAACTTGTTTGAGTTTTTTGAAGAAGTAACAAAGAAGATTGATGAGGGCAGAGCAGTAGATGTGATCTATATGGACTTCAGTAAGGCGTTCGACAAGGTTCCCCATGGGAGACTGATTAGCAAGGTTTGATCTCATGGAATACAGGGAGAACTAGCCATTTGGATACAGAACTGGCTCAAAGTTAGAAGACAGAGGGTGGTGGTGGAGGGTTGTTTTTCAGACTGGAGCCCTGTGACCAGTGGAGTGCCACAAGGATTGGTGCTAGGTCCTCTCATTTACATAAATGATTTGGATGTGAGCATAAGAGGTACAGTTAGTAAGTTTGCAGATGACACCAAAATTGGAGGTGTAGTGGACAGCGAAGAGGGTTACCTCAGATTACAACAGGATCTGGACCAGATGGCCAATGGGCTGAGAAGTGGCAGATGGAGTTTAATTTAGATAAATGTGAGGTGCTGCATTTTGGGAAAGCAAATCTTAGCAGGACTTATACACTTAATAGTAAGGTCCTAGGGAGTGTTGCTGAACAAAGAGACCTTGGAGTGCAGGTTCGTAGCTCCTTGAAAGTGGAGTCGCAGGTAGATACGATAGTGAAGAAGGCGTTTGGTATGCATTCCTTTATTGGTCAGAGTATTGAGTACAGGAGTTGGGAGGCCATGTTGCGGCTGTACAGGACATTGGTTAGGCTACTTTTGGAATATTGCGTGCAATTCTGGTCTCCTTCCTATCGGAAAGATGTTGTGAAACTTGAAAGGGGTCAGAAAAGATTTACAAGGATGTTGGAGGATTTGAGCTGCAGGGAGAGGCTGAACAGGCTGGGGCTGTTTTCCCTGGAGCGTCGGAGGCTGAGGGGTAACCTTATAGAGGTTTACAAAATTATGAGGGGCATGGATAGGATAAATAGAGTCTTTTCCCTGGGATCAGGGAGTCCAGAACTAGAGGGCATAGGTTTAGGGTGAGAGGGGAAAGATATAAAAGAGAACTAAGGGGCAACATTTTCACGCAGAGGGTGGTACGAGTATGGAATGAGCTGCCAGAGGATGTGGTGGATGCTGGTACAATTGCAACATTTAAGAGGCATTTGGATGGGTATATGAATAGGAAGGGTTTGGAGGGATATGGGCCGGGCGCTGGCAGGTGGAACTAGATTGGGTTGGGATATCTGGTCGGCATGGACAGGTTGGACCGAAGGGTCTGCTTCTATGCTGTACATCTCTATGACTCTAACCAGCAAACAATTCACGCATCCTCTGATGGAATAACACAACGTTGGCTGGGTTTGATCGTGAAATAATGGTGCAAATAATTCTTATTGCATAGTATGATAGTTTGTACAGCACCCTACTGTTCCACTGCACTTGACATTTGCTTCCATTACCTTGCAGAAAACGCTTAGCATTGGGAATAAAACAGGTTTTGATTCCTGCCTTGGGTCACCTGCAATCCAATTAATCATGTAGTTTGAGGCAAGGAGTAGATGTTAAGACCAAAACACACACACACCACCAATGGACCAAGTCTTTATTTCAGCTGTTCTTGTTTCAAGGGAATTTTAATACTCAGGTGCTGGTAGGTGGGACAAGATTGGGTTGGGATATCTAGTCAGCATGGACAAGTTAGGCTGAAGGGTCTGTTTCTGTGCTGTATATCTCTGTGACTCAATACCTGTGAGCTGTACCCTACTTGAACATGAATTGAACATGCTCTGAGATATCACAGGATGGCTGGTATGGGAAATGTGAATGCTGTAACATGAGCCATTGTTCTTTTGATACTGGATCTGAGGTGCATTGTTGAAGAGCAACTGCACTCTTCGACTTCTGAATCTGGTCTCGAAATGTTTGATGCTGACATTGTTAGATGTTTTTAAAAAAAGTTATCTTCACTTGCTCCCCAGAAAGGCACAATACTATAATCTTGAATATTGAGTCAGTTATGGATGAGGCAGTAGCCAAAAAAATTGAGATTAACTAAATGTTTGGCTAAAGACAAAAGCAGTGCTGAAGAAATCCAGCAGATCTGGAAGCATCTGTCGAGAGAACAACTAATGTTTCAAGTCTGGTGACCTTTGCCAGAACTGATGAATTTGTGATCAATTTTGGCGCAAAGTCCCTGCACTTGATGTTAACTCTTTCTATCTATAGATGCTACTGTGTTTCTTCATGCTTGTTTGATTTCTAGCATCTCTAGTTCTTTGTGTTTATTTTAGTTAGAGATGGCTTGTGAAGACCATGATAAAGATGGCAAAGGAAGCAGAAACT
Organism: Chiloscyllium plagiosum; assembly: GCF_037043375.1. Classification (NCBI taxonomy): domain Eukaryota; kingdom Metazoa; phylum Chordata; class Chondrichthyes; order Orectolobiformes; family Hemiscylliidae; genus Chiloscyllium; species Chiloscyllium plagiosum. The sequence goes on from NW_028270171.1 coordinate 22,572,241, forward strand.
TTTAGGGAGAAATTCTAAAGCATTGGAGCGAAGTGACTGAAGGCACAAGATTTAATACTGAAGTAAAGACAAGACTTGGAGAAGTGCAGAATTGTAGGACTGTGGTGAGTTCTAGGAGCGAGTGTGGGTGCATGAATGAATATAAACTGGAGATTGTGAAATTTTAAATTGGAAGGATGAAAGACGAGAAGTCCTTGTAGATCATCAAGCGCAAGGTTAGCTGAATGGAAGTGCTGAATAGGATACTGTTTGAGTGTTATGGATATGTAGCAGTTGATGAAGTTTAGGATAGGGGGAACTCTTTTAACCTGTAGTGATCTGTTTTTAAAACATTTATCATTACTGGGAAAGGAGCCCATCATCTTAAACGTACTCTGTCCTCTGGTTGTGTTCCATACTTCTCACTAACTGCCTTTCATTTTTCTAGAAAACCATCCCAATTACCCCGACATCAGAAGCCGCCAATTTCTTGTCTTTTCCATCTCCAGACAAACTTGTTAAAATGGGATCTAAACGGTCACTTCTGTTACTGCAGCAGGTACTGACATAACAGCATGCATTTTCAATTCAATTTTCTATGGCACTGATTTCTCTTGTGCCCCCACCAAGACCAAAGGGCTGCTCCTTCCACAGGTGTAGTCAGCATGTTGCCTCACTGAAAGGAACATCCTTCATATGAAGCCAGTTGGTGAGCTGCCAAACTTGGTTCACAAAGGAGCACATGACTTGACACAGGCTTCATTCTTTTCTCATGTGATGTCTCCTTTCCTCCAGTTAACACTGGAAGGAAGTTGAATGCTGCTTAATTTCCCTCTTCCCTAGCTTGTGCTGCCAAGGATCAATTAAGATCAATTAACACCACATAGACCAAAGAATACTCTAGTCAATGTGACTGTCTGTCCCAACTGAATGATGTAGTGTTAATTCTCCAAGATGAACTCTGCATCCGTGCAGTAATGAGTTTGTAATGTTGTAGGCAGCTAAAGCTTGTATTAATTCTCCCACACTCTAGAATTTAACTACTTTCCAGCTTTGGTTATCAGAAACAGAGGTAATGTTCTGAAGCTTGAGTAAATGTAGCACCTCCCAGTTTCATGCCTGCTTCAAACTTTTGTCTGTACTGAGCCAGCTAATTACATCTAGATTGGTGTTAAGGGTCTGAAATTGTTCTTAGCTTCTGTGAGGTGAAGAGCTTATGCTCAAAACGTCAACTCTCCTCGGATGCTGCCTGACCGGCTCCACACTCTTCGAATCTGTGAGGTGTAGACGGGGAAGACTTGCAGGCTAATTGTTGAGTGTGATGGATTAGCCTGTTGGTTCTCATATTCTAGTCCCATTCACAAGGAATGACCGACACAACTGGAGAAATATCTGTTAAACCATATCCAAGTTCAGGTTTCTCCTTTTGGGGAAGGTGGTGAATATGTTTCAAGTGAATAGGATTGACTAAATTAATTTAAATTAATCTAAATTAATTTTCCTCAGACTGATCTGTCAAACGCGGAAAAGGTTGTCCAAACGTTTCTGAAGGTGGCTGCAGTCTATAAGGAAGACCAGGAAACCAAAGCAGCAGTATTCGAGACTGCAGGTGGAGTAGCTATCTTGTTTAATTTGAATTGTTTTTAGAATATCATAGGTCATTGTTTTTGTCGGGGAGTCGAATATTTCTGTCCCAGTTCAGCTGGAAATGGAGTCCATTCTTTGCATTGTATGTTAAATCCAGGACTCGAATGGACTTGGTATGTGATTTTTAAGATGTTTACTGGGAATAGGGAACTAGCACTAAGAAAAGTAATTCAACTGATGCAAGTCAGAAAAGCTTGGAATTGTTAATGTATGCAATTTTATTGAGTTCAGCCTTAAATGCAGATATAGTATTCACTTTGGTATGTACAGTTCCATTGTAGAGTTTGTGTTGGCATTCAGGCATATAAGAAACTAAGCCAATGCCACAAACATGGAATATGCAGAGGGTGATGTGTGTAACTCTTTTTTCTGAACCCTTTGAAGTTGAACAACATCTTTTCTATAGCAGAGAGACCAGAATTGAATGCAGTATGCCAAAAATGGCCGAAACAATATTCTGTACTGCAGCAACATGTCCTCCCAACTCCTATGCTCAGTGCGCTGAATAATAAAGGCAAGCATACCAAACAAGGTCTTCACTGTACTGTCTACCTGTGACTCCACTTTCAAGGAACTCAGAACCTTCACCCCAAGGTCTGTTGTTGAGCAACACATCCCAGGACCTTACCATTAAGTGTATAAGTCCTGCTCTGGTTTGCGTTACCAAAATGCAGCACCTTGATTTATCTAATTGATCAGATGCAACTTCCATCCAGTATCATCCATATTTTTCTTTGTAATAAGTTTCAATTAGGAGCTTGGTATCTAATCAAATGTGTGCTGTCGGACAATCAAAAGAAGCTATGATTAGAGTTGAACATTTTGAGATCAGCAGAAAACAACCTGATCCTGAGCCTTAATAGAAGATCATTCTGAAAACAACTAATGATCATTGAGTGGTAATGGTTTCATTGCAGTGTCTACAGGAATGTGATTGGTCACAAATAAATATGATAAGACTAATATGATGTTATGGTGTGTGATTATATATTTGTATTTTAATATCATTTATTCTTGCATTTGGATTTTCAAGTTTAATTAGTGGCATTTGGGTTTTCTGATGATGCCACCTTCCATAATGAATGTGACCTGGGACTGTAGTTGGACAGAAGGGTCTGTTTCCGTGCTGTACATCTGACTCTATATTAAGTTGGATTAGCATCCACTATGTGCAAAAGTAAACCAGTGTTGTGTTGTCATACCTATTGGCGTCACCTTACTAGTGAGAAGACATGCATCCCCTGTTAGTGCAATGTTGTCAGCTCAGCATTAGTGAAGTCTGTGGCTTCATCTGTCTAATTCTTTGAGTTTGAAGAACAGACTAAGCAGGATAAGATTTATTAGCCTTTCTGTGCCTGTTCTACAGGATTGGTGTATTGGTTTGTAATTTTTGTATTGTCCTTCCTTTAATATTCTGTCCACTGCTTCCTCATTACCTATTCAGTTTGTTTGTCTACTGTTGCTACTACGCGGCTGTGATCCATTTGTACATTTTTACCTGACTTATTTGCTCCATGGATCCAATACCATAAATCCAGGCACTTGTGTAATATTCCAAGCATCGATTCCAATTGATTAAATTTTTACCAAGACTTGTCAGGATAATTAGGCGAGGCACTGTATTGGACAGTGTGGCTTCAGACATTGTGTACTGACCAGCTTTGTGCACTGGTCTGTCCAGCACTTGACGTCAGCCCACCTGACTTGACATGAATTGCCCATGGCTTAAACCACATGACCAGAAATCCAGCAATGCCTTGGTTCTGGGTGTGCCAGATTTGAGGCATATGTGTATCAATTTCTTGATACAAGTCACACTGCAGTTCTGCTTTGGACTGTTAATAGAACACAATACTATATGAGAGCATGGTGGAAAAAATTCAGAAGTAAACTTTAGAAAGAGGATTGGATGAATACTGCTGGAAGGAATACTAGGAGTTCTGTGGGGAAAGAACAGGATGATTGAACAAATGCCTCTTTCAAAGTTGTGGTGCAGGCACAGTGGATTGAAAGGTCTCTTATACTCCTCCATTCTCCGATTCTCTATAAATAAATATCACTCTTTCGTTGTTTTTCATCGCATGTAAGTGTATTTTTTTACTCTCTTCTCCACCCTCGTTCCTCCCCTCTCTTTTAATAGATGAACTGTTGCAGAAAGCATTCAAGACTACTGGATTTGAGTTAGATATGTTCATTACTTCTCTCTTGGTGTATATGGGACTTCTGAAGGTAAGAGCTGTTCTGATGTGTGGAGCAAAACGTGCAACTTGTGGTCAGCTCTTAAACCCATGCATGCCATTTTGATTTGAGGAATATCAGTAATGTAAATTGTATGAACGTTAATGGAATGTGGATTTTAGTGTGGCCCTGAATTTCCACCATCTGCACCCAAAAAGCAATGGCTTAGGCAATTTTAGTACAAAGAGAACTGCTGAATATTAGTTGATTTAAAATGCGATACTTCCAAACTGGAAGTATCCAGCTACCCTAAAATAAAACTAAGTGCTGGCGAAACTCAGATCTGGCAACATCAGTTCTGAAGAGTCATATCAGACTCAATGTTAACATCCTCATCCATACGTGCTGCCAGACTTGGTGGGGGCGGTAGGCAGAGGGGGTGGTCTCATCTCCCTGAGGTAAGAGGAATCTTTTTATTGTGGCTGCTGTAACACAGAGCTAGGATCGATGTGAAAATTGGCTAGTTCTGTGGGGAAGGCTTTAAACTAAACTCGCAGAAGGATGGGCTATAGAATACTGTGTAACATAGGGAGAATTGAAGTTGACAGAGCATGGGCAGAGACAAACAGCTCAAGAGTAAAGGCTGGTTCAAAGGCTAGAAGGATTTGATTTAAGGACAAATGTGAGCAAGTCAAAGCTGAATTCTGAATGCACGTTAATGTAGCGAGGTTGCTGAGTTTCAAGCACCAGTCACAGCATAAGACCATAATATTGTAGAAATAACAAATCTGACTTGAATATTTCTAAAAATATATTTAAATTTGTAAAGTGCTTTTCAGAACCACTTTACGGTCAATGGAATGGATTTTCGAAGTCTAAATGCTGCTATCGAAGAAATGTCAGCAAATTTGTGCTCCGCAAACTCCTTCAATCAGTGATGTGAATGTTAGCAGAAAACTGGTTTTTGTAATGCTGATTGTAGAATGAAAATTGGTAGGGGAAAGTGGATTGATTGGGCCTCTTTAGCCTCTCACGGGAAAGACAGCACCTTTGGCACTCCCTGAATACTGCAAAGGAGTATCAGCCTTGTGCATAAGTCCCAGAGTGAGACTTGCGGCTAAACCTTGTAAAAACAAGGCAAGAATGGGCACCAAATATTCCTGGCTCTAATGTGTTCAGGAAAGGTAGTGAAGGAGAGAAAGGATGACTGTCTCAGTATTGTAATTTATTTGATCAATACTATATTACAGAGTCACACAGTATGGAAATAGACCCTTGAGTCCAAATCATCTGCGCAGAGTAGACATCCTAATCTGACCTAGTCCCATTTACCAGCATTTGGCCCATATCCCTCTAAACCTTTCTTATTTGTATACACATCCAGGTGCCTTTTAAATGTAATTGTGCCAGTATCCTCCACTTCCTCTAGCAGCTGATTCCATGCACTCACCACCCTCTGCGTGAAAATGTTGTCCCTTAGGTCCCTTTTAAATCTTCTCCTCTCACCTTCAATCTATGCCCTCTAGTTTTGGACACTCCTATGCCAGGAAAAAAGACCATGGCTGTTCACCCTATCCAGGCACTCCATGATTTTATAAACAACTATAAGGTTATCCCTCAGCCTCCAATGCTCCAAAGACAACAGCCTATTCAGCCTCTCCCTTTTGCTCAAACCCTCCAGACCCAGGAACATCCTTGTGAATCTTTTCTGCATCCTTACATTTAACGGCATCTTTATGGGTGAGGAATCAAAGACCTAATTTATTTAGTTGAACCAAAGAAACAAAAAGGAGTTCAGCGCAGTTCAATGGTATACCATCAAATTGTGCCGAGAAGTTAAAGGTGAAAATTTGCAATGACATCCGAGTTTAAAAATGGTTCTTATACAGAAGGGTTGGAATCAAAAAATGGAAAGCAGGCAGGACTTCTAGGGTCACTTATTTCTATTTTTAGTGGGCATATAATCTGTGTTGTAGCTTCATGGGCTGACAATCTGATATAGTAAGTATGGGACTATATATACTGTTAAACAGCAGGCGCATTATGGAGAAGGCTGTATTTCCCAAAACCAACAGATCAGATCAAAACCAAAACAGAAACTGCTGGAAATGCTCAACATGTCTGGTAGCATTGTGAAGAGAAATCAGTTAACGTTTCCGGTTGAGTGACCCATCCTTAGAGCAGATTAGATCGAAACCTTGTAACCCTGTAAGTGTGAGTGCTGATGGATAATCAAACAACGGATTCAGTGATTTTTTTTTAAAAAGCTGAACAGTGGGAAGCCATTCAAGGAAGAGATGAGTGTAAAACACGTGTTTCCATGGAACTGAGGAAATCCATCCAAATCCAAAGCTGTCCAAAGACCAGAATAGTTTAAAATTAATTTGAGAAAGAAAACTTGATTCAGCTGTATAGTTGTTGAGAAACAGAAAATGCTCAGCCATTTAGTCCAGCTGAAAAAGTGCTAAATCCTGCACTGCTTAATGCTACTTTTCAGATATTTAGTCCCTAACTCTAACTTGCAACAATTCAAGCATGAATGCAAGTAATTTTAAAGGCAGTCGGGGTTTTATTTCCTCCACATTTGTCAGGTGAAGTCCAGATATCCATTACCCTCCAGGTGGAAACATTTCTCCTTGGCTTCCCTTGAATCCTTCCTATTCACTGTATCTAGGCCCATAATTTTGTACCTGTATTTATATGGTTCTTTTTGTGACTTCTGGGCAGCTGAAATTACTTTTGAAGTGTACTCACTTATTAAACACATGAGCCAGCCTTGCACCAGCAAATTGCCACATAATAATTCCAAACCATATTATTGAGAATAACTTCCCTGCTCATCTTCAAAATTGTTTAATGGAATCTTTTGCTCCAATCACTAGACCAAATAGAATTACCTTGATTCAGTCTTTTCTTGGCTTCTTTCCAGAGAAAACAAACCCAAACTATCCAATCGTTCCTTAAAGCTAAAATTCTCCAGTCCTTGCAGTATCTTCACAAACCTCTTCTCTCCCTGTCTGGTGTGATCTCATTCTTCCTGTGTTGTGGTGACTGCAACTGTATGCAGTTCTTCACCTGTGTCCTAATTGGTGGTTTATCCAGTTCTTGTATGATCTCTTTGCTCCTTTGTCTCAGCCGAAGAAGGAAAGTAACCTGCATGCCTCATGAAACCAACTTGTCTGCCTACTACCTTCAGAAATCTATGAACCAGCACTCCAAGGCTGTTATCTCCCATTACACTTAAGCCATTTACTGAATGTACCCTCATCGTTTGTCCTTTAACACCTTATCTCCCTGTATTGTTACTTTGTTATTTTGTTCCTTTTCAATGCAGCTGACCATTCCATTGAAATTGCTCTAAAACTGTTTATCACTATATCAAGTACATAAGCAACTTTTGTATCATCCTCAAAATGTTTTAATTATGCCATTGTAGATTTGACCGTTTAGTTTTAAACCAGGCAATCTTCCAGCTTGTTTCTTCTTAAAATTTAAATTCAAATTAAGCCTCACCTGCATTCCAGTAATGACTGTAATTTTTTGTGTTTACAGATCAGGCCTATCTGTCATGGCTATTGGCCAAGAGCTAGAAAATGGGATTAGAATAGTTGGGTGCTTGTATTTGACTGGTGCAAACATGATGGGCTGAAGGGCATTGTTCTATGCTTTAGACCTCTATGACTCTTTACCCTTACTGAGCTGCAAACCAGGAGATCCAAACTGCTGCTAACTCTGCTGTAACGTGCTCTGGTATATCCTCAAACTCACCTTTTAAGTCCATTATTCCTCAGTTACAATTTCTTCTTTGATCTCATTAGCTTAATACAATCTACAATCATTCACCCTTTCTTGAAGTCTTTTAAACCAATGTAGTTCTAAATCTGAAAATGAAAAGCATCTCCCAAACTGCTCATGTTGTAAGCAATACGTTCCTCCGGCTCTTTATCTAAGGGAGCCCACCTACTATTTTATAGCTTGTTCTTTTCCAACTTTGTTAAATAAACATTGGTTACCTTATAAACTGCCATTTATTGAGGTGTTCTGGCATTCTCAAAACCAAAATTCTAAGGACCTCCAAATATGAACCATGTACTAAATATTTGAGACACTAATCAGGTATGACCTTCCCATAAAAAATAAAATGTTTGCTGACTTTCTTCGGTTAATCCATGTCGTTCTTAATGAAAATTGCTAATGTCCCTCACCTTTTTTCCATTACTTTGCCAGCCAACTTTGTTACTCCAATAGTGCTTTAATTACTCGGTCTAACCCTTTACCTTAAACAACAATATGAGGTTAAGTCTTCTGGTACTATGCATGTGGTTAGAGGCTGAGAAAAAGCACAGGTAATGACATCACCATAGGAAATGCTACCATCAACCCAAGGTAACCTAAACAGATAAATAGAAAGCGGGTCATAACACCAGTGCTTCACCGGAGACTCACTGATGTTAGCTATTATGATGACGAAACGTTTGAAAAAGAATCTTCCAGCTCAGCGAGCAAATGTACATCCAGAACCTCAACTTGTGCTATAAATCTGCTCAAAACTCGCTAATTTCAGTCCTGTTGAAGTAACAAAGTTGGTAGGCAAATTAATGGAAAAAAGGTGAGGGACATTAGAAATTTTCATTGAAGACCTGGATTAACCAAAGAAAGTTAGCAAACATTTATTAATTTGCCAAAAGGTTGCGAACCTTGACAATTGAGTAAAAGATGAGTGAAGATAGGAATGATATTTCTCCAGGGTTTAGTGTCTGTCAAGGATACTGCTGGGGAAATGGTTTGAGTCCTCCTTTCAGCAGTTTCTAATAACTTACAATTCTCATCAAAGGTATGGTTTTCAGTTTATTTTTTTCTAATAACCTTGTTCTTTTGCTGTAAGTGCATTGAACATATTCAAATGAGGCTGCCAGTGACTGACCCCCACAGTGAACAAATGTCAAAAAAAACTTATGATCAGTTCACCCAGCTTTAACTCTATGGCCTGACTTATCCAGAATTGCTATCAGCTGAGATCACAACAATACAATAGAGAACCAAGCTGAATACAGAACCTTTTGAGATAATTAAAAGGGAATAAGAGGGATGAAAAGAGGATGAGAATTGATTTGTGGCTAACACAAAAAGTGACCCAAGACTTGTATAAACATAATTAGTAAAAGGATTGTCAAAGGGTGGAATTAAATAAGGACAAAATAAGTAAATTGTGTGTATGCAGAAGATACAACTGAGATTTTTTTCTAATACCATGTTGGTTCTGCAGTGAGATAAGAGTTAACAGCAGTAAATGAGGAGGTATTTAACCATTTGATAGAATAAATCTACACATGAAGGTGTTAATTCAAAATAGACAAATACTCAAAAGTAGGAAACCCACCAGGTCTAGATGACATTTGTATTGGGTTGCTGAGAGTAGTAGTTATAGGATAGAAAATGCAGAGGCTATATGAAGTTTCACTATAAATATTATAGTTCCTCATCTCCCATATTAAATATGTGGCCCAAGAATTACAGTGAAAATGTATACAAGCAGAACAAGGACTGTGATTAATTTGGTGCTTATTAAACGTAGTTGCTCATTATTCCTCTTGTGTATCTCCATATCTAACTATCTTTCCTTCCTTGTTACTTAAGTGCTTTCTTCTAGTTAGCATTCTGTTGACTATGTGGAACAGGTGGATTAGGTACCTGTGTCCATGTGCAGGTCCTCAGCCCCAAAGCCGAGCTGATGTTTACACTGAAATTAAAATTAAGTACTGGAGAAACTCAGCAGGTCAAGCAGCATCTTGCAGGAAAAAAGCCAAGTAAAAAATTTGATTTATGTGACGACTACATGTACTTGCATATAGGTTCAGAATCTTGATTTTGTTGGTGACTTAATCACTTTAGCAATCTGCCAGGGAGGTCTGGTCAAGACAGATCAGTACAATTGCAGGCACCAACTTTCTTCTTTCAAGATTCTGTCCATATTCTCTCTGCCTATCAATTATGGTGAGAGAGCATAATTGTCCAGATGTCCTCCAGTGCTGTATAATATAATGAAAGTCTTTTTAGTAGCTGTATATTTTGTAATATTTTAATTTTGTATTTTTCAGAGTGAAGAGAAGATTAAAACGGTTGGTAATCTAATTGGACCTTTGACAGTTCTCAAACACGTGATTCAGAAAAGCTACTTTCCACGCTCTGTGATTCCCATCCTCCATGCTTTCCTTACTAAGTAAGCAAGGACTCTTCTTTTTATCTCACCACTGATTCATTGCTTTTAATGATGCTTGTCAGTACCCCTTAATGTCAACAGTTTTGTTTGTCCAAGTGCAGCCAGAAAATGCTCCATTGAGGTATAATGTTCCAAGAACTTTGTGTGCCCTCAGTATTTCAAAAAAGTGGCACTTTTTGCAGGAGTGCTTTTATAGTGTTAGATTAGAGTTCCATAGAGAACATGGAACTAGCTGATCCTGGGGATTCCCCAAAGAGGTAGCCCTAATTGAATGCCTATCTGCTTTCAATGTCCTTTTTTTAGAATCTGTACTGTATGGAAGCCAACCATTGAGTCCATAAAGTCCACACACTGACCCTCTGAAGAGCATCCCACCCACTGCTCCTGTGCCCTCAACCCTGCATTTCCTATGGCTAATCCAATTGCCCATAGTGCCCATCTCTGGACACTATGGGCAATTTAGCGTAACCAGTCCACCTAACCTGCACATCTTTGGGACTGTGGGAGGAAACTGGAGCACACAGGGGAAACCCACACACACAGGGAGAATATGCAAACTCCACGCATGGTTGCCTGAGGGTGGAATCAAACCTGAGTCCCTGGTGTTGTGAGGTAACAGTGCGAACCACTCTGCCACTCTGAAGTAGCCTAACTGCAGTGCAGCAAAGTGTAGCTTCAAGAATGAGTAATTTACATAATCTGGCAGCGTTCCAATTTTTGGATCATGAGGTTCCACTGCTAAAGACTTCTGTCAACCATCTCCTCCTCTTAGTTGCCACTGCTTCCAGTTTAGCTTGAACCAAGTGGTGAGAGTCTCCAATAGGAGGAAAATCTCCAGGTACAAGGCCAGGACCTGGTTGCTGCCACTTGGCTTTGTGCCAGCCTTTTGTCACAGTTTGAACCACATCATTGCTAAGATGGTGATTGTCAAAGTGACTTCTTGCTATTCCTCTTGCAGCCGCTACAGGTGGGGCCAGCTGACCACCGAGATGTCCACCTGCCATTTCAAAGGGCAGTACCTAATGTATACTGAGAGCAGCATGCCACTATTAAATGCACTGGTAGTGAATGGTGGCGAGGTACTATTAGCAGGTACCTGGACAAAAGTGCTTCCCTTCATGCTCCTTTCAGTCTCTGGATCATGGCTTGCAGCAGTTTGCCATTGACACTGCCCCTTTTCCTTAGTAGCAAATTGACACTGCATACCCAGACTTGCCATCTATCAGAGTGAGAGAGACATAGCCTAGTTTTGAACTTGCTTTAAAATGATGTTTCATATCAATGAATTTTGAAAAATCAAGAATCTAATCTGTCTCCTGCATTGTGCGAGAACGATGATAAATAAGACTTAGAATCACAGTCTTGCTCTGAACTCACTCAAATTTTCTTTTTAATGTAGACACAATCATGCTTTTGACTCCTGCCAAAATGCAAAATACACTTTGTTGGAGACTATGCAGAATCTTTAATACCATCCCTGTGATGTGGGAGCTGATGCAACAAGAGAAGTACACAGGACTGGAGGGATTATCTATGCATTACCAAGGAATGGCTGTAAAAATGCCCATCGGGCTGCACAGTGTTCAATGCTTCACTTTCTTCGTGCTACAGACTGGATCTTTTGCTTCAGTCCAGCTTGCACCTCATGGCCTTTTGACAGTTTGCAGTCAGCTCAGCTCTGACCAGATTATTTTCGGCTGCTTACAAGTGAAAGCGAAATTGGAACCAGTTTTTAGTGACTGATTTGCAAGCTGTTGATGACTTGCCTTGTGTTTCCTTTGCCTATTTTGGTGTTAGGAGAAAAAGTGGAGAATAGCCAAATTTCTGTGGCTTTGAACAACCAAGTAACATGTGCTTTAGCTTAAATTTTGGCCCTTTATTCTTTCGTGAGATGCTTTATGAAATTGAGTGGGCACAATTCACATTATTCAGCTTCCTATTTGAGCCTGGTGACCTGGAAAAAGAGAAAATCATATTTGAAAATCTACAGGCTGGTACCTCAATCCCACTTCTGAAATATGTTGATGCTGTCATCTTCATCTGCTAACTTGTGTACAGACTTTGAAGGAAATGTGTTCATAAAGTTCTTCCAAACTTGTATAACTGTTCAGCTAATACAGTTTATAAATCATTTAATCAAATGGAAAGGGCTTGTTGGCTGCTGCAGAATTGTGCCACCTACCCTTCTCCACCTTCACTGTCCCAGCCAAGGATTTCCTGTCTGGGGAATTGTAGGTTTTGGTCTGCATAGTCAGCAGGACTTTAATCTTTGTTTGCCTGATTCCCCACTACCACCACCACCACAACACCTGAAAAATTATAGGAAAAAAGAATTTAAAACAATTTTCTCTTAATTGACTAATTAGTCAAAGGTGTCCTTGTGACTCAATGCTACAGAATAAAGATATTGCATCTCAGTCTAGGAGATAGGTAGGTAAGTGCGGGGCAAACAGATCTATCTTTGAATAACTCACCAGTGCTAAGTTTACCAAACCATGGCTACTTAGGGAGATGCAAGAATCTGCAGGCTATTGCAGAGCCATATCCTGCCAAGAATAGATGCCTTCTGGTGAAAAGAATTGAGTTATGATTGGGGCAAGAGAAAAAAATTAGAGCACTGATGGGCTTCTTATATAACCGAACATTTTCTAACAGATAATTTTTACAAGAGGTGATGTTTTAAGATTTAAAAGGATGCAGGAGGAAAAACAGACTTGTAAACATCACAGTCTGATCATAAGTGATTTGAAAGCAGCTGTAGGAAAACTCATTGGTACTCAAGGAGATGGACTGAATCTTATCCCAGTCTTTGAAGAAGCATTTTAATATTACTTCATTTGGATTATCCAACTCGTAAAACCACTAGGCACTGAAACCCCCAATCTATTTTCTGTTCCAGATAACTGTTTGCACTCTTAACAATAAAGAACCCATTATCCAGGATCTTCAGGGGAACTGCTCCAGTTGAATTCTTTTTATAAAGGCCTGGCAGATAAAAGGTTGAGGTGGTGTTTGGAAATTTTAGCTGATTCTAAATAGGATTCACAGTAGCTTAGGAAAATCAGGGGTTTTGAGTTGTGTTGTCTTAGGAGAGCGGCGCACACAACTGCATTGTATCTCTCACCTGTTCACCTTGGCCTGAGCAGTAATGTAAGGGTGCACGTGTGCACCTCTGGAAGCAGAGGTAATGTGTTCATCTCTTGTATGTCACAATTTGTGTGATGTACCTGTCGACCAAAACACATTATCAGGATGGCCAGGCCTAAAAGATCAGAATTTTAGACTGCAATTGGCTGTTGGCATGATGGGTGATAAGCAGGCCTTATTGTTCTTTTATCTGTTAAGCTTAATTTAGTCTACAGGGCCAGCTATGTTCATAATATCTAGGTTTGAATAAGATGAAATGTTTCCATATGGTCTGCAATATTCAATTCGTTTTTGTTTCTTCCTTATTCTTCCCGCATCAGACACAATCTGTACCTTCAAAGGTGAGGAGGCAACTCCCACGCTAGCTCTGACACTTCCTGTACCATAGAATATAGTGACTCTGAAGGAAGGTGTGTGTTTCCCCACTTGAGTTCATTAATCTGGTTTGCTAATGGGCATATGCAGTACTGAAGGAAGTGCTGCATTTTTCGCAGCGGCAATTACTGAGAGCTTGTTAGCCTAATCACATGCATATTCTAGGTCTCGTGGTTTTATTTGTAGACCAACAGAATTATTTTGGCAACTTAGCCGACATATTCTTAGTTAATATCACTAAAAGATAATTAACCGACTATTTGTTTTAATTGATATTTAAAGAGTTGGAACTGGTGTGGACTGCACTATGTCACTGCTTCAGAAAACTCTGAACTGGGTTGAGATTTGTTTCTGGTGATAAAGATGCTGTATGAATCCACATATTTCTTCTTCCTTTTCTAATGAGACTGATACAGCTTTGAGGACATTTTCTCAGGTTATGAACTGCAGCAAAAGCAGTCTTGTTTAAGATGCTTGGTTGCAAAAGCCCTACTTAAACACTTCACCTGGTGGTTACAAAATGTCTCCATACTATATAAAAGGCAAAGAAGCACAAGAGAGTGTAAGAATAAATTAACTCAGAACTGGGGTCATTACTACTAGGAATGAGAGATGGTGAAATCATTGTAATGTTGCTGGACTAGTAGTAATGTTATGGCAATAATTTATTGTCTCCTATAGGTTTAGGTAATTGAGTGCATTTAATGTTCTTTTGTCTTTCACTCCTGACTCTGCTATCCCTATTCCATTTTATTTTGAAATTCTAAAATAATTGAAAATGTGTATTGTTAAGTATTTCCAGCATTTCCTGTTGTTCATTCACATTTCCAATGTCCACATAGTGCTTTTAACTTCCAAAATGCGATTGATAGTGTCATGTGCTAGGTTTGTTGGTAAAATTAAAACCATGACGTACAAGGGGCTGGTGGGGCCAAGGATATGACATTGGCTGAGTGACAGCAAACAGTTGTAGTGCACAATCACAAAATACTGTGGACATTAGAGATTATTAAAGACAGTGCTTTTAAAAACTCAGCAAGTCTGGCAGCATTGTGCTTAAAATCGGTTGCCAGTCAGCATGTTTTGAACAGTCTTAGTAGTTCTAGCCCTGTCAATCTTTTGCTGCAGCAGCAGTTTCTCCCAGCTGAATGACGAGCTACACTATTTTCTCAACATAGAGTGCCTAATTTCTGTGACTAGGTCAGCATAATGACCAAAATGCATGGCAGAAAAGCATTTTATGGTGACTAATCTAACATGATTACTTATACCATTAACAAGAAATTGGGTCTAAACTCAGCCCAGCACCACCAGATTAAAAATGAATTTTGTATTTCTGGGATATCTTTCATGACGTCGACATTTGAAATCGATTCAGTCAATGCTTTTTTTTAAAAGAAGAATAATTATTATTATCATGTTGGAAACATGGTAACCAATTTACACACTGGAAGTTCCGTTAAACTGCAGTGAGCTGATTATCGAAATGTTAATTGGATATATATAGGCAGGAAAATCTAAACATTACAGCAATTGATTCTTAAGTCCTTTCTTTTCATCAATATAGCAGTAAATGTATTGAAGGATGTTTGCCGTGGCAAATTATTAATATGGTATCATCAGAGTAACGTTGGTTTTTTCCTGTCAAAGTAAAGATGATTCGCCAGCAAAAAGGATCAATGCAGGAGTAAATTTCTAAATCATTTGAGCAGGGTTAAGGATTACCCAATTACTCTTCACTGATGTATGTCAATCAGATTCAGACCAATTAAGGATACCATGAGAGAGCCACGTGCTCAAGTTAGTGGAGTATATATACGTGTGATCCCTAGCCATGTTCCAGCGGACTGTCCAATTCAAACTTCACAAGTTGAACCATGTGAAGAAAATTACATGTTGTCCTCATCGCTGATGTTTTCATAACCACTGTTAATTTGATCAAAGTCTATTTTACTTTGAACATTTTGAAAATAAGCATACTTAGATGCATCCTCATCATAATGTCTTTGGAAACCAGTATTTCTTGACTTAAGTTTGAAGGCAATAATTGAAGCAATGATAATTAACAGTATAATCGTAATGCTGATCCCTGTTCCCATTATGTACTGTCCCTTGTCCCCAGACTGAATGGTTTCAGGGCTGCTGAGCAGCCCCAAGGTCTGAACCACTGTGCATTGATTGGCAGTGGGTTGAGTGCATTTATTGATAAAGCTACTCAGAGGCACAACACAGATTTTGTAAAATGCTCCAGCATCGAGCTCAGTCAGCTCCACTTCTCTGACCCCACCAATCATCCGAAGGCTTTGCATCTTCGTACCAGTGCTGTACCAAATTTCGTATTCATCACCCAAAACTTCTGGAACATTCCAGTTCACCAGCAAGGAGCTTGTGGTGACTTCACTTGGAATTACTTTTGTGATCCTGTTGGAGAGACATGGGTCAGGATTCATGGGGGTTGTATTTTTCAGTGTTTGCTTTTGGTGTTGTCCAACTGCTGCTTGCGTTTGGAGTGGCATGAGCAGTAACTTGGCGTGTTGCACTGTGGTTCATGGCCGTTGGAGATGATGTGGTAGAAGCATATGGATTATAAGGGCAAGTCAGATATTGCAGCTGAGGAAGAGAACATAGTTATTAAAGGTTACAGTGAATTTACAGAGGGTGAAACTCAGCTCAACTGATCTGTGCCATTGTTTTAGCCCTAACTGTTTGTTTTCATTTCCGTGTGCTTTACCATTATTTTCTGCAGAATGACTGACCAGGAAACGCTCCTGTCTTTACCACCTACCATTAGACATACTGGAAGGGTTTGCAGGCTGGCAATCCCTTGTCTAGCAATATTAAAACACTTCTTTTATGGCCAGCAGATTCTTTTGTGGGACTCGAGCCCATTGTGCAACTCTCCGTCTGCATGTTCTTTGATTCATTTCCCTGGCTATCTTCTCTCTTTAAAAGTATTGAAACTGTACAGCTAACAAACTGTTAAAGCTGTGTTAGAAAGAAACATAGAAGATAGGAGCAGGCCATTTGACCCTTTGAGCTTGCTCCACTATTCAATATAATCATGGCTGGTCATCTAACTCATTACCTTATTCTTGCTTTCTCCAAATACGTTTTAATCCTTTTAGTTCTAAGAATTATATCCAAGTCCTCCATGAAATTCTTTTTATAAAATCATGAGTGGCATGGATAAGGTAAATAGACAAGGTTTTTCCCCCTGGGGTGGGGGAGTCCATAACTAGAGGGCATAAGTTTAGGGTGAGAGGGGAAAGATATACAAGGAACCTAAAGGGCAATATTTTCATGCAGAGGCTGGAGCATGTATGGAATGAGCCAGAGGAAGCAGTGGAGGCTGATACAATTACAACATTTAAAAGACATCTGGATGGGTACATGGCTAGGGAGGGATATGGGCCAAGTGCTGGCAAATGGGACTAGATTATTTTAGGATATTTGGTCAGCATGTACAAGTTGGACCAAAGAGTCTGTTTACATGCTGGACATCTTGTGATAGCTAATGCCTCTTCATCTCTGTTCTAAATAGCCTACCCCTTATCTTTAAACACTGGCCCTGGTTCTGAAGTCAAGAACATTCTCCCTGCATCTACCCTATCTAATCCTGTTGGAAATTTCATTTTCAATGAGAATCCCCTACCTGTCCTCATTCTTCTAATTTCCCCTCATTTCCAAATGTAGTCTTAACTGCTCCAGTCTCACCCAAATGCTAGACTTGCTATCCCAGGAATCAGTCTGGTAAACCTTTGCACTCGCTCAAGTCAGAACATCTCATTCTCAGATGAGATCAAAACTGCACTCTTACCTAAATTAGCTACAACTTGTAATGCAAAGAATCTGCTCCATGAGTACTGATTGGGGCATCTGCTGTGGACACACCAATATCTACTACTCCAGATCTGCACACCAGTGATCAATGAGGAGCACATGGTACTGAAAGAAGTTGACCACAGTCTCAGCAAAGATGAGCAAATGACCACTACAACCCTTTCTCCTTTGAGGCTCAGTGCTCTTGTTTAGGTTTCAGGAAACTGGCTATACCTCTATTGATAGTGTGTGTGCATACTACATTGGGCAAACTACAACCTTACTTGCACAGATTTTTTTTCCTTAACATTTTGATGATTCTTAGACCTGATCATAGCCTCTATATCTGACTACTGAATAACAAACATATGCTGACAAACTAATGTTAAATTATGACTGCTGAAAGCAAAAATAAAAAAGTGAGTCCCTGAAATTTTTGTTGTTACTCTACCAATGGTGGCAATGCCTTCAGCTGCCTTTCCCTGCATATTCTTCTTCATCCATTGCCCTTCACTCACCAGTTGAATTGTTTTTTTTAATCTGTCTCTCTCTTTCCTATCGATTCTTTTCAAAATCCCTATCAAATCCTGCCTAAATCTGTTATGTATTGGGGAATATGATTCTGGTTCCCATAACTCGGGCAAACAGCCTGACTGAACTTGCACATCCCTAAGGCCATCAGATGTTGGAGCCAAATTAGGTCATTTGGCTCATCAAGTCTTCTCCACATTTGGTCATGGCTGATATATTTCTCAACTCCATTCTCCTGCTTTCTTCCCATCACCCTTGGTCCCCTTACTAGTTAACAACCCATCTATC
The DNA here is from genome assembly GCF_037043375.1 of Chiloscyllium plagiosum. Classification (NCBI taxonomy): domain Eukaryota; kingdom Metazoa; phylum Chordata; class Chondrichthyes; order Orectolobiformes; family Hemiscylliidae; genus Chiloscyllium; species Chiloscyllium plagiosum. The sequence continues at coordinate 22,590,425 of NW_028270171.1, forward strand.
TCTGTCTTAAAGACACTTAATGACTTATTACTGCAGGAGGCTGAGTCACCACCCTCTGACTGAAGAAATTCCTCCTAATCTCAGTTCTGAAGAATCATGCCTTCATTCCAAGACTGTATCCTTAGGTCCTAGTTTCCCCCGCTAGTGGAAATGTCATCTCCACATCCACTCTCTCCAATATTCTCTAAGTTTCAGTTAATCTTCTAAACTCCCAAATACAGACAGAGTCCTCAACTACTCCTCATGACAACCCCTTTGTTTTTGGGGTTGGTCTTTTAAACCTCCCTATGACCAAGACATGCTTATTTACAGGGTTCAAAAAATACTCTCAATATTCCAAATGCAGTCTGGCCAGAGCCTTAAACAGACTCATTTCTGCTCTTGTATTCTATTCCTCTTCAATGAATATTAACAATGCACTTACCTTCCTAACTGCCAACAGAATCTGCATGCTAACGTTAAGGGAATCTTGAACAAAGACTCCTAGTTCCCTTTGTGCTTCAGATTACCGAAGCCTTTCTACATTTTAAGTCCACACCTCTTCTTTCTATCTTGCACTTTCTCATAATGTATTTCATCTGTCACTACTTTGTTCAATCTGTTACCCTGCCCAAGTGTTTCTGCAGCCTCCCACTTCATCAACATGACCTGTCCCTTCATCTTTGTGTTATCTGCCAACTTAGCAAAAATGCAGTTCATTGTGTAACGTGAATAGTTGTGGTTCCCAACATGGACCATACGGAACTCATCACTGGCTACCATCCTGATAAAGATCCCTTTATCTCCACTTTCTGTGCTTTCTGCCAGTCAGCCAATCCTCTCTTCGTGCCAGAACATTCCCCTAACATCATGGGCTCTTAATTTATTTAGCAGCCTCCTATAAGGCCTTGTCAAAGGCCTTCAAGAAATTCTAATAGATCATATCCACTAGTTCTCCTTTTGTCTAACTGGCGTGTTACCTCCTCCAAGAGTTCCAACAGATTTGTCAGGAATGACCTCCTCTTAATAATTGTCTCAAAGTCTTGCCAACAACTGAGGTCAAGCTGACTGGTCTATTGTCTTCCATCTTCTGACTCCCTTACCCCCACTCCCCCCTTCAATATATTTGCAATTTTCCAGTCCTCCGGGACCCTTCCTGACTTCAGTGGTTCCTGAATGCTTTCATTATTTGCTTAGTAACTCCAGTTTCAGAATTCTAGAGTGCAGTACGTCTGGTTTTTTTTTCACCTTCAGATCTCTTAGCTTCCCCAGCACATTCTCCTTGCTCATGACCTTTACACTCACCTTTGCCCAATTCTCTAAGTTCTGATATGTTACTGATGTCTTTCACTGCGAAAAGTGATGTAAAGTACTAATTCAGTTCCTCTGTCATTTCTTTGTTCCCTATTACTACTTCTCCAGCACTTTTTAAAGTGCTCCAATATCCACCTTGCCTTTTGTATACGTTTTAAAAAAGAAATATTGTAATCTTTTATATAACTAGCTAGCTTACCCTCCTTTAATTCCCCCCACACTTCAAATTGCTTTGTTTTTAGTTGTCCTCTGCTGTTTTTTTAAAGACATTTTTTTGCTTTGTGCTGCCCGTGGTTTCCCTTGTCAGCCATGGTTGCCTCATTTTTCCCTTAATATGTTTCTTCCTCCTTGGGATGAATTGTTTTTTTGTCTTCTGAATTACTCTTAAGAGCTCCTGCCATTGCTAGGAGTTCTCTGCTGAGCTGCCCTTCAACTCTGGCCAGCTCCTCCCTCGTTGTCTTTGAAGTTATCCTTATTGAATTGTAATACTATACATCTGATTCCAGCTTCTCCCTCTCAAACTGCAGAGTGAATTCTGTCATATGAAGGTCGATGCCCCAAGGGCTTCCTTCACCTTAAACTCTCTAATCAAGTCTGCCTCATTGCACATCACTGAATTTAGAATCTTTGGATATTTAGTACAAAACCGAAGAAGTATCATTCTTTGAGATGGACTTCTTTTCCCTATGAATGTTCAATCTGTACTTAGTGTGTGGAGAATGTGAAACAATGCCATCAGTCCTGTGTTGATTGCTCCCTTGTCAGAATTGTCCTCCTGTCTGCAGTGGATCAAATTAGATTCCTCATCCTTTCTACACTTTGTCCTGTTGCAAATCCAAAAATCGCAATTGTTTCACAGCACCCACGTGATTGGTACAGACAGGAGGTGGAAAAGCTAATGACTTGCCTCTGCAACAGCTGGTTAGAGGCTGATGTACCCCTGAAACATTAGGGAAGTCCACAAAGCATTTCTGAATACGTGAATTATAACCTGCCAACTTGTACAAGACTCTAGTTCATGATCGATCAAAATGGTGAAAACACATTTCAGGAGTTCTAGATATGTTGAGGTGGATTAGAATTGTTCAGGCATAGGTAGAAATGACTTCAAGACATTGGAGGGAGTGTGTAAGCTGCCAAACCACTCACCTATTCAATTCTTCAAACAACCTCTGCCTGCATAGGGCAAAGTCTACAAAAATCCTTGGGATTTGGCCATTTCAGAACCCAATGAAGTTGAGTGGAATACCTTGATATACCCCCATGTTACACTGCTCCTGAGTTCGCCCTTTGTGCAGTCTTAGCTCCTGGTCTAATGCTGATACCTGTGACTTCTGAATGAGAAGGTGATGGGTTCAAGTCCTACTCCAGGAATTTAAGCACGAACCCTGGACTGACACAACCAAATAGAGTACTGAAGGAGTATTGCACTGTCAGGCATCTTCCAGTGCAATCTTAAACTGAGGTTTTGTCTGCCCTTTTAGGTGTACATTAGAAGTAACCCCTGCATTATTTTAAAAAACAGAGGGGTTCTGCCTGAGATCTGACACACTTTCTCTTTCAATCCCAACAATTAAAAGCTGATTAGCTGATCATTATCATATTGTTTACTGGACCTTGCTGTGCACTTATTGGCTGCAACATTTCCTAAACTATAACATTGCAAAAAAAAGTGTTGCATTGGCTGTCAGACTTGTGACACCTTGAACTGGTGAAGTACACTGTGTAACTGCGATCTCTATTTTCTTACCTCTACTTTGACCAGAAGTTTCCCAGATTGGCCACTAGGAGAAATACACTTGACCTGATCCTTTGCATTCTGTCTCAGAAGCCTATCCCGGAGCCAGCGCAGGCCACAATCGCACTTCCAAGGGTTCCCAGCCAACCTGAGCCACCTGATGGACTCGAAAGATTTAATGAAGCTGAGAGTTACCAACCGGTTGTTCCTCATGCTCAGAGCTTTCAGGTTTCGAAACATGGAAAAGGCGCCTGAAGAAATCTCGGCCAAAGATGTATTGTCCAAATACAATGACTGCAGATATCTTAACCCGGGACCAAAGGTGCCAGAACTCAATCTGGGAATGATATTGTTGCTTAGTGACAGGCTGCTGAGTCTACTGAAGGAATGCATGGCTTTGGTTGGCACTGCAGTCAGCCGGTTGCTGTCCAGTTTAAGCAACCTCAGACTCAGGTTATCCTCAAAGGCCTTTGAGGAGATGACTGCAATACGGTTGTTGCCGAGGTGTAGCCAGAGCAGAGCTCTAAGACCTCTGAACATCTGGTCCATAAGAACGACGAGATTGTTGTAGCTGAGGTCAAGAGTCATCAGATTTCTTAAAGAGGAAAATGCACCTGTTGAGGGGAAGGGGGACAAGGGTAAAGAGTTAGAAAAAGAAAAGTCATTCTGTGACATTAGACTAATGACATTTCAACAAAGGAGAATTCTGTGGTTTAAATCTAGCAACCTGGTAGTACAGAAGAAGACCCCAGTTTAGACTACACTCTTTTATAGTTTTACGCCCACATCCTTGAATCTGGGTTCAATACAGTCTGGTTGGGGAGAAGGTAAGGTCTTCAGGCTTGGGATTCTTTGTAGCACTATTTAATACATTTAAGGACTATTCTTAAACTCTACTACCTAATGTTTGTCAGTTTACCCCATGTGTTTGTCTCTTCTTTATCCTCTGCCCATCATGGGCTATTTATGGCCAGTGAGGAGTAGCTTGTTGACATCATTGCAAGTTTGCTCCAGGTTCCTAAATCACTTAGACGTTCCTACTGGTTGTTTTACATGGCCAATTCTTCTCTTGGTGCACCAATGAAATGTTTCCTCCTGAAACCCCTGCACATATTTTACTTCCGAACTTTTATACATAACTGCATAATATATATAACATCCCTCATTTTTAAATAAGTTATATTGCCCTATCATGCAAGGCGGCCTTTGTGTGGAGCAGCAGAAAGTGGGGGAGATACTAAATGAGTATTTTGCATCAATATTTACTGTGGAAAAGGATATGGAAGATATAGACTGTAGGGAAATAGATGGTGACATCTTACAAAATGCAGATTATAGAGGAAGAAGTGCTGGATGTCTTAAAAGGGGTAAAGTTGGATAAATCCCCAGCACCTGATCAGGTTTAACTGAAAACTCTGTGGGAAGCTAGAGAAGTAATTGCTGGGCCTCTTGCAGAGATATTTGTATCATCGATAGTCACAGGTGAGGTGCTGGAAGACTGGAGGATGGCAAACGTGATGTCATTGTTTAAGAAGGGTGCTAAGGACAAGCCAGGAATCTATAGACCAGTGAGCCAGACCTCAGTGGTGGGCAAGTTGTTGGAGGGAATCCAGAGGGACAAGCTGTACATGTATTTGGAAAGGCAAGGACTGATCAGGGATAGTCAACATGGCTTTGTGCGTGGGAAAATCATGTCTCATAAACTTGATTGAGTTTTTTGAAGAAGTAACAAAGAAGATTGATGAGGGCATAGCAGTAGATGTGATCTATATGGACTTCAGTAAGGCGTTCGACAAGTTTCCCCATGGGAGACTGATTAGCAAGGTTAGATCTCGGAATACAGGGAGAACTAGTCAGTTGGATACAGAACTGGCTCAAAGGTAGAAGACAGAGGATGGTGGTGGAGGGTTGTTTTTCAGACTGGAGGCCTGTGACCAGTGGAGTGCCACAAGGATTGGTGCTGGGTCCTCTACTTTTTGTAATTTACATAAATGATTTGAGTCATAGAGATGTACACAGCATGGAAACAGAGCCTTCGGTCCAACACGTCCATGCCGACTAGATATCCCAACCCAATCTAGTCTCACCAGGCAGTGCCCGGCCCATATCCCTCCAAACCCTTCCTATTCATATACCCATCCAAATGCCTCTTAAATGTTGCAATTGTACCAGCCTCCACCACATCCTCTGGCAGCTCATTTCATACACGTATCACCCTCTGCGTGAAAAAGTTGCCCCTTAGGTCTCTTTTATATCTTTCCCCTCTCGCCCTAAAGCTATGCCCTCTAGTTCTGGACTCCCTGACCCCAGGGAAAAGACTTTGTCTATTTATCCTATCCATGCCCCTCATAATTTTGTAAACCTCTATAAGGTCACCCCTCAGCCTCCGACGCTTCAGGGAAAACAGCCCCAGCCTCAGATCCTCCAACCCTGGCAACATCCTTGTAAATCTTTTCTGAACCCTTTCAAGTTTCACAACAACTTTCCGATAGGAAGGAGACCAGAATTGCACGCAATATTCCAACAGTGGCCAAACCAATGTCCTGTACAGCCGCACCATGACCTCCCAACTCCTGTACTCAATACTCTGACCAATAAAGGAAAGCATACCAAACGCCTTCTTCACTATCCTATCTACCTGCAACTCCACTTTCAAAGAGCTATGAGCCTGCACTCCAAGGTCTCTTTGTTCAGCACCACTCTCTGGGACCTTACCATTAAGTATATAAGTCCTGCTAAGATTTGCTTTCCCAAAATGCAGCACCTCGCATTTATCTAAATTAAACTTCATCTGCCACTTCTCAGCCCATTGGCCCATCTGATCCAGATCTTGTAATCGGATGTAACCCTCTTCGCTGTTCACTACACCTCCAATTTTGGTGTCATCTGCAAACTTACTAACTGTGTACCTGTTATGCTCGCATCCAAATGATACTTTTTGTCATTTACATAAATTATTTGGATGCGAGCATAAGAGGTACAGTTAGTAAGTTTGCAGATGACACCAAAATTGGAGGTGTAGTGAACAGCAAAGAGGGTTACCTCAGATTACAACAGGATCTTGACCAGATGGGCCAATGGGCTGAGAAGTGGCAGATGGAGTTTAACTTAGATAAATGCGAGGTGCTGCATTTTGGGAAAGCAAATCTTAGCAGGACTTATACACTTCATGGTAAGGTCCTAGAGAGTGTTTCTGAACAAAGAGACCTTGGAGTGCAGGTTCATAGCTCCTTGAAAGTGGAATCGCAGGTAGATAGGATAGTGAAGAAGGCGTTTGGTATGCTTTCCTTTATTGGTCAGAGTATTGAGTACAGGAGTTCGGAGGTCATGTTGCGGCTGTACAGGACATTGGTTAGGCCACTGTTGGAATATTGCGTGCAATTTTGGTCTCCTTATCAGAAAGATGTGAAACTTGAAAGGGTTCAGAAAAGATTTACAAGGATGTTGGAGGATTTGAGCTATCGAGAGAGGCTGAATAGGCCTGGAGCATCGGAAGCTGAGGGGTGACCTTAGAGGTTTGCAAAATTGAGGGGCAGGGATAGGATAAATAGGCAAAGTCTTTTCCCTGGGGTGGGGGAGTCCAGAACTAGAGGGTATAGGTTTAGGGCAAGAGGGAAAAGATATAAAAGAGACCTAAGGGGCAACTTTTTCATGCAGAGGGTGGTACGAGTATGGAATGAGCTGCCAGAGGATGTGGTGGAGGCTGGTACAATTACAACATTTAAAAGGTATTTGGATGGGGATATGAATAGGAAGGGGTTGGAGGGATATGGGCCGGGTGCTGGCAGGTGGGACTAGATTGGGTTGGGATATCTGGTTGGCATGGACGGGTTGGACCAAAGGATCTGTTTTCATGCTGTACATCTCTATGACTCTGTGATTTTTAACTTAGCATTCTTGCATTTATTCTGTGAATTCTGCAGAGTGGTTAACAAGTTGGCTCTGAATTAAGACAGCCATAAAGCTTTTAATGTGATTCATTTGGCTTCTTCAAACCAAGATATATTCATCATCAAACAAAAAAAAAAGTACTGCAGATGGAAGTCAGTTTTTAAAAAAAAAAATCACTGGAAGATTTTAATCGGTCTTGAAGCATTTGTGGGGAGAAAGTCGAATTAATTTCAGATTTAGTGACACTCTTTCAGAATTTCACCTGAAATGTGAACTCTGCTTTCTCTCCATAGATGCTGCTGAGTTTTTCCATCAATTTCTGTTTTTGATACAATCGTACTTACCTGATCTGGCTGACAAGTGACTCCAGAGCCGCAGCAATGTGGTTGATTCTTAACTGCCTTCTAGGTAGTTGGGGATGGACAATAAACGCTGGCCTAGCCAGTGATGCCCATATCCCATATGAATCTTTTTAAAAAGTGAAGGGACTTAATGTCTACAGTTGTGTAACCCACTATCCCACAAAAGGATCATACTCGCCTGCTTTCTCAATGATATATAAGATTTGATTTAACAACCAATCAACCTCCTTTTCTCCCATTATAGAAATTGTTGTGATTTGTTTGAATTTTGGCATTCTTGCATTTGTTCTGGTAAGTGCAAGATGGTAGTTTCAGTAACATCTCTTTCTTCCTCACCCTCTCACTCTGTCTATGCCTCCTGCATCCCCAAGGAATATCTGTGTTCGTGAGGCTACAAAAGATTTGCCAGGATTCGGAGTCCTGATCTCCTAGTGAGGATTCTAAGCTGGTGTAGCAACCCTGCAAACTGCAGCAGACACATGGGGCTGGATGTTATCAAGGCATTGGAAACCTGGCACAAAAAACAGACCCCAAGACCAGAGCTGATGACAGTGGGACCAACTTGATGTCACCATTGATAGTTCAGTCAATGTGGGCAGCTCTGAGGTTTCAAGCTCAGGAACACCTCAGAGTGGAGGTATTGTTGTGGACCTAAGAACCAAGTGAAACTCAGGGTGTGGGAAGTGTCCACCATCTCCAGGGAATGTCCTTTATTTTGGGAGGGGTAGGGGGAGGCAAATGTGCAAAGATCATGAGAGGTTGTGTTGGTTTCCATTTCCTCTCCAAGGCTCACTCTGCAGACATAGCATCACATGAGGCTTCAATGGTTTTCCCCAGGCTATTGTAGGGAAACTGTTTTTATGAAACTGGGTTGAGCAGCCAGTTTCATGGTGTGGGATAAATATTAGCAGACTCTGATATCCCATGGGCCCAATAGCATAAATGCAGCCATCCGTGAGCACAGCCATGGTGTCAAATGTTTTCCTGGAGTACTGTGAGCTGGCACAATGTTAGAAGTACTGTACAAATGTGTTATTGTACAGTATGCTGTTCCTTCATCCTTTTTAATAATAATTGAAAGGTCACTGGATGAAATGGTCATGTGTACCTGGCATAATATTGGCAATGAGGTTGTGTTGCAAGTATAGCAGCCTCAAACCAGTTATATTCCCAAAACTTGCAGTCGGCAGCGTCTCGATGTTGTTGCCCACAACATGGAGAGTCCTCAGTTTGCTCAGTCCTTTGAAGGCACCCGGACTGATCTGCTGAATGTTGCTGTTGTGGAGCTGCAGTGAGATTAAACTGGAGTTGTTAAGGAAGCTGTCCCCTGGGATCACTGGCATCTGACCAGAGTTAAGTATCAGTCTTAGAGTGGTCTTGGGCAGCTCAATGGGGAGGTCACTCAGGCTGAAATTGACACAGGTGACATGATGGTGATGGATGCAGGTACAACCTGGTGGGCGCTGAGGGGACAACAGATTCCACTGTAAGAGTAAAGTACACCCATGGTGTCACTGAGCACAGGAGGAACCAAACGCTGACCATGTTCTGTGGAAATGAGAGGTGAAATAGTTGAGCAATTTATTTGGATATGGCAGTTATTTCACAAACAACAAAGACACACCATTGAGGTAAATGGAACTTTGTGAGGTGTATCCAAGAAATCAAACAAACGAGTTTATAAAATGGAATACATTTAGAGGTTATTGAGAGGTGGAGACATTTCGAGTCATAGAGATGTACAGCATGAAAATATACCCTTCAGGCCAACTTGTCCATGCTGACCAGGTATCCTAAATTAATCTTGTTCCATTTGCTAGCACTTGCCCCATATCCATCTTAAACCCTTCTTATTCATGTACCCATCCATTAAATGTTGTAATTGTATCCACCTCCACCACTTCCTCTGGCAGCTCATTCCATACACGTACCGCCCTCTGTGAAAAAATTGTCCCTTGGGTCTCTTTTATATATTACCCCTCTCACCCTAAACCTATGCCCTCCAGTTTTGGACTCCCCAACCCCAAGAGAAAAGACCTTGTCTATCTATCCTATCCATGCCCCTCATGATTTCATAAAACTCTATAAGGCCCCCTTCAGCCTCAGACACTCCAGTTAAAACCGCTTATTCAGTCTCTCCCTGTAGCTCAAACTTTCCAACCTGGCAACATGCTTGTGAATCTTTTCTGAATCCTTTTAAGTTTCACAACATTGTTAATTAATCGATTTTCATTGTCAGCATTTGGTCAAAAGCCAAACCATTGTCCTGTTTCCTTGTTGGATCTGGATTGATAAATGTGCACACTCTATTGCAAGCAGTGGTGCATTAGCTGAATTTTATTTCCTGGATTACAAATGAGCAAATTGGCACCCTCAACCAAAAAGCTTTCAGGAATTGATGACAGAAGGGATTGAGAGGTGCTAACAATTGGACAATCCCAGATAAGGCTTCCCTTATCTGTAACACACAGAGGACCACTTGTTTTCATGCTGTTTTCACACTTGAACATTGACCCACAACAAAACTTGCTGATGATTTTCAACAAGTAATCAGCTTTGAACCTGATGAAGTACGATAATGCAATTAAGAAGTGTCAAATCTCAGTATTTCAATGAACCAAGAATTTGTCTTGACTTGGCACTTTCAGAACCCATAACCAATTCATCATGAAATTAGCACTGTAATGCAGAAGGAAAGAAAAACTTGCATTTATGTAGTGCTTTTCATTACCACTAAGCACCTTGAAGCCGATTACAGACAATGAAGTGCTTCTTGAAGTCCGCTTGCATTCCTTTAGCAATAAATGCCAAAATTCCATTGCCCTTTTATTATCTTCTGGAATTGCAGACCAATTTTCTGTGACTTAGGCACGAGGATACCCAGATCCCTCTGCACTTAAGGTTTTTGAAGTTTCTCTCCATTTGGATAATTTGCTTTTTGTTCATCGAACCAAAATTGATAACGTCACACTTATCCACATTAAACTTCATCTGCCAAATTTTAACCCACACCTAACTTATTTATAATCATTTGTAAGTTGCTTCTTTCGTGTCATTGCATATTTGCCTTTAATACGTTCTATCCATTATAGGTTGTAAATTGTTGGGCCTGAGGACCCTGTGGCTAGTTACAGTTAGCTAACTTCTACTTTCTATTGCTTAGCCAATCCTCTATCCAAGCTAGGGGCAGCACGGTGGCTGCGTGGTTAGCACTGCTGCCTCACAGTACCAGGGTCCCAGGTTCGATTCCAGCCTTGGGTGACTGTCTGTGTGGAGTTTGCACATTCTCCCCGTGTCTGCATGGGTTTCCACCGAGTGCTCTGGTTTCCTCCAAAGATGTGCAGGATAGGTAAATTGGCCATGCTAAATTGCCCATAGTGTTTGGTGCATTGGTCCGAGGGAAATGGGTCTGGATGGGTTACTTTTCGGAGGGTCGGTGTGGACTGCTTGGGCTGAAGGGTCTGTTTCCACACTGGGGAATTTAATCTAATAAATTACCCCATATCATGTGTGATCTTACCTTGTTATTAACCATTTGTGTAGCACCTCATCAAATGCCTTCCAGAATTCAAGATATACTACCATTAGAGGATCTCCATTGCCAACTTTGGTTATTATATTGCCAAAGAATTCTCGCAAATTAATTAAACATCATTTACAGTCAGTATGTTCAAGGCCCAGATTTTTTTCTATACTAATGGCAACAAGGGATGTGGGGCGAGCACAGAGAAATAGCATTGAGGTAGATGATCAGGCTTGTTTTAAAATGGTGGAGCAGGCTGAATGGCCTGTTGCTACTCTTGTGTAAAATAAAGACAGTGGTGGACTAGGCTGCGTCCAGGCTCCTGTGCCTGGACTTGTCCTCTTCGTCTACTTTTTCTTTTTCCTTCTTTCCCTTCTTTTTTCTCAAACGTATTTGATGAAGAGAGCTCTTCGGTAGGAAGGCAGCTCCAATGGATTCTGGAGCAGCAGCGGCATCTTTAGAGGCAGCACTGCTGACCAATGTAACCCGGAGCGGGAACTCCGACATGGGCTGGTGTAGCCGGGAGTGGGGAGTCTGGCAGCACGGCGGGGGCCGGTGTAGCCCGGAGCGGGGAACCTGGCAGCACGGCGTGGGCAGGTGTAGCCCGGAGCTGGGAGTCTGGCATCACAATGTGAGCCGGTGTAGCACGGAGCGGGGAGTCTGGCAACACAACGTGGGCCGGTGTAGCCCGGAGTGGGGAGTCTGGCAGGGACATGGTGTGGGCTGGTGTAGCCTGGAATCGGGAGGCTGGCAGCACGGCGTGGGTTGGTATAGTCCGGAGCTGAGAGTATGGTAGCATGACGTGGGTCGGTATAGCCCGGAGTGGGGAGTCCGGCAGCAAAGCGTGGGCTGGTATAGCCTGGAGCAGGGTGTCTGGAAGCATGGCGTGGGCCGGTGTAGCCCGGAGCGGGGAGTCTGGCAGCACGGCGTGGGCCGGTGTAGCCGGGAGCGGTGAGTATGGCAGCACGGCGTGGGTCAGTATAGCCCAGAGCGGGGAGTAAGGCAGGGACATGGTGTGGGTCAGTATAGCCCAGAGCGTAGAGTCTGGAAAGAACATGGTGTGGGCCGGTGTAGCCTGGAGCCGGGGGTCTGGCAGCACAGTGTGGGTCGGTATAGCCCGGAGCGGGGAGACTGGAAGCATGGGGTGGGTTGGTGTAACGCGGAGCGGGGAGACTGGAAGCACGGGGTGGGTTGGTATAGCCTGCAGTGGGGAGTCTGGAAGCACGGCGTGAGCCGGTGTAGCCCGGAGCAGAGAGTCTGCCAGCACGGCGTGGGTCGGTGTAGCCCGGAGCAGAGAGTCTGCCAGCACGGCGTGGGCTGTTGTAACCCAAAGCGGGGAGTCTGGCAGCTCGGCGTGGGCCGGTGTAGCCCGGAGCAGAGAGTCTGCCAGCACGGCGTGGGCTGTTGTAACCCAAAGCGGGGTGTCTGGCAGCACGGCGTGGGCCTGTGTAGCCCAGAGGGAGGTGTCTGATAGCACGGCATGGGCCGGTGTAGCCCAAGGGGGGTGTCTGATAGCACGGCGTGGGCCGGTGTAGCCCGGAGGGGGGTGTCTGACAGCACGGCGTGGGCCGGTGTAGCCCGGAGGGGGGTGTCTGACAGCACGGCGTGGGCCGGTGTAGCCCGGAGGGGGGTGTCTGACAGCACGGCGTGGGCCGGTGTAGCCCGGAGGGGGGTGTCTGACAGCACGGCGTGGGCCGGTGTAGCCCGGAGGGGGGTGTCTGACAGCACGGCGTGGGCCGGTGTAGCCCGGAGGGGGGTGTCTGACAGCACGGCGTGGGCCGGTGTAGCCCGGAGCGGGGAGTCTGACAGCACAGCGTGGGCCAGTGTAGCCCGGAGCGGGGAGTCTGGAAGCACGGCGTGAGCCGGTGTAGCCGGGACCGGAGAGTATGGCAGCACGACGTGGGTCAGTATAGCCCGGAGCGGGGAGTCTGATAGCATGGCGTGAGCCGATGAAGCCGGGAGCGGGGAGTCTGGCAGCACGGTGTGGGTCGGTGTAGCCTGGAGCGGGGAGTCTGGCAGCACGGTGTGGGCCGGTGAAGCCCGGAGCAGGGAGTCTGGCAGCACGACTTGAGTCGGTGTAGCCTGGAGCGGGGAGACTGGCATCACGGCGTGGGCCGGTGTAGCCCAGAGCGGAGACTCTGGCAGCACGGCGTGAGCCGGTGTAGCCGGGAGCGGGGTGTCTGGCAACACAGAGTGGGCCGGTGTAGCCCAGAGCGGAGACTCTGGCAGCACGGCGTGAGCCGGTGTAGCCGGGAGCGGGGTGTCTGGCAACACAGAGTGGGCCGGTGTAGCCCGGAGCGGGGAGTCTGGCAGCACGACATGGGCCGGTGAAGCCCGGAGCAGGGAGTCTGGCAGCACGACGTGGGTCGGTGTAGCCCGGAGCGGGGAGACTGGCATCACGGCGTGGGCCGGTGTAGCCCAGAGCGGAGACTCTGGCAGCACGGCGTGATCCGGTGTAGCCGGGAGCGGGGTGTCTGGCAGCACAGCGTGGGCCGGTGTAGCCCGGAGCGGGGAGTCTGGCAGTATGGCGTGGGCCGGTGTATCCGGGAGCGGGGAGTCTGGCAGCACGGCGTGGTCCGGTGTATCCGGGAGCGGGGAGTCTGGCAGCACAGCGTGGGCCGGTGTAGCCCGGAGCGGGGAGTATGGCAGCACGGCGTGGGCTGGTGTATCCGGGACCGGAGAGTATGGCAGCACGACGTGGGTCAGTATAGCCCGGAGCGGGGAGTCTGATAGCATGGCGTGAGCCGATGTAGCCTGGAGCGGGGAATCTGGCAGCACGACATGGGCCGGTGAAGCCCGGAGCAGGGAGTCTGGCAGCACGACGTGGGTCGGTGTATCCGGGAGCGGGGAGTATGGCAGCACGGCGTGGGCTGGTGTATCCGGGAGCGGGGAGTCTGGCAGCAAAACGTGGGTCGGTATAGCCCGGTGCGGGGAGTCTGGCAGCACGGGGTGGGCCGGTGTAGCCCGGAGCGGGAAGTCTGGCAGCACGGGGTGGGCCCGTGTAGCCTGGAGCGGGGAGTCTGGCAGCACGGCGTGGGCCGATGTATCCGGGAGCGGGGAGTCTGGCAGCACGGCGTGGGCCGGTGTATCCGGGAGCGGGGAGTATGGCAGCACGGCGTGGGCTGGTGTATCCGGGAGCGGGGAGTCTGGCAGCAAAACGTGGGTCGGTATAGCCCGGTGCGGGGAGTCTGGCAGCACGGGGTGGGCCGGTGTAGCCCGGAGCGGGAAGTCTGGCAGCACGGGGTGGGCCGGTGTAGCCTGGAGCGGGGAGTCTGGCAGCACAGTGTGGGCCGTGGTAGCCCGGAGCTGGGAGTCTGGCAGCACAGCATGGGCCCGTGTAGCCCGGAGCAGGGAGTCTGGCAGCACAATGTGGACCGGTGTAGCCCGGAGCAGGGAGTCTGGCAGCACGGCGTGGGCTGGTATAGCCCGGAGTGGGGAGTCCGACAGCAAAGCGTGGGCTGGTATAGCCCGGAGCAGGGTGTCTGGAAGCATGGCGTGGGCCGGTGTAGCCCAGAGCGGGGAGTCTGGCAGGGACATGGTGTGGGCTGGTGTAGCCCAGAATAGGGAGTCTGGCAGCATGACGTGGGTTGGTATAGCCCGGAGTGGGGAGTCCGACAGCAAAGCGTGGGCTGGTATAGCCTGGAGCAGGGTGTCTGGAAGCATGGCGTGGGCCGGTGTAGCCCAGAGCGGGGAGTCTGGCAGCACGGCGTGGGACAGTATAGCCCAGAGCGGGGTGTCTGGCAGGGACATGGTGTGGATCAGTATAGCCCAGAGCGTAGAGTCTGGAAAGGACATGGTGTGGGCCGGTGTAGCCCGGAGCCGGGGGTCTGGCAGCACAGTGTGGGTCGGTATAGCCCGGAGCGGGGAGACTGGAAACACGGCGTGAGCCGGTGTAGCCCGGAGCGGGGAGACTGGAAACACGGCGTGAGCCGGTGTAGCCCGGAGCGGGGAGACTGGAAGCACGGGGTGGGCCAGTGTAACCCGGAGCTGAGAGTCTGCCAGCACGGCGTGGGCTGTTGTAGCCCAGAGGGGGGTGTCTGATAGCACGGCGTGGGTCGGCGTAGCCCGGAGGGGGGTGTCTGATAGCACGGCGTGGGTCGGCGTAGCCCGGGGGGGGGTGTCTGATAGCACGGCGTGGGCCGGTGTAGCCCGGAGGGGGGTGTCTGACAGCACGGCGTGGGCCGGTGTAGCCCGGAGGGGGGTGTCTGACAGCACGGTGTGGTCCGGTGTAGCCCGGAGGGGGGTGTCTGACAGCACGGCGTGGGCTGGTGTAGCCCGGAGCGGGGAGTCTGGCAGCACGGCGTGGGCTGGTGTATCCGGGACCGGAGTGTATGGCAGCACGACGTGGGTCAGTATAGCCCGGAGCGGGGAGTCTGGCAGCACGGTGTGGGTCGGTGTAGCCCGGAGCAGGGAGTCTGGCAGCACGGTGTGGGCCGGTGTAGCCTGGAGCGGGGAGCCTGGCAGCACGGGGTGGGCTGGTGTAGCCCGGAGCGGGGAGTCTGGCAGCATGACGTGGGTCGGTATAGCCTGGAGTGGGGAGTCCTGCAGCAAAGCGTGGGCTGGTATAGCCTGGAGCAGGGTGTCTGGACGCATGGCTTGGGCCGGTGTAGCCCAGATGCGGAGTCTGGCAGCACGGCGTGGGTCAGTATAGCCCAGAGCGGGGGTCTGGCAGGGACATGGCGTGGGTCAGTATAGCCCAGCATAGAGTCTGGAAAGGACATGGTGTTGGCCGGTGTAGCCCGGAGCGGGGAGTCTGGCAGCACGGGGTGGGACGGTGTAACCCGGAGCGGGGAGTCTGGCAGGGACATGGTGTGGGCTGGTGTAGCCTGGAGTGGGTACTCCGGCAGCAAAGCGTGGGCTGGTATAGCCTGGAGCAGGGTGTCTGGAAGCAT
Organism: Chiloscyllium plagiosum; assembly: GCF_037043375.1. NCBI lineage: Eukaryota > Metazoa > Chordata > Chondrichthyes > Orectolobiformes > Hemiscylliidae > Chiloscyllium > Chiloscyllium plagiosum. Next base: position 22,606,124 of record NW_028270171.1, read on the forward strand.
GGCGTGGGCTTGTGTAACCTGGAGCGGGGAGTCTGGCAGCACAGCGTGGGTCAGTATAGCCCAGAGCGGGGAGTCTGGCAGGGACATGGTGTGGGTCAGTATAGCCCAGAGCGTAGAGTCTGGCAGGGACATGGTGTGGGTCAGTATAGCCCAGAGCGGGGAGTCTGGCAGCACAGCGTGGGTCAGTATAGCCCAGAGCGGGGAGTCTGGCAGGGACATGGTGTGGGTCAGTATAGCCCAGAGCGGGGAGTCTGGCAGGGACATGGTGTGGGTCAGTATAGCCCAGAGCGTAGAGTCTGGCAGGGACATGGTGTGGGTCAGTATAGCCCAGAGCGGGGAGTCTGGCAGGGACATGGTGTGGGTCAGTATAGCCCAGAGCGTAGAGTCTGGCAGGGACATGGTGTGGGTCAGTATAGCCCAGAGCAGGGAGTCTGGCAGGGACATGGTGTGGGTCAGTATAGCCCAGAGCAAGGAGTCTGGCAGGGACATGGTGTGGGTCAGTATAGCCCAGAGCGTAGAGTCTGGCAGGGACATGGTGTGGGCCGGTATAGCCCGGAGCGGGGAGACTGGAAGCACGGGGTGGGCCGGTATAGCCCGGAGCGGGGAGACTGGAAGCACGGGGTGGGCCGGTATAGCCCGGAGCGGGGAGACTGGAAGCACGGGGTGGGCCGGTATAGCCTGCAGTGGGGAGTCTGGCAGCACGGCGTGAGCCAGTGTAGCCCGGAGCGGAGAGTATGGCAGCACGGTGTGGGCCGGTGTAGCCCGGAGTGGAGAGTATGGCAGCACGGTGTGGGCCGGTGTAGCCCGGAGCGGGGAGACTGGCAGCACGGTGTGGGCCGGTGTAGCCCGGAGCGGGGAGACTGGCAGCACGGCGTGGGCCAGTGTAGCCGGGAGAGGGGAGTCTGGCAGCACGGCGTAGGCCAGTGTAGCCGGGAGAGGGGAGTCTGGCGGCACGGCGTGGGCCAGTGTAGCCGGGAGAGGGGAGTCTGGCGGCACGGAGTGGGCCAGTGTAGCCGGGAGCGGGGAGTCTGGCGGCACGGTGTGGGCCGGTGTAGCCCGGAGCGGGGAGTCTGGCGGCACAGTGTGGGCCGGTGTAGCCCGGAGAGGGGAGTCTGGCGGCACAGTGTGGGCCGGTGTAGCCCGGAGAGGGGAGTCTGGCGGCACAGTGTGGGCCGGTGTAGCCCGGAGAGGGGAGTCTGGCAGCACGGCGTGGGCCAGTGTAGCCGGGAGCGGGGAGTCTGGCGGCACAGTGTGGGCCGGTGTAGCCCGGAGAGGGGAGTCTGGCAGCACGGCGTGGGCCAGTGTAGCCGGGAGCGGGGAGTCTGGCGGCACAGTGTGGGCCGGTGTAGCCCGGAGAGGGGAGTCTGGCAGCACAGTGTGGGCCGGTGTAGCCGGGAAAGGGGAGTCTGGCAGCACGGCGTGGGCCAGTGTAGCCGGGAGAGGGGAGTCTGGCAGCACAGTGTGGGCCGGTGTAGCCCGGAGCGGGGAGTCTGGCGGCACGGCGTGAGCCGTTGTAGCCCGGAGCGGGACTGCAGCAGTGAAGAAGGAAATGTTTGATTCTCTTTCAGGTATCTTTTAAAATATTTTATTCTGAGTTAATGTGAACGGCACCAGTGCTTGGACAATGGTACATACTTTTCACTGTATTTTATATTGAATACACATGTCAATAAATGATTCAATCAATTGTTCTTATGCAATGTCTCTAGAGCTAATTCTTGCAACCAGCCATGTGATAATGACCAGATAATGTTTTTCCTCTGTTAATCAATTATCCCGATATCAGCAAGAACTTCCCTTCTTTTCTTTTTAAAGAGCCTAGGGCACTATTTCACAAACACGTGAGATCGTCGCTGACGTCTTGGTTGAATATCTCAGCTGAAAAGCAGCATCGCTGACACTGCAGCATTCCCTCAGCCAACCTGCAGTAGTATTGCTACACTATCCTAACACTGACTTGGCCATGTCGTATCCCCTATCCAGTCAAACCTGAACCCCTGATTCTGTTATTCATTTAGTATGAGCAAAATGCTGGAGATCTGAAAAAGACAGGAAGTGTTGGAGAAACTCAGCAGGTCTGGCAGCATTAGTGGAGGGAGGAATAACATTTCGAGTCCAACGTCACTCTTTTGCAGAACTGATTTTTAAGTACTGAGCTTCAAAAAACTGAGTTAAGTTTTCACAGATGCTGCCAGACCTGCTGATAATCCAGCACTTTCTGTTACAAATATCTTAATTCACACCATGTACTGTACATTGCTATTATCGTTGGACTATATTGGCCCCTATCCAACAGCCATTCAATTTTAAAATTCTTGTTATCCACTTACCTCTTTATCCTTGATCAATGCCAGAACCCTCTGAAATCTCAACGCTCCTTCAATTCTGAATTCTAGTTGATGCCAATTTTCACTGCTCTGTTACTGCAGACATCTAAAATAAATGTTTATCATTAACATTCATGCCACACCAATGCTAAGCAACAACTATATCCCACAAAAATGAGTCTAATCATCTCTTCTTGACATTCAACAGCATAATCATTATTCAATTCCCCCACCATCAACATTCTGGGAGTTACCATTGACCAGAAACTCAACTGGACCGAGTAGATGTTAAGACTAAACCATCTTCATTTCAGCTGTGCTTGTTTCAAGTGAATTTTAGTACCCGGGTGCTGGTAGGTGGGGCCAGATTGGGTTGGGATATCTAGTCGGCATAGATAAGTTGGATTGAAGGGTCTGCTTCCGTGCTGTACATCTCTGTAACTCTATACAAATATACTGACTACAAAACCAGTTCAAAGGCTGGGAATTGTGTAACTCACCTCCTGATTGACCAAGTTAAGAGTGTGATGGAATACTCCCCATGTGCCTGGATGAGTGCAGCTAGGTTGGTGTGATTCAGGACAAAGCAGCTGCTGTTTGGCTGTCGGTGTATCAAGTTAAAGATTCACTCTATCCACCACAGCTGCAGCAGTGTGCACCATCTTAAAGACTCACTGCAGTAACTTATCCAAGCCTCCTTTGATACTTCCTGAACCCACAACCTCTGCCACGCAGAAGAACCAGGGCAGCAAATGCAAGGAACATCACCACTTGCAAATTCCCTTCCAAACTGGCTTGGAAAGATGTCACCATTCCTTCACTGCCCCATGCCCTCCCCTACAGTACTATCCCCACCAATCCCCATGGATTGTAATAGTTAAGAAGGTGGATCACCACCATCATTTCAAGGGCAGATAGGAGTGATCAGCAAATACTTGCCATGTCAGTGATTGACACATCTCAATGAAGTATATCTTATATATTTTTCTACTTTTAAACCCCTTTTGGCTTCAGGGTTGTTTGGGTTTTGCGATGAGTTTGGCTTTGGGATGGGGTTTGGGCGATGGATAGGGGTTACTGGTTGGGATACAGGGTATGATTGGGGGTTCAGGCTTTGGGGTTGTCGTTGTTTTGTGTAAACTGCCAGATTGGAACCAAGAGGTTCGTCCAGAGAGTCTCACATGTGGAAGGAATAGGGTGTCTCAGTGATGCCATAACAGTTGTTTAATGTTTAGATGTGGAGAAATTTGCAGAGACATTTAAGAAACCAATACCTGATGTACAATCACTTACTCCCACATACGCAGCAATAACTTCTGCCTTTAACATAATGTAACGTGTTCTAAGACAAGCTGCATGAAGCAATGTAAGACAATGGCCAAGGGTTTGACCAAAGGGGTTAGTTTTGAGGAGCATCTTAAAGGAGAGAAAGAGGTAGAGATGTTTGGCGGGGGGGACCCTCCAGAGATTAATGTACAGCTGAATGTAGTTTCCGATGGTGGAGCGATTAAAATCATTGAAAGTAATTTTTACACACTCACCCCATTCAGCTCAGCTTTCTATTTGTCCTGCAATATTTAAATTATCAATATGCTAGGACAGTTTGAGGTAATAGTAACTTTTTGATTTATCTTGGGCATCACTTGAGCCACACTCACACCAGTGTCCTAATGCGTCAATGAGCTAAAGTCATAAAGAGGGTTGTAAACTAAATAATGGGGACAAGGGAAGATTTAGAAACTTAACAATGACGGGCAAGATAAAGATGTTATGTGATAATACAGGGAATGATAAACAGTGTGCCTGGAACAGAAGAGAATACAAACAGAAATGTAAGCTAGGCTGACTAATTCAATCAGCGGAGCCAGAGACTTGTAATCTCAAAGTTGTGATTTTGAGTCTCATGTTGAACGAGCCAATCCATTACAGGACCTTGTGGTAGAGCAGTAATGTCCCTGCTTCTACCAGGCAGTCTGGGTTCAAGTCCCATCTTCCCCAGACTTGTGTCATTAACATGTCCAAACAGTTTGATTTAAGTAATTACAAGTGTAAAAGTACATCAGTAACTCGATCAAACTCAAAGCATCTGTAACAGGATCGAAGGACTAATGGAGGCTCTTGTTGAAGTGTCCTTACCTCTGAGCCTTGCATTCAAGTCCCCTTGCTCCAAAGGTTGGGGAATGATGAGAAGGATTGCCAATTGCCACAGTGACTGACTGCCACCTAGTAACCATGATAGCCCATTAATATCGTTCACGATTAAGCACTTGGCAGGGACTTTGCTGTAACAACTGATTACAGCAATGGATGTCCCTCAATAGACAGCCAATAAGATACATTTGAAGCCTAATCACTGTAACCAATAGGAAATACAGCAGTCATGAGAACAGCAAGCTCCCACAAACAGTGCTGAATAAAATGATGAATAAAATCTGTGTATTCAGTCTTGTTCAATGAGAAGTAAACATTGGACAGGACACGAAGGAGAATTCTCCTTGTCGTCTTTACAAAGTAACATTGTTAGATATTTGATGTCTACAGTTGCCTCATCTGCAAGAAAACACGTGCAACAGCGCAACAGTCCGTGAGGATTGCACTGGAGTATCAATGTAGCTTTCCTTCTCAAAAAGCTCCAAGTGGGATTTGAACCCATCATGTTAACTCACTAGAGAGTGTTCTAGCTGACAAGAGGGCAAACAAAATTAGACATAGAGAAGCATGAACTACTGTTGACACTCCCAGCTCCCCCTCAGCAAAACAGCTGAACCTTTTTAACTGTAAAACTCTTCTTGTCACCACAGTAACTGCAAACAGAAAGCAGCAACGAAACAATTCATTTGTACTCACCACTCAGGAGGGACAGCAAGTGAGAGAACCTACAGCAGGGCTTATGTTGCTGGGGAACGAAGCTGCTCAGTTGCTTCACTAACCCTGTGCAGTGGTTGTCACAGTGGCTCCTGGAGCCCCGGGGCTGGTGTTTTAAATTGTGGTCAATGTTACATGCCCAGAGAGGAAATTGAGAATTTCCCGCCATTGTCCAAGAGCCTGGCACTGGAACGAAAAGATAAGAATCGGTTTGTTCCTGCAGAGTGGAGCAGCACAGTAAAGGTCAGCTAAAAGGAACAAATATGTGTCCAGTGCAGCCAAGTGAGTTTTCTACCTCCCATTTGCTCTTTTCTCTCTTTGAACTGTGGTCTAATAATGGCATGTTCTGCATTTCACCCACTGGGAGCTAGGAGCTTCCACACAAATAATGTTAAGACCCCAGGTGATGGTACTATGGGTAAGTCAGACTCCAGAATGAAACCTTGCCTGATGTATCACAAGTTCAATTTTTGCAGTTGGTTACCATGACTGTTAGTCACCAGGCATACAATCACAAAGCTGCAAATTTTCTTTAATAAACTTTTGTTAAACAAAGGAAGTGCTTACTCATGGCATGTGAGCTAATGCATGTGGGCCCAGCATTTATTGCCTGTCCCTAGTTCCCCCTTGAGAAGGTGGTGGTGAGCTGCCTTCTTAAATCGCTGCAGTCCATTGCTGTAGGTTGACCCACAATGCCCTTAGTGAGGGAATTCCCGGTGCCAGTGAATGATGACGATGTATTTCCAAGTCAGGATGGTGAGTGGCTCAGTGGGAGCTTGCAGGGAGTAGTGTTCCCATGTACCTCTTGCCCTTGTCCTTCTAGATGGAAAAGGGCATGGATTTGGAAGACGTTGCCTAAGGAACTTTGGCAAATGTCTGCAGTGCATCTTGTAGATAGTACACATTGCTGCTACTGAGCGTCAGTGGTGGAGGGAGTGGATGTGCTACCAAATAAGTGGGTTGCTTCATCCTGGATAGTATCAAGTTTCTTGAGTGTTGTTGGGGCTGCACTCATCTAAGCAAGTGGGGAGCATTCCATCAGACTCATGACTTGTACCTTGTAGATGGTAGACAGGCTTTCGGGAGTCAGGAGGTGAGTTACTCGCTGCAGGATTCCTAGCCTCTGACCTGCTGTTAAAGCCACTGTGTTTATGGGCAAATCCAGTTCAGTTTCTGGTCAGTCATAATCTCCAAGATGTTGGTTCAGTGAGGGATTCAATGACAATAACACCATTGAATGTTAAGGGATCTTGGTTAGATTGTCTCTCATTGGATATGGTTATTGCTTGGAATTTGTGTGGCATGAATGTTCTTTGCCACTTGTTAGCCCAAGCCTAGATATTGTCCAGACTTTGCTGCATTTGGATACAGACTACTTCAGTATCTGAGGAGCTGTGAATGGTGCTGAACATATCTGCACCAGTCCTTTGACAGCAGGGGGAAGTAGAGACTTTCACCTGCTGCTGATGTGCTGCCACTTTAGAGTATACCTCGCTTCCAGTATGTCTTCAACTTGCATTATTGAGAAGTCTTTTCAAGAATCTTTGGCTCAAAGCTATGCTTACACAGTCATACAGCATAGAAACAGACCCCTTGGTCCACTTCGTCCATGCTGACCAAGTTTTCTAATCTAAGGTAGTCTCATTTGCCTGCAGTTGACCCATATACCTCAGAACCTTTCCTTTTCATGTAGGTGTCTAAATGTCTTCTAAATGTTATAACTGTACCTGCATCTACCACTTCCTCTGGCAGTTCATTCCACACATGAACCATTCTCTGTGTGAAAAGGCTGACCCTCAGGTTCCTTTTAAATCTTTCCCCTCTCACCCTAAAGTTATGTTGTCTAGTTTTGAACTCCCCTACCCTAGGGAAAAGACCTTTGCTATTCACCTTACCTGTGCCCCCTCCTGATTTTATAAACCACTATAAGGTCATCCCCTCAATCTCTTAGTCTCCAGTGAATAAAATCCTAGTTTATCCAATCTCTTCTTATAATTCAAACTGTCCAGACCTGATAACAACCTTGTAAATCTTTCCTGCACCCTCTCCAATTTAATAATATCCTTCCTCTGTCAGGGTGACCAGAAATGTACACAGTATTCCAAAAGTGGCCTCATCTACATCCCGTACAACTGCAACATGACATCCCAGCTCCTACACTCAATGATCTCTTCTAGATTCGGATCTCCGCTGCTGCCACATGTTTCCATATGGGTTCATTCATTTTGATTAGTTCAGGTCAGACCTCAAGGCAGTGGTTCAGTATTTGTTCACAATATGTTAATTGACGTTGTGCAGCAGATCTCCCTGCTCTAAGCTTTTTCAGTTCCAGCCTTCCAGCAGAGTCTGTAATACATGACTGATAAGGTCACAGTTGCATCAGAGGCTCATTGCTCTCTTAAAATGCCTTTTATTAATTCACTCGGGGGTGTGGCTATCGCTGGTCTGACCAGCATCTATTGCCTAGCTAATTTGCCCAGAGGGGTGGTTAAGTGTAAATCATATTATGTGGGGGTCTGGAGTCACACGTAGGCCAGACAGAGTAAGGATGACAGTTAGGTGGGCATTAGGGAATCAAATGTGTTTTCATTACAATCAGCAATGGCTACCTGGCTGCATTAGACTTACTTTGTATTTTTTTGCTTATTTTCATTGAATTCAAGTTCTGCCACAGGGGGAATTGAACCCATAACCCTAGGGGAGGAAGCTGGGGCTCTGGAATACCAGTCCAGTGATACTACAATTATACCTCTGCCTCCCCATGTTTTCCCTCATCAAACGTTAGCTGGAATAATACTTGTAGGTACACAGACTGAGAACGAAACACAGCAAGATTGCATCTCAGAGCGGCATTGGCCGGTGGGGGGGTGGGGGGTGTGGAAAAGGAGTCAAGGGCAGTGCTTGAGACTGTCAATTCCAGTTTATTTTCCCCAAAAGGAAAAGTGAAAACAGGGCAAGGTTTCAGATTCTGTCAGCTAAATGTCCTCCTTCTAACTTGTCAAGAACAGTGCAGCACAGGTACAGACCCTTCGGCCCACTCCATGACCCTACTAACCTTACATGGCCATAGTTGAGAGTGTGTTGCTGGAAAAGCACAGCAGGTCAGGCAGAATCTGAGGAGCGGGAGAATCGACGTTTCAGGCTGAAGCCCTTCATCAGGAAGCTTATGCCCGAAACGTCGATTATCCTGCTCGTCGGATGCTGCCTCACCGGCTGTGCTTTTCCAGCACCACATTCTCAGCTCTGACCTCCAACATCTGCAGTCCTCACTTTCTCTTCAGTGCTCTCTGGATACTTAGGGATGAGCAATAATGCTGGTGTATCCCAATAATGAATGAAAAAAAAGACCTCTTTGCTGCTTGTAATAGCAGGTGAGGAAATTAAATTGTTTGTTTGGTACAGAGTCAGGCCATTCAGCCCAACTGTTCCAGACCGTTGTTTATTTTTCAAATGTGCCTTTTCCCATCCTACTTCATCTCAGCTTATCAGCGTAACCTTCTAATCCTTTTTGCCTGCTGTGAGGACAGACTGAGGTTATATTTTTCTTTTGCTGTCTCATGTTTGCCCAGGACACAGTGGTGGTGATTACTGGGCAGCAGCAAGGGGAGATGGTTAGCTAAACAATGGAAGTTCTGTGCTGGAGTTATACACATGCGGACACTGAGGCACTGTCAGTACCTCCAGGGTTACTTCCAGATTTTATTTTACTTCATTCAGCATCGATGCTGCAATGCCAACCATTGCCTAAGCTTAATGTTATGTAACTGTGGCTTTCTTTGAAAGTCATTCAGGGGATGTCAGGATCATGAGCAAGGCTACTTGATGGTGGGGGAGAAGTTGACATTGCAGTTCGTAATAGAGTGGGTTTGCTCGGTTCACTGGCTGCTTTCCAATGCAGAGTGATGTAAACAGAGCGGGTTCACTTCCCAGAGCAGCTGAGGTCACTATGAAGGATACCCTGCCTTTTCAACCTCATCCCTCGCCTGAGGCGTGGTGACCTTCAGGTTAAACCACCACCGGTCACCTCTCAGTGATTAGAGGGCAGCCTAAGGTCCTTTGGGACTATGGCAACTTTCACTTCACTTCTGTCGGAATGCTGGGTTCAAATCCTTCCAGAGCAACTGGTGGGACTTAAATTCAATGAATAAATCTGAAATTGAGAGCTAGTCATGTGACCATCTGAAGCTAGTCATGTGACTATGAAGCTCTTAACTAGCAGTAAAAACAAACCCGTCTAGTTCTCTAAAAGCCCCATAGGGAGTGCCACAACCCAATGGAGAAAGGCGTCCTAATAATTGAGTCCTACCCAAAGATTGCATTGATCTTGCCAGTGATGCACTCCTCAGTGGAATAGCCTGCCTAAGCTTTGAGTCTTGGGCTTGAAGTATGGCATTTTGGATGAGGTGCCATTGGGTGGACTGTCCAGTCTTGTGGACCCACCATCATACAGATGAATTTGGGACAGGAGTAGAGTGCATTTGAGTACTTGAAACTGTTCCGCTGTTCAGTAAATCTTAACTGACCTGGTGGTGTACCAACTCCACTCTCCTATCTGCTCCATCCCTATCTATCTTTCCGGGAGGCCATTCCCTCCCCGATTCCCTCATTAGGTCCACACCCCCACCGACCCACCCTCTACACCTGGCACCTTCCGCTACTGCCACATGAGGTATAAAACCTGCACCCACAGCCCCCCACCCCACCTGTGTCCGAGGCCCTACCGGAATCATTTCAAATTCGGCAGAGATTTACTGCACATCCATTCACCTCATTTACTGCATCCGTTGCTCTCGATGTGGTCTCCTCTACATCGGGGAGACAAAGTGCCAAATCTTGGAGCGTTTCAGGGAACATCTCTGGTCTGCACACAGCAATCAACCCCAACAGCCTGTGGCCAACCACCTCAACTCCCCCTCATACTCCCCCAAGGACGTACAAATCCTGGGTCTCCTCCACCACCAAATCAAAGCCACCCGCCAATTGGAGGAAGAACATTTCATCTTCTGCCTCAGAACCCAACAACCACACGGCACCAACACTGACTTCACCAATTTCCAAATCTCTCCACCCCCCCCACCTCATCCCAGATCCAACCCTCCAACTCGGCACCGCCCTCTTGACCTGACCTAACAGTCCATCTTCCCTCCCACCTATCCACTCCACTCTTCCCACTGACCTATCACAATTACCCCTCACTTACATCCACCTATCCCCATCCCACCTACCTTCCCCCCAGACCCATCCCCACCCTCTATTTATCTCTCAGTCTCCTTTCCCCCTCCACATTCCTGATGAAGGGCTTATGCCCAAAACTTCGACTTTCCTGCTCCTCGGATGCTGCCTGACCTGCTGTGCTTTTCCAGCGTCACACTTTCCGAATCTGACTCTACAGTTTCACTTTGTCCTCCTGTTTCCCCTAGCCCTCAACTTCCCTATTGATTGAAACTCCATCTAAGACAGTCTTTGCTGTTTTCTGGGCTGGAGACTTCCATAGATTAACAATCACCTGGGAGAAAATAAAGTTGAATATTGTGTGCAATTCTGGTTCCCTACAATCGGAAGGATGTTGTGAAACTTGGAAGGGTTCAGGAAAGATTTACAAGGATGTTGCCAGGGTTGGAGGGTTTGAGCTATAGGGAGAGGCTGAACAGGCTGGGGCTGTTTTCCCTGGAGCATCAGAGGCTGAGGGGTGACCTTATAGGGGTTTATAAAATTCTGAAGGACATGGATAGGGTAAATAGACAAGGTCTTTTCCCTGGGGTGGGGGAGTCCAGACCTACAGGGCATAGGTTTAAGGTGAGAGGGGTAAGATTTAAAAGGGACATAAGGGGCAACGTTTTCACACAGAGGGTGGTACTTGTATGGAATGAGCTGCCAGAGGAAGTGGTGGAGGCTGGTAAAATTACAACATTTAAGAGGCATCTGGATGGGTACATGAATAGGAAGGGTTTGGAGGGATATGGGCCAGGTGCTGGCAAATGGGACTAGATTAGGTTAGGATATCTGGTCAGCATGGACGAGTTGGACTGAAGGGTCTGTTTCCGTGCTGTATATCTCTACGACTCTATGACTGTCTGAAATGAGAAAGTTGTTCATTTTTTTAAACTACTTCCCTTCGTTCTAGACTGCCTCACATGAGGAAGCATCCTTTTGGCATCGCTGTTCATACAGGAGCAAGTTTGAACAGGGGTTTTAGTGTCTGAAGTGAGCCCTGCCAGTTCTGGGACTCAGTAAACAGCACGAGTGAACAGCAGAAGAGAAAGATCTCTTTGTTCCCTCTGTTCTGGCCTCAAGAGCAGCCCCTTCTGGAAATAAAAATCCTTGGGTGATTACTGCAAGCAGTGGAAAATTCCAAATCCACTTTTTCAGTTCAATATCCACCCCCACCCCCCCACCCCCCACTTTCTGCACCTTTCTCTGAGAGAGCGCCTCACAGTACCAGGGAAACTCAGACCCCTGTCGCCACTGGCAATGAAGGTATTAGGCTTGGCCTGTCACCTTTGAAGTGTCACCTAACTGTTCCAGGAGGCCGGAGATCGGAATTTCCTCTTGTTTCTGCTCCTGAATTCTCCGCCCCTGTGGTGGGCAAGGGTTTTTCACTGGGCAGGTCTGTGTCTCACATCCAGACTCCCGAAATTTCAGCGCCGGGTGCACAGAAACCCGCTCCCATCTCCCCTCTTCCCATTCGAGGCAAACGTGAGGGAGTTACAGTGACTACTCCAACCTCGCAGACAGACTCCACCACACACGACGGTAGGTGTTTTAAGAACAATTGCTTAAAGTGGTAATTCTTCGCCATTTTTCACAGGACCCTTTTCTCTCCTGCTCACTGAGGGCCAGGCCTAGAGTCTCGTTGAAGTGGGATTGAAGGTGATGAGGATTGACATGTTACCATGGCTGTGCCAATTGATTACCATTTGGTCGCAGGATGGAAATCAGGAGCTGGAACCCAAACTAACATTAACCCCTTGCAGTCTGACAGTGATGACAACGATGTTACAGCCATCACCCCCTCCCCTAACCTGCCCCTGCCAAGTGTGAGGGTGTGGCGGGGGGGGGGGGGGTCAATGTTTCAGGTCACCCAGGCTCAAATGGTCTGCTCAGGGACTCAACATGACCCACGTTGTACAAAGTTATTTACTGCTTGAATTTTCCACCTCCTCTGTCTGGCAGCTGCCCTAACAGGGAACAGTAAAATAGCATATTGCGGCAAAGGAGACCACTCAGCCCCTCGTGCCTGTGATGGCTAGTTTAAAGAGCTATGCAAATTATCACATTTCATTGCTGTTTTTCCCATGGCCCCTTGCAACTCGCTGCCTTTTAAAGAATTTCGCCAAATTCCTTTTCAAAGTTACTATGGAATCTGCTTTCAGGCAGCAGCTTCCAGAATGCAACAATGTATGATTATAGGAAATTTGAGCAAGAGTAGGCCACTCAGCCCCTCATATCTGCTACACCATTCAGTAAGATCATGGTTAATCTGAGTGTATCCATGGCTCCACTTTCCTGGCTGACCCCCATTGCCCTTGTGAATCTAACACCTGTCTAACCCAGACTAGAATAACAATCAATAATCCCACCTCCACTGCTTTTTAGGGAAGTGAATTCCAAAGGTTAATTCTCATAGAAGCCACACAGTGTGGAAGCTGGCCATTTGGCCCATTGAGTCCACACTGATCCTCTAAACAGCATTCCATCCAGACCCACTTTAGCCTTGCAATTCCCGTGGCCAATCCATCAACTTACACATCCATGAGTACTATGGGCAATTTCCCATAGTCAATCCAGCCAAACCTGCATATCTTTGGACTGTGGGAGGAAACCAGAGCACCCAAAGGAAACCCACGCAGACAAGGGGAGAATGTGCAAACTCCACAGAGGAAGTCGTTCGAGGGTGGAATCAAACCTGGTGCTAACCACTGAGCCAATGTGCCATTTCTTCTCCAAGAGATGAAAGAAATCTTCCTCATCCCCATTATATGTGTGGACACCCTTAATTTTAAGATGTTTTAGATTCCCCCTTCAAGAGGAATCATTGGCTCAGCCTCATTCAGCCCCCCTTAGATTCTGAAATGTTTAATAATAAGACCACCTCTCATTCTTCCAAACTCCAAAGAGTATAGAAACAACCTGTTCATAATACAAGACCAACACCTCTGAACGGCTTCCAATGCAAGGGGTGGGGGAGTCCAGAACTAGAGTCCAGAACTAGAGGTTTAGGGTGAGAGGGGAAAGATTTAAAAGGGATCTAAGGGGCAACTTTTTCCTGCAGAGGTTGGTGCATGTATGGAACGAGCTGCCAAAGGAAATGATGGAGGCTGGTACAATTACAACATTTAAAAGTCCTCTGGATGGGTATATGAATAGGAAGGGTTTAGAGGAATATGGGCCATATGCTGGCAAATGAGACTAGATTAGGTTAGGATGTCTGGTCGGCATGGACGAGTTGGACCGAAGGGACTGTTTCCGTGTTATACATCTCTATGACTCTAAGTATGTCTCTTCTTCAATAAGGGATACAAATTCCTGCAGAGTATACCGGGTTTTCCCTTGTGAATCATTTGTCTCAAATCTGTGTCAATGGATGAGTTTTTCTTGATTTGCTCTGTCAAATCATTGACTTTGAACACCTCTGTCAAATTTCCCTTATCCCCCTCTCCCTCCTGGAGAACAGTGCCAGCTTTTCGGAGCTTGGCCTGTCATTTTCATTCCCTATGGCCAACACCAGCCCATAGTTTCATCCTCCTCTTGTGGGAAGTGTTTACACTCTCTCCCCTATCACCGACATAGGAGGCAAACCTGGGGATCAATAGTCTGTTGATCGGGGAGCATCCCCCTTTGTTGCCATTGCAGCAACACCTCCTGTTTAGATAGTACCTTCAATAAAATAAGGAATACTGTCAAGGCATTTCAAGAAGATCATGGCACTGATCATGAATTATTTAATACATTGACCAAAAACTTAGTCAAAGATGTAGGTTTTAAGGAATGTTATACAGGAGAAAGGTGAGATACAGAGATGGGGAGGTGTAGGGAGGGAATTCCAGAACCCAGCCATCCAAAGGCATGGGCACCAATCTTGGAGCAATCAAAGATGGGGACGCACAAGGGGCCAGGTTTAGGACAGCACTGAGAACTCAGAGGGTCATGGGGCTGGAGGAGGTTACAGAGATGTCAGTCAGTGAGCACAGGGTAATAGGGGGATGGGAGAGTATGTATGGATTTGATAGTCTGGATGGCCTGCTTCCACACTGTAGGGGTTCTGTGATTATGTAGACTATTTAAGCAGAGGATTTGACCTGTTTGTGGCTTCAGCACAGGTCCATGCCAGTATTTATATCACCACTCTCCTCCCACATCAGAATAATCTTCTATCCTCTCACCATCATGTCATCTATATTCCGCACCTTAACCTCTCCTTGGATAAAGATGTTTCTGCCAAATTTCCTATTTGATTTTTCAATTATTATCTTATACTTACGGTCACTAGTTTTGGTCCACCTTTCAGAAGTGCATGATAATAGTGTTGTGATTATGTCATTAGATTCATAGCCCAGAGTCCTGAGGTAATGCCACAGAGACATGAGTTTAAAATCCTACAATAGCAATAGCAATTCAAGTTCAAGTAATTATTAAATCTGAAATTAGAAAGCTTGTTTTATTAACAATGGCTATAAACTATAGTTAAAAACTCAACTGATTCACTCGTGTCATTGAGATGTACAGCACAGAAACAGACCCTTCGGTCAAACTCATTCATGCTGACCAGATATTCTAAATTAATCTAATCCCATTTGCCAGCATTTGGCCCATGTCCCTCTAAACCCTTCCTATTCATACACCCATCTAAATGTCTTTTAAATGTTGTAATTGTACCAGCCTCCACCACTTCCTCTGGCAGCTCGTTCCATATGTGCACCACCCTCTGCAGGAAAAAGTTGCCCCTTAGGTCTCTTTTAAATCTTTCCCCTCTCACTTTAAACTAATGGCTTCTAGTTTTGGACTCCTCTTCCCTGGGAAAAGACTTTAGCTATTTATCCTATCCAATGTGGTTGACTCTGAAATGGCCCTTGTCAGTTGTAGGGTGACTCAACCAAATTAGGAATGGGCAGTAAATGTTGTCCTTATCATTGATAGTCACATCCCATGAATATGTAATTTAAAATATAGCTTCCTCATTTTGGTCTCTACAGTAGTTGCAACATCTCTACTTAAGCCCTGACAAACCCATACTTGAGTACAAGCATCATCTTTGACACTTCAGTGCATACATGATGGAGGATTGCATTGTCAAGAGCTGTCTTCAAAGTGAGATGTTAAGCAGTGACCCCTTTCAGGTGTCATAATGTTCCTGTGGTCAGGGCAGGGTTTCTCCCTGGTAAATATTTATTCTATATCAGGAAAAAAGGTACGTTATCTGATCATTATCTGTTATTGTTATGGGAGCTGGCTGTTTGTAAATGGTCTGCTGCAGTTCCTTCATTACAAAATTACTAATCTTTAGAAGTACTCACTATTGCTTAAAGGCATAAAACATAAACCGTGCGAGAAGAAGACCTAAAGCTGAAGCAGTTTGTCTTGCACTCATCAGGATGGAGATATAAGAAAACCAACTACAGAAAGGAAATAACAATTTGTACGGCCGGAGAAGAGGGTGCTGATAATTTGAATGATGGTTGCTCTGGATGTTATGGATCATATCCCCCTCAAAATATATCAAGGAGATATACTTGAGGCGGCACAGTGGTTAGCACTGCTGACTCACAGCACCAGATACCTGGATTCAATTCCTGCCTCAGGCAACTGTCTGTGTGGAGTTTGCACATTCTCCCTGTGTCTGTGTCCAAAAAATGTGCAGGTTAGGTGAACTGGCCATGCTAAATTGCCTGTAGTGTTTAGTGAAGGGGTAAATGTAGGGGTGTGGGTTGCTCTTTGGAGGGTCAGTGTGGACTTGTTGGGCCAAAGGGCCTGTTTCTACATTGTAAGTAATCTAATCTAAAGATAGCCTAGATCATAGCTTTTATTTAAAGCAATTGTAAGGTGTTATGTTCTGGGTGTGTTTCAATTGGTCCACTGCTAGGCTTTAAGCAAAACACACTTTATACTGATATATATTTAAAATACAAGCAATAAAAGAAGATTTGGCATAACTTTAACTCTATTAAAATACTTAATAAAATAATATGTTATTTAACCATCAATCAGTATGTGTTCCAATATAGCAGCATCTCCATTAGTAAAGGCAAATTCAGCAAAACAGACTTTCTTCACATGTGATCTCCTTTGGTCCAGGAAAAAGGAAGATCGAAACAGACAATGTAGCAACAGAGAGAGAAGTTTTCACTCAGAGGGTGGTACATGTATGGAATGAGCTGCCAGAGGAAGTAGTGGAGGCTGGTACAATTACAACATTTAAAATGTATCTAGGTGGGTCTATGAATAGGAAGGATTTAGTGGGATATGGGCCAAATGCTGGCAGGTGGGACTAGATTGGGTTGGGATATCTGGTTGGCATGGACGAGTTTGACCAAAGGGTCTGTTTCTGTGCTGTACATCTCTATGACTCCATAACTCAATTTTTTTGCTGCAGCAGAGAGAGAGCTGTATCCAACTTCAACTGAAAACAAAACTAAAACCCTGGCTTTGTGTGAGCCTGACTCCACTCACTCATGCTTCTTTTGTCTATTTTTTTTAAAAGAGTACTCAGGGAGCTCAAAGCTGTTTACCCATCGCTTCTGAAGCAGATGTTCTGATACCGCTGTGGCAACACCTGTCTGCAAAAGAAATAGCACAGAATAAATTCCTCTTAAAGACCCAGTACAGTCACATGGAGATGTAGAAGAAGCTGTTAACTACCAGTAATATCTCCTTAAAACTGGTTTTCTTGTGTTTCAGTCCTGATGAATCTGAAACAGAAAGCTTTGACGTCATGTCTCCTTTTATTGATGTTCAAAAGTACTTGGCTGGAAAGCACTTTAACATTTCTGGTTGTCCTGAAAGACCTGATATAATTGTTTGCTCTGGAGTGGTGGGATCTGATGGTAGACTTGACAGAAGTCTATAAAATTCTGAAATGCATAGATAGGGTTGACGGTCAAAATCTAATATTAGGGGGCATGAATCTAAGATGAGGGGGGAAAATTCAAAGGAAATGTGGGGGGGCAAGTTTTTTACACAGGTCTGGAACGTGCTGCCAGGGCTAGTGGTGGAGGCAGATACAATAGGGGCATTTAAGCCCATAAATATGCAAGGAATGGAGGGATATGGTCAGAGAGCAGGCAGAAAGGATTAGTTTAATTTGGCAACATCGTGGGTCAAAAGGACAATTCCTATACTGGACCATTCTATGTTCTAATTGAAAGTCTTTCTCTCATTCCTGATTTTATAAACCTGTATAAGGCCAACCCTCACTGTTCTCCTTTCTACAGAAAACAGCTAGAGACTATCAGTCTTTTTTCTAATTACTTTGCACAGTATGAGAGAGTCTGCTATTTCCCACAGTGACATTCCTTGCTAAATCCAAAAACTCAAGTCAGAATCTGTTTTGGTGAAAGTTCCTTGTGAACAAAAAAGGAACCTAAATTGTTTCTTGGCCCGTTCAAAACTTGGTTTTAAATGGGCAGCTTCTGTTTGGCACTTTCTAAGAGACACAAAAAGGGCTAGAAAGAATAAATTATCTCAGAATTTCAGTGGTTTAAGAATTATTCCTTTCTTTCTGCGTGATTTGTGTGAATTCTGCTCCAACAATTACTTCATCGGGAGTGTTAGAAAAGGCAAATCTAGGCTGTTATTTTCAGGGCCTCAGTCAGACGGAGGGCCAAGTCAGGGCTCTGAGCCAAAATCCATTCCAAGTCAAATAAGCGATTAGACCCAGCCATGGATACGGAACATGGTGTTTCATGGGTCACAATGGTCCCTGTGCTGGGAATGATGAAATGGCGCCTGTTAGTTGTTACTGAGCTTCCAATAACCCATGCACACAGACTCTGATGTTACTGAGCTTCCAATAACCTGGGCATACAGACTCTGATGTTACTGAGCTTCCAATAACCTGGGCATACAGACTCTGATGTTACTGAGCTCCCAATAACCTGGGCACACTGACTCTGATGTTACTGAGCTCTCAACATCCTGAGCATACAGACTCTGATGTTACTGAGCTCTCAATAACCTGGGCATACAGACTCTGATGTTACTGAGCTCTCAACACCCTGAGCATACAGACTCTGATGTTACTGAGCTCTCAATAACCTGGGCATACAGACTCTGATGTTACTGAGCTCTCAATAACCTGGGCATACAGACTCTGATGTTACTGAGCTCTCAATAACCTGGGCACACTGACTCTGATGTTACTGAGCTCTCAACATCCTGAGCATACAGACTCTGATGTTACTAGGATCTCAACATCCTGAGCATACAGACTCTGATGTTACTGAGCTCCCAATAACCTGGGCACACTGACTCTGATGTTACTGAGCTCTCAACATCCTGAGCATACAGACTCTGATGTTACTGAGCTCTCAATAACCTGGGCATACAGACTCTGATGTTACTGAGCTCTCAATAACCTGGGCACACTGACTCTGATGTTACTGAGCTCTCAACATCCTGAGCATACAGACTCTGATGTTACTGAGCTCTCAATAACCTGGGCACACTGACTCTGATGTTACTGAGCTCTCAACATCCTGAGCATACAGACTCTGATGTTACTAGGATCTCAACATCCTGAGCATACAGACTCTGATGTTACTGAGCTCCCAATAACCTGGGCACACTGACTCTGATGTTACTGAGCTCTCAACATCCTGAGCATACAGACTCTGATGTTACTGAGCTCTCAATAACCTGGGCATACAGACTCTGAAGTTACTGAGCTCCCAATAACCTGGGCACACTGACTCTGATGTTACTGAGCTCTCAACATCCTGAGCATACAGACTCTGATGTTACTAGGATCTCAACATCCTGAGCATACAGACTCTGATGTTACTAGGATCTCAACATCCTGAGCATACAGACTCTGATGTTACTAGGATCTCAACATCCTGAGCATACAGACTCTGATGTTACTGAGCTCCCAATAACCTGGGCACACTGACTCTGATGTTACTGAGCTCTCAACATCCTGAGCATACAGACTCTGATGTTACTGAGCTCTCAATAACCTGGGCACACTGACTCTGATGTTACTGAGCTCTCAACATCCTGAGCATACAGACTCTGATGTTACTAGGATCTCAACATCCTGAGCATACAGACTCTGATGTTACTGAGCTCTCAATAACCTGGGCACACTGACTCTGATGTTACTGAGCTCTCAACATCCTGAGCATACAGACTCTGATGTTACTAGGATCTCAACATCCTGAGCATACAGACTCTGATGTTACTGAGCTCCCAATAACCTGGGCACACTGACTCTGATGTTACTGAGCTCTCAACATCCTGAGCATACAGACTCTGATGTTACTGAGCTCTCAATAACCTGGGCATACAGACTCTGATGTTACTGAGCTCCCAATAACCTGGGCACACTGACTCTGATGTTACTGAGCTCTCAACATCCTGAGCATACAGACTCTGATGTTACTGAGCTCTCAATAACCTGGGCACACTGACTCTGATGTTACTGAGCTCTCAACATCCTGAGCATACAGACTCTGATGTTACTAGGATCTCAACATCCTGAGCATACAGACTCTGATGTTACTGAGCTCCCAATAACCTGGGCACACTGACTCTGATGTTACTGAGCTCTCAACATCCTGAGCATACAGACTCTGATGTTACTGAGCTCTCAATAACCTGGGCATACAGACTCTGAAGTTACTGTGCTCCCAATAACCTGGGCACACTGACTCTGATGTTACTGAGCTCTCAACATCCTGAGCATACAGACTCTGATGTTACTAGGATCTCAACATCCTGAGCATACAGACTCTGATGTTACTAGGATCTCAACATCCTGAGCATACAGACTCTGATGTTACTAGGATCTCAACATCCTGAGCATACAGACTCTGATGTTACTGAGCTCCCAATAACCTGGGCACACTGACTCTGATGTTACTGAGCTCTCAACATCCTGAGCATACAGACTCTGATGTTACTAGGATCTCAACATCCTGAGCATACAGACTCTGATGTTACTAGGATCTCAACATCCTGAGCATACAGACTCTGATGTTACTGAGCTCCCAATAACCTGGGCACACTGACTCTGATGTTACTGAGCTCTCAACATCCTGAGCATACAGACTCTGATGTTACTGAGCTCTCAATAACCTGGGCACACTGACTCTGATGTTACTGAGCTCTCAACATCCTGAGCATACAGACTCTGATGTTACTAGGATCTCAACATCCTGAGCATACAGACTCTGATGTTACTGAGCTCCCAATAACCTGGGCACACTGACTCTGATGTTACTGAGCTCTCAACATCCTGAGCATACAGACTCTGATGTTACTGAGCTCTCAATAACCTGGGCATACAGACTCTGAAGTTACTGAGCTCCCAATAACCTGGGCACACTGACTCTGATGTTACTGAGCTCTCAACATCCTGAGCATACAGACTCTGATGTTACTAGGATCTCAACATCCTAAGCATACAGACTCTGATGTTACTAGGATCTCAACATCCTGAGCATACAGACTCTGATGTTACTAGGATCTCAACATCCTGAGCATACAGACTCTGATGTTACTAGGATCTCAACATCCTGAGCATACAGACTCTGATGTTACTGAGCTCCCAATAACCTGGGCACACTGACTCTGATGTTACTGAGCTCTCAACATCCTGAGCATACAGACTCTGATGTTACTGAGCTCTCAATAACCTGGGCACACTGACTCTGATGTTACTGAGCTCTCAACATCCTGAGCATACAGACTCTGATGTTACTAGGATCTCAACATCCTGAGCATACAGACTCTGATGTTACTGAGCTCTCAATAACCTGGGCACACTGACTCTGATGTTACTGAGCTCTCAACATCCTGAGCATACAGACTCTGATGTTACTAGGATCTCAACATCCTGAGCATACAGACTCTGATGTTACTGAGCTCCCAATAACCTGGGCACACTGACTCTGATGTTACTGAGCTCTCAACATCCTGAGCATACAGACTCTGATGTTACTGAGCTCTCAATAACCTGGGCATACAGACTCTGAAGTTACTAGGCTCCCAATAACCTGGGCACACTGACTCTGATGTTACTGAGCTCTCAACATCCTGAGCATACAGACTCTGATGTTACTGAGCTCTCAATAACCTGGGCACACTGACTCTGATGTTACTGAGCTCTCAACATCCTGAGCATACAGACTCTGATGTTACTGAGCTCTCAATAACCTGGGCACACTGACTCTGATGTTACTGAGCTCTCAACATCCTGAGCATACAGACTCTGATGTTACTAGGATCTCAACATCCTGAGCATACAGACTCTGATGTTACTAGGATCTCAACATCCTGAGCATACAGACTCTGATGTTACTGAGCTCTCAATAACCTGGGCATACAGACTCTGATGTTACTGAGCTCTCAATAACCTGGGCACACAGACTCTGATGTTACTGAGCTCTCAATAACCTGGGCACACAGACTCTGATGTTACTGAGCTCTCAACATCCTGAGCATACAGACTCTGATGTTACTAGGATCTCAACATCCTAAGCACGCAAACTCTGATGTTACTGAGCTCTCAACATCCTGAACACACGACTCTAATGTTACTGAACTCCCAATAACCTGGGCACACAGAGTCTGATGTTACTGAGCTCCCAATAACCTGGGCACACAGACTCTGATGTTACTGAGCTCTCAACATCCTGAGCATACAGACTCTGATGTTACTAGGATCTCAACATCCTAAGCACACAAAATCTGATGTTACTGAGCTCTCAACATCCTGGGCACACAGACTTTGATGTTACTGAGCTCTCAATAACCCAGGCACACAGACTCTGAGGTTACTGAGCTCTCAACATCCTGAACACACAGACTCTAGTATTACTGAATTCCCAATAACCCAGGCACACAGACTCTGAGGTTACTGAGCTCTCAACATCCTGAACACACAGCATCTAGTGTTACTGAGCTCTCAATAACCCAGGCACACAGAGTCTGATGTTACTGAGCTCTCAACATCCTGAACACACAGACTCTAGTGTTACTGAGCTCCCAACAACCTGGGCGCACATGCACTTTGGCAGCATGACATCTTCTGTGCTGCTAGCTGACTGCAGCCAGGTTGCAAGATGCAGCATTTGGCCCTTGCCCTCTTGAGTAACCAGGTTTCTTCTTTTTAAAATTTGTTCTCAGGCTGTAGGCATTTCTGGCAATGGCAGTATTTATTGCCCATTTACAAATGCCCTGAGAAGGTGGTGGTGAGTTGACTCTTGAACCATGGCTGCCCTTGGGATATAGGTAGATCTAACAGTGATGTTAGGAGGAGAGTTCCAGAATTGTGTCCCAGCGACATTAAACAAACAGCGATATATCCAGGATGGATCGTGGCTTGGAGGGAAACCTGCAGGTGGTGATGCACCCATGCACTAGAAGTAATGGGTTTGGAAGATATCGAGTGCTGCAGAGGGCCTTGGATATGGTTCAGACTGTGGCCTCTGTACAAAGGTGGTGGAGAGTATGAATGTTTAAGTTGGTAGGCAGGGTACCAATCAAATGGGCTACTTTGTCTTCCACAATGTCAAGCTTCTGAAGTTCTTCTCTCAGTTATTGCTAGCCGCAGTGACCTGGAGATTAACTTAAAAGGAGAGTGCAGAGCAATCGTAGAGAGCTGGCATGAGGGATAGCTTGAGTATGGACCGAGGCATCTAACTTTTATGCTGGGCTGAATCTGATAGACTGCAACCTAAAGTGTTGAGGAAAAGCTATTAAAGTGGTAATAATCCAATAGCACATCTATTCCAGACCTATTCCAGAGGTTGGAGTCAAAAGTAGGATGCTGGAAAAGCACAGCAGGTCAGGCAGCATCCGAGGAGCAGGAGAATTGACGTTTCGGGCAAAAGCCTTTCATCAGGAATTTCTCCTGTTCAATTCTCCTGCTCCTCGGATGCTGCCTGACCTGCTGCGCTTTTCCAGCAACACATCTCCAGTGTCCTTGTCAATATTTAGCCCTCAATCAGCACTACAAAGAAAAATTGTTTTTATTGTTATAATTATCACATCCTGTTTAACTGTGAATGCTGTTTGGGGAGTAGGATACATTTGGGGGACTCCTATATTCCTTTCCCTCTCTATCTGCGTTCATCTAAACTTCAGACTGACCACATCTATCCACAAGAAGAAAGTGAGGACTGCAGATGCTGGAGATCAGAGTCGAGAGTCTGGTGCTGGAAAAACACATCCGGTCAGGCAGCATCCGAGGAGCAGGAGAATCGACTTTTTGGGCATGAGCCCTTCATCAGGAATTTCTGAAACATCGATTCTTCTGCTCCTCAGATGCTGCCTGACTGGCTGTGCTTTTCCAACACCACATCTATCCAGAAGCTGCCAGCCTGGTGAATGCCTCAGGTAATAACCACCTCACTGACAGCTGTAACAAAGTGGGTTTATCCTGGATTCAAGCAGATGGCGAGCAAAGCAGAACAAGGTCTGGAAAACAAGAAATCACATTAATCAGTAACATGGTACCTTGTAGTTACAAAAAGGTAAGGTCAGGCTTAAAACAGTTCATGACATCAAAAATCAACATTTGTTTTTAAAATTAAGTAAACATAACCAATTTTATTTGCACAAAATGGTTGCCGCATTTTTTCAGATACTTTTAAGATAAATCTCTGAGATTTATCTGTGTTATTGACATTTGAATGATTTATTATCTTATAGGCTTTTCCCTACTGTTGCTTGGTCCTTACTGGTGCTGTAACTCAAGGATGTAGACATTGGTATATAAGTAGCTATTGAGGTTCCCCACCCAGAGTACCCTTATTACCTTCTGTACTTCTACAGGTTGGTGTTCAATGTGGAACCGACCTGATTCAGCAACTGGGGCCTAGGCGGGAGCTGGTGGGAATAGATGGTAATCAGCAGGTGGGTTCCTGACCAATGTCCTCACGAAACTTCATGGAGTTGTTGAAAACTTCCAGGGTAACCTCCCCCTGACTGTGTACCACTGAACTGCCACCTCTGATGGCTGTGCCCTGGGACAGGTCATACCGACAGTGACTTTGCCTAGAAAGTGTGACTCGATGAGAATGACCAAGTCAGGTTGTTACTTCACTGCTCCATAGGCAGCTCTCCCCATTTTGGCTCAGCGCAACCACTGGAATGCCTTGAATGTCACAACATCCACAGGTTGCTGGCTCACACAGCACAAACAGTGGACTCTATCACAGGTTAGTTATATTCGAGAATATGCCTTCAAAGATTTGTCCCTATTGATCTAGCCCCAAGTCTAGTATCCCAGTTCCCTTCAGTTAGCTTAACTTTCACGCCCATACAGTCACCCTCATTTAGGCTTAAAAAACTAGTCTTAGTCCCAGTCTTCTGCTTTTCAAACCAAATGTAAATTTCACTCATATTGTCTTCACTACTGCTGGGACTGATTAACTCTGAGGTCTGATGAGAGGGCCGCACACTCTGATGTTAACTCTGTTTCTCTCCACAGAAGCGAGACTCACTGAGTATTTGTAGCATTTTCAGTTTTTGATAGCGCCTTCACCATCAGCTGCTCATTTTCATTTCTCTCCGTTTCCTGATTACTCTTTGCTCCTGCAGACATCTCGTTGAGGTTCACCGTGTAATGGTTTTCTTTCCTCAGATGCTCCCACTACGTTCCAGTCACAGGTTCCTGGGAGCTGTACTCATCGTTTTCCTGGCTGGCACTGCAGCCTGTCCACCTTACTGCATCTGTGACAACATCCAACGCGTGGTGACATGCATCAAGAAACAGCTCACAGAGATCCCTGTCACCATTCCAGAGGTCTGTGCTATTGACGCTGCAGAATGCATCTGGTTGATACTAAGCACTGTGATGAGGGCAGAGTTAGTCTCGTCGTAATGTCACTGCATTAGTAATCCAAAAGCCTGACTAATATTCTTGGGCAAATAAAATAGTGCCACAGAAACTCAACAGGTTTGCCAGTCGTAGAGAGAGAAACAGAGTTAATGTTTCAAGTTCAATATAACTCTTCTTCGGAACCTGGATTTGAAATGTTAACTCTGTTTCTTTCTCCACAGATGCTGCCAAAGCTATTGGGAGAGGCTGAAGAGGCTGGGGCTTTTTTTTCCTGGAGCATTGGAGGCTGAGGGGTGACCTTATACAGGTTTATAAAATCATGAGGGGCATGGATAGGTTAAAGAGACAAGGTCTTTTGTCCAGGGGAGGGGAGTCCAAAACTAGAGGGCATAGGTTTTAGGTGAGAGGGGAAAGATTTGAAAGGGACCTGTGGGGCAACATTTTCATGCAGAGAGTGGTGAGTGTATGGAGTGAGCTGCCAGAGGAGGTGGATACAATTATAACATTTATATGGCATCTGGATGTGAATATGTTTAGCGGGATATGGACCAAATGCTGGTAAATGGGACTAGATTTATTTAGGATATTTAGTCAGCATGGACAAGTAAGACCGAAGGGTCTGTTTCCATGCCGTACATCTCTACGACTCTAGATGCTGCCAGACCTGCTGAGTTTCCCCAGCACCTTTCTGTTTTAATTTCAGGTCTGCAGCATCCACAATATTTTACTTAAATTGGAATGTTCTGGGGACATGGATCCAAACCCCAAGCCGGCAGCAATAGAAATTCAAGTTTAATAGAATTTGGAAATAAAACGTAGCTTAATGATGACTATGTCACCATTGTTGTATAACCTCATCTGGTTGACTAATGTCCTTTAGAGAAGGAAATCTGCTGTCCATACCTCGTCTGGCCTACGTTTGATTTCAGACACATAGTCATAGGATCCCTACAGTGCAGAAGGAGGCCATTTGGCCTATCAAGTCTGCACCAACCTGGAAAGAACATCCAACCCAGACCCAGCCGCCACTGTATCCCGTAACTCCACATTTACCATGGCTAACCCACCTAGCCTACACATCCCTGAACACTACAGACAATTTAGCTTGGCCAATCCACCCAGCCTGCACATCTTTGGACTGTGGGAGGACACCGGAGCACCCGGAGGAAACCAATGCAGACACGGGCAGAATGTGCAAACTCCACACATAAAAGAATGTGGCTAACTCCTAACTGCCTTCTGGAATAGTCCAGGAAGCCAGTCTGTTCAAGGGCAATTAAGGGTGCAGCAATAAATGCTGGCCTTGCCATTGAACTCTTATGTTCCATGAATGAAAATATATTCAAAAACTCTTCATTTAATTATAGCTGCTGGGCTTTTGGCTTTGAGGAGTGGAACTGAATCCCTCAGCCTGAAATTAAAACAAAAAGTGTTGACCAACACTCAGCAGGCAGGCCAGGCCCATCTTGGAGCGAAGGGTCTGTTTCCACGCTGTACAGCTCTATGAAAGGTAAGAGAGGCAAGAATGAATATTGAGAGACCAATGGCATTCATACTTACAGTTGAGTCAGTGCCTTCAGGATCAACGCTAGCTGGAGTGGATGGCTGAGGGGATGAAATATCTGTGATGATCTGTCACAGCTCATTCAGAGAGTCTAAGGTATTTCAGCATTGTGCACCTTTCACCAGGCAAGCTGTGCTCTGGGGTTGTGGAAGCAGCCCTAATGCTCTCTCCATCACATGGTTAACCAGAAATCTCTTTCGCTCTTCCCAGTTGCCACAGGCATGGGTCGGGAGGGTTTGCAGATGGATGTTCGATCTATTTGACTGTGCTATTAAAATACCTTCATGGCCATTGGGTCCTGGGGTGAGGCTTGAGATGCTACACAGTGTTTTATAAAGATTCATTATAGCTTCTTCTTCTGTACTCTATTCACATTTGTCTTTTCAACCACTTTCTCAGCTAGTCCTGCCGCCTTAAATTATTTGTGTGCTTATAACCCTAGGACCTTGTGTTCTTGCACCCCATTGGAATCTATATTCTTCCTCATTTTTCCCAACAAAACATGTCACTTCATGCTTCTTTGCATGAAATTTTATCTGCCACTTGTTCACATATCCCACCAGTCTGTGATTTTTAGAAACAATTCATAGGACGTAGGTGTCCCTGGCTGGGACAACATTTATTGCCCATCCTTTGAACAGATTCCTTGAACCGCTGCAGTCCTTGGGGTCATCATTAGCAGACACTCACTAACAAGTATGATTGTCTCCCCCTCCCCAACTCCTCATCCAGGAAATTCTGTGTCACTGATCATGGGTTCCATGGGCCCCATCCCAGAACTGCATCTCCAACCACATATTTTCCAGGAAGTGGAATTGGACCTTGGCCTTGACATTCCTGGGTTTCCTTTCTCTGGTTCCTTTTCTGTACTTCCTTTTGCCACTGGCTGTTCTCAAAGAATTGTGCCCCTCATTCAGGAGGTTCCTTCAAGTCAGTTTATTCTGAATGAGGGTCTCCCAGGCTTGAGGGTAGCTTTCAGGGAGTCTTTGAAATGCTTCCTTAGTCCCACTCTCATTCAACTGCATTGCTTGAGTCAGGTGAAGAGGACTTGCTTTGGCAGTTGTAACTCAGGCACCCTCAGCGGGAGAGGGTTCAGAATAGATTTATCAGGATGTTGCCGGGTATGGAAGGTTTGAGTTATAAAGAAAGGCTGGATAGGCTGGAACTTTTCTTTTCCACTGGAGGGTAGGAGGTTGAGAAGAGACCTGACAGAGCTTTATAAAATCATGAGGGGTTTTGATAGAGTCAATGGTAGTTGTCTTTTTTCCCCTAGGTGGGAAGGGTTTCAAGACGAGGGGGCACATTTTTAAGGTGAGAGGAGAGAGATTTTAAAAAAAAGGGCAAATGTTTCATGTTTGCAAGGAACTTCCTGAGGAAGAGCTAAGAGATTAATTGTGTTAGGGGACTCTCTAGTCTGAGGTACACACAGATGTTTCTGTGGCCAGCAGCGAAACATCACAATGGTGTGTGTCCTCCCTGGTGCCAGGATCAAGGATGTCTCAGTGAGGGTGCAGAATGTTCTCAAGGGGGTGAGGGACCAGCAGGAGGTCATTGTACACATTAGAACCAATGGCATAAGCAGGGAAAATGATGAGATTCTGAAGGGAGAATAAAGAGAATTAGGCAGGAATTTTAAAAGGAGATCTTCGAGAGTAGTAATATCTGGATTACTCCCGGTGCTGCAAGCTAGTGAGGGTAAGAATAGGAGCTCACCTTCCACCCTACCAACCTTCGCATAAACCAAATCATCCACCGACATTTCCGCCACCTCCAAAAAGACCCCACCACCAGGGATATATTTCCCTCCCCACCCCTTTTCGCCTTCCGCAAAGACCGTTCCCTCCGTGACTACCTGGTCAGGTCCACGCCACCCTACAACCCACCCTCCCATCCTGGCACCTTCCCCTGCCACCGCCGGAACTGTAAAACCTGCGCCCAGACCTCCTCCCTCACCTCTATCCAAGGCCCTAAAGGAGCCTTCCACATCCATCAAAGTTTTACCTGCACATCCACTAATATCATTTATTGTATCCGTTGCTCCCGATGCGGTCTCCTCTACATTGGGGAGACTGGGCACCTCCTAGCAGAGCGCTTTAGGGAACATCTCCGGGACACCCGCACCAATCAACCACACCGCCCCATGGCCCAACATTTCAACTCCCCCTCCCACTCCGCCGTGGACATGGAGGTCCTGGGCATCCTTCACCGCCGCTCCCTCACCACCAGACACCTGGAGGAAGAACGCCTCATCTTCTGCCTCGGAACACTTCAACCCCAGGGCATCAATGTGGACTTCAACAGCTTCCTCATTTCCCCTTCTCCCACCTCACCCTAGTTCTAAACTTCCAGCTCAGCACTGTCCCCATGACTTGTCCGGACTTGTCCTACCTGCCTATCTTCTTTTCTACCTATCCACTCCACCCTCTCCTCCCTGACCTATCATCCCCTTCATCCCCTCCCCCACTCACCTATTGTACTCTATGCTACTTTCTCCCCACCCCCACCCTCCTCTAGCTTATCTCTCCACGCTTCAAGCTCTCTGCCTTTATTCCTGATGAAGGGCTTTTGCCCGAAATGTCGATTTTACTGCTCCTTGGATGCTGCCTGAACTGTTGTGCTCTTCCAGCACCACTAATCTAGAATCTGGTTTCCAGCATCTGCAATCATTGTTTTTACCCCCTTGGATGATAGAGTAGATGAACGCATGGCTGAGGAGCTGTTGTATGGGAGAAGGATTCACCTTTTTGGATCATTGGAATCTCTTCTGGGGTGGAAATGTCCAGTAAAAGAAGGACAGATTGCACCTGAATTGAAAGGGGACTAATATAGTGGTAGGGAGTTTTGCTATAGATCAGGAGGATCTAAACTAGTAAGTTGGGGGGTGGGGACCCAGGGAGATAGTGAGGAAAGAGACCAATCTGAGACATGTACAGTTGAGGAAAGAAGCGATTCAAACAGAGCAGGCAGGGGCAAAGCAGAGAACAAGGTAGGACTGATAAATTAAACTGCATTTATTTCAATGCAAGAGACCTAACAGAGAAGGCAGGTGAACTCAGGGTATGGTCAGTGACATGGGACTGGGTTTTGATAGCAATTACAGAGATGTGGCTCAGGGATGGACAGGACTGGCAGCTTAATGTTCCAGGATACAAATGCTACAGGAAAGACAGAGAGGGAGACAAGAGAGGAGGAGAAGTGGTGTTTTTGAAAGGGATAGCATTACAGCTGTACTGAGGGAGGATATTCCCGGAAATACATCCAGGGAAGTTATTTGGGTTGAACTGAGAAATAAGAAAGGGATGATCACCTTATTGGGATTGTATTATACACCCCCTAACAGTCATAGGGAAATTGAGAAACAAATTTGTAAGGAGATCTCAGCTATCTGTCAGAATGATAGGGTAGTTATGGTAGGGTAACTTTCCAAACATAGACTGGGACTGCCATAGTGTTAAGGGTTTAGATGGGGATGAATTTGGTGTGTACAGGAAAAAATTCTGATTCAGAATGTGGATGTACCTACTAGAGAAGGTGCAAAACTTGGAGGAGAAAGTGAGGTCTGCAGACGCTGGAGATCAAAGCTGAAACTTTATTGCTGGAACAGCACAGCAGGTCAGGCAGCATCTAGGGAACAGAAGATTCGACGTTTCGGGCACATGCCCTTCTTCAGGAATGAGCAGAGAGTGTTCAGCAGGAGAAGATAAAAGGTAGGGAGGAGGGACTTGGAGGAGGGGCGTTGGAAATGTGATAGGTGGAAAGAGGTCAAGGTGAAGGTGATAGGTCGGAGTAGGGTGGAGGCGGAGAGGTCAAGAAGAAGACTGCAGGTCAGGAAGGCGGTGCCGGGCTGGAGGGATTCGGCTGAGACAAGGTGGGGGGAGGGGGGATGAAGAAACTGGTGAAGTCCAAGTTCATCCCCTGTGGTTGGAGGGTTCCCAGTCGGAAGATAAGACGCTCCTCCTCCGACCGTCGCGTTGTTGTGGTTTGGCGGTGGATGAGTCCAATGACCTGCATATCCTCGGTGGAGTGGGAGGGGGAGTTGAAATGCTGTGCTACAGGGTGATTGGGTTGGTTCGTCCGGGTGGCCCAGAGGTGCTCTCTGAATCGCTCCGCAAGTAGGCGGCCTGTCTCCCCAATATAGAGGAGGCCACACCGGCTGCAGCGGATGCAGTAGATAATGTGGGTGGAGGTGCAGGTGAATCTGTGGCGGATATGGAAGTTTCCTTTGGGGCCTTGGAGAGAGGTGAGGGGGGAGGTGTGGGCGCAAGTGTTGCACCTCCTGCGGTTGCAAGGGAAGGTGCCGGGAGTGGAGGTTGGGTTGGTGGGGGGTATGGATCTGACAAGGGAGTCGCGGAGGGAGTGGTCTCTACGGAAAGCTGATAAAGGAGGGGAGGGAAATATATCCTTGGTGGTGGGGTCCGTTTGGAGGTGGCGGAAGTGACGGCGGATGATGCGCTGTACATGGAGATTGGTGGGGTGGTAGGTGAGGACCAGTGGGGTTCTGTCCTGGTGGCGGTTGGAGGGGCGGGGCTCAAGGGCGGAGGAGCGGGAAGTGGAGGAGATGCGGTGGAGGGCATCGTCGATCACGTCGTGGGGGAAATTGCGGTCCTTGAAGAAGGAGGCCGTCTGTGTTGTGCGTATTTTGAACTGGTCCTCCTGGGAGCAGATGCGGCGGAGACGAAGGAATTGGGAGAATGGGATGGCGTTTTTACAGGGGGCGGGGTGGGAGGAGGTGTAGTCCAGGTAGCTGTGGGAGTCGGTCGGTTTGTAGTAGATGTCCGTGTTGATTCGGTCGTCTGAGATAGAAACAGAAAGGTCTAGGAAGGGGAGGGAGGAGTCCGAGACTGTCCAGGTGAATTTGAGGTCGGGGTGGAAGGTGTTAGTGTAGTGGATGAACTGTTCAACCTCCTCATGGGAGCACGAGGTAGCGCCGATACAGTCATCAATGTAGCAGAGGAAAAGATGGGGGGTGGGGCCAGTGTAGTTGCGGAAGATGGATTGTTCCACATACCCTACGAAGAGGCAGGCATAGCTGGGGCCCATGCGGGTGCCCATGGCTACTCCTTTTGTTTGGAGAAAGTGGGAGGATTGGAAAGAAAAGTTGTTCAGGGTGAGGACCAGTTCAGTCAGTCGAAGGAGGGTGTCGGTGGAAGGGTACTGGGTGGTACGGCGGGAAAGGAAGAAGCGGAGGGCTTTGAGTCCTTCGTGATGGGGGATGGAGGTGTACAGGGACTGGATGTCCATGGTGAAGATGAGGCGTTGGGGACCGGGGAAGCGGAAATCCTGGAGGAGGTGGAGAGCGTGGGTGGTGTCACGGACGTAGGTGGGGAGTTCTTGGACTAATGGGGACAGGACCGTGTCGAGGTAGGAGGAGATGAGTTCGGTGGGGCAGGAGCAGGCTGAGACGATGGGTCGTCCAGGGCAGTCAGGTTTGTGGATTTTGGGCAGGAGGTAGAAACGGGCGGTTCGGGGTTGTGGTACTATGAGGTTGGAGGCGGTGGATGGGAGGTCCCCTGAGGTGATGAGGTTATGGATGGTCTGGGAGATGATGGTTTGGTGGTGGGGGGTGGGGTCATGGTCAAGGGGGCAGTAGGAGGAGGTATCTGCGAGCTGGCGTTTGGCCTCAGCGGTGTAGAGGTCGGTGCGCCAAACTACTACTGCGCCTCCCTTGTCAGCTGGTTTGATGGTGAGGTTGGGGTTGGAACGGAGGGAGTGGAGGGCTGTGCGTTCCGAGGGTGAGAGGTTGGAGTGGGTGGGAGGGGTGTGGGAGTTCAGGTAGCGGTTAATATCGCGGCGGCAGTTTGCAATAAAGAGGTCGAGGGCAGGTAGGAGGCCAGCACGGGGTGTCCAGGTGGACGGGGTGTGTTGGAGGTGGGAGAAGGGGTCGTCAGAGGGTGGGTGAGGGTCTTGATTGAAAAAGAAGGCACGGAGGCGAAGGCGGCGGAAGAATCGTTCAATGTCACTCCGTGTATTGAATTCATTGACCCGAGAACGTGCAAAACTTGACCTACTCTTGGGAAATAAGGCAGGGCAGATGACTGAGGTGTCAGTGGGGGGGCACTTTGGGACCAGCGACCATAATTCTAAAAGATTTAAAATAGTGATGGAAAAGGATAGACCAGATCTAAAAGTTGAAGTTCTAAATTGGAGGAAGGCTGATTTTGACGGTATTAGGCAAGAACTTTCAAAAGCTGATTGGGGGCAGATGTTCGCAGGTAAAGGGACGACTGGAAAATGGGAAGCCTTCAAAATTGGGACAACGAGAGTCCAGACACAGTATATTCCTGTTAGGGTGAAAGGAAAGGCTGGTAGGTGTAGGGAATGCTGGACCACTAAAGAAATTGAGGGTTTGGTTAAGAAAAAGAAGGAAGCATATGTCAGGTATAGACAAGACAGATCAAACGAATCCATAGAAGAGTATAAAGGCAGTAGGAGTATATTAAAAGGGAAATCAGGAGGGCAAAAAGGGGACGTGAGATAGCTTTGGCAAATAGAGTTAAGAGAATCCAAACGGTTTTTTGACAAATACATTAAGGACAAAAGGGTAACTATGGAGAGAACAGGGCCCCTCAAAGATCAGCAAGGCGGTCTTTGTGTGGAGCTGCAGGAGATGTGGCAGATACTAAACAAGTATTTTGCATCAGTATTTACTGTGGAAATGCACATGGAAGATATAGAATGTAGGGAAATATCTTGAAACATCTTGAAAAATGTCCATATTACAGAGGAGGAAGTGCTGGATGCCTTGAAAACATAAAACTGGATAAATTTCAGGACCTGATCAGGTGTACCCTAGAACTCTGTGGGAAGCTAGGGAAGAGATTGCTGGATTAGTGGTGCTGGAAGAGCACAGCAGTTCAGGCACATCCGAGGAGCAGTAAAATCGACGTTTCGGCTGATATTCCTGATGAAGGGCTTTTGCTCGAAACGTCTATTTTACTGCTCCTTGGATGCTGCCTGAACTGCTGTGCTCTTCCAGCACTACTAATCCAGAATCTGGTTTCCAGCATCTGCAGTCATTGTTTTTACCTAAGTGATTGCTGGGCCCCTTGTTGAGATATTTGTATCATCGATAGTCACAGATGAGGTGCCAGAAGACTGGAGTTTGGCTAATGTGGTGCCACTGTTTAAGAAGGGTGGTAAGGACAAGCCAGGGAACTACAGACCAGTGAGCCTGATATCAGTGGTGGGCATGTTGTTGAAGGGAATCCTGAGGGACAGGATGTACATGTATTTTGAAAGACAAGGACTGATTAGGAAAAGTCAACATGACTTTATGCGTGGGAATTCATGTCTCACAAACTAGACTGAGTTTTTTGAAGAAGTAACAAACAGGATTGATGAGGGCAGAGTGGTGGATGTGATCTATATGCACTTCAGTAAGGAGTTTGAAAAGGTTCCCCATGGGAGACTGATTAGCAAAGGTAGAACTCATGGAATACAGGGAGAACTCGCCATTTGGATACAGAACTGGCTCAAAGGTAGACGACAGAGGGTGGTGGTGCAGGGTTGCTTTTTAGACTGGAGGCCTATAACCAGTGGAGTGCCACAAGAATCAGTGCTGGATCCTCTACTTTTCATCATTTATATAAGTGATTTGGATGCAAGCATAAGAGGTGTAGTTAGTAAGTTTGCAGATGACACCAAAATTGGAGGTGTTGTGGACAGCGAAGAAGGTTATCTCAGATTACAGCGGGACCTTGATCAGATGGGCCAATGGGCTGAGAAGTGGCAGATGGAGTTTAATTTAGATACATTTGAGGTGCTGCATTTTGGGAGAGCAAATCTTAGCAGGACTTATACACTTAATGGTAAGGTCCTAGGGAGTGTTGCTGAACAAAGAGACCTTGGAGTGCAGGTTCGTAGCTCCCTGAAACTGGAGTCACAGGTGGATATGATAGTGAAGAAGGCATTTCGTATGCTTTCCTTTACTGGTCAGAGTATTGAGTACAGGAGTTGGGTGGTCATGTTGCGGCTATACAGGACATTGGTTAGGCCACTTTTGGAATATTACATGCAATCCTGGTCTCCTTCCTATCAGAAGGATGTTCTGAAACTTGAAAAGATTCAGAAAAGATTTACAAGGATGTTGCCAGGGTTGGAGGTTTTGAGCTATGGACAGAAGTTGAATAGGCTGGGGCTGTTTTCCCGAAGTGTCGGAGGCTGAGAGGTGACCTTACAGAGGTTTATAAAATAATGAGGGGCATGGATAGGATAATTAGACAAAGACTCTTTCCTGGGGTGGGAGAGTCCAGAACTAGAGGGTAGAGGTTTAGGGTGAAAAGGCAAAGATATAAAAGAGACCTAAGGGGCAACTTTTTCACGCAGAGGATGGTATGTGTAT
The DNA here is from genome assembly GCF_037043375.1 of Chiloscyllium plagiosum. Classification (NCBI taxonomy): domain Eukaryota; kingdom Metazoa; phylum Chordata; class Chondrichthyes; order Orectolobiformes; family Hemiscylliidae; genus Chiloscyllium; species Chiloscyllium plagiosum. The sequence continues at coordinate 22,641,223 of NW_028270171.1, forward strand.
GGAATGAGTTGCCAGAGGAAGTGGTGGAGGCTGATATAATTGCAACATATTGGATGAGTATATGAATAGGAAGGGTTTAGTGGGATATGGGCCAAGTGCTGGAAGGTGGGACTAGATTGGGTTGGGATATCTGGTCGGCATGGACAAGTTGGACTGAAGGGTCTGTTTCCATGCTGTACATCTCTATGACTCTATAAGTGGTGAATGTGGGTATAATTACAATGTTTAACAGACATTTGGATAAGTACATGAATAGGAAAGGTTTGGAGGAATACGGGCCAGGAGCAGGCAGGTGGGACTAGCTTAGTTTGGGATTATGTTCTAGTTGGACCGAAGGGTCTGCTTCCGTGCTGTATGGTTATTTGATTCTATGGCTGTCCCAGTAGAGTTGGTTTCAGATGATCATGTGATATGAGCTCATTCAAGGACGCTAATGTTAGTATGTCTGTCCTCCCAACTGATGCAAAGAATCTGTCTCATACTTCTCAAAGGTCTTGAAGTGGCATCTAAGGTTCAGAGCCATGTAGAAGAGTGGAAGGATTATATTGGGGTATAGGTAGACCCACAATGCTGTTAGGAAGGGATTTCCAGGATTTAGACTCAGCACCACTGAAGAAATGGTGATATATTTCCAAGTCAGAGTAGTGTATGGCTTAGAACGGAACTTGAAGGGGGTGGTGTTCCCATGTAGCTGCTGTCCTTGTCCTTCTAGATGGGAATAGTCACGGATTTGAAAGTGAGGATGGCAGTTGCTGGAGATTAGAGTCGAGAGTGTAGTGCTGGAAACACACAGCAGATCAGGCAGCATCTGAGGAAGAGGAAAATCAACTGGCCTGTCGCAAAGATGTTACTACAGTTGTTATGGGGGATTTCAACATGCAGGTAGACTGGGAGAATCAGGATGGTATTGGACCTCAAGAAAGAGACTTTGTGGAGTACCTCAGAGATGGATTCTTAGAACAGCTGATGCTGGAGCCGACCAGGGAGAAGGCAATTCTGGATCTGGTATTGTGCAATGAACCAGAATTGGTCAGGGACCTCGAAGTGAAGGAGCCATTGGGAAGTAGTGACCATAATACAATAAGCTTCAATCTGCAATTTGAGAGGGAGAGGGTACAATCGGAAGTGACAATATTTCTGTTGAATAAAGGGAACTATGGAGCTATGAGGGAGGAGCTGGCTAAAGTTCAATGGTGCAATACCTTAGCAGGGATGACAGTGGAGGAACAATGGCGGATATTTCTGTGTATAATGCAGAAGTTGCAGGATCAGTTCATTCCAAAAAGGAAGAAAGATCCTAGGAGGAGGCAGGGGTGGCTGACAAGGGAAGTTAAGAAACATATAAAGTTAAAAGAGAAAAAGTATAACATAGCAAAGATAAGTGGGAAAACGGAGGACTGGGAAGCTTTTAAAGAACAACAGAGGATTACTAAGAAGGAAATACACAGAGAAAAAATGAGGTACGAAGGTAAACTGGCCAATAATATAAAGGAGGATAGTAAAAGCTTTTTTAGGTATGTGAAAGGCAAAAAAATGGTTAAGACTAAAATTGGGCCTTGAAGACAGAAACAGGGGAATATATTACAGAGAACAAAGAAATGGCAGAAGAATTGAATTGGTACTTCAGATCTGTGTTCACTGGGGAAGACACAAGCAATCTCCCTGAGGTAACAGTGGCTGAAGGACCTGAACTGAAGGGAATTTATATTTGCCAGGAATTGGTGTTGGAGAGACTGTTAGATCTGAAGGTTGATAAGTCCCCGGGGCCTGATGGTCTACATCCCAGGGTACTGAAGGAGGTGTCTCGAGAAATCATGGATGCAGTGGTGATTATTTTGCAGAGTTCGATAGGTTCGGGATCAGTTCCTTCGGATTGGAGGGTGGCTAATGTTGTACCACTTTTTAAGAAAGGTGGGAGAGAGAAAACAGGAAATTATAGACCAGTTAGTCTGACCTCAGTGGTGGGAAAGATGCTGGAGTCTATTATAAAGGATGAAATTACGACACATCTGGATACTAGTAACAGGATAGGTCAGAGTCAGCATGGATTTATGAAGGGGAAATCATGCTTGACAAATCTTCTGGAATTTTTTGAGGATGTAACTCTGAAGATGGACGAGGGAGATCCAGTAGATGTAGTGTACCTGGACTTTCAGAAAGCTTTTGATAAACTCCCACATAGTAGGCTAGTGAGCAAAATTAGGGTGCATGGTATTGGGGGCAAAGTACTAACTTGGATTGAAAGCTGGGTGGCTGATAGGAAACAAAGAGTAGTGATAAACGGCTCCATTTCGGAATGGCAGTGACTAGTGGGGTACCGCAGGGATCAGTACTGCGACCGCAGCCTTTTACAATATATGTTAATGATATAGAAGATGGTATTAGCAATAACATTAGCAAATTTGCTGATGATAATAAGCTGGGTGGCAGGGTGAAATGTGAGGAGGATGTTAGGAGATTACAGGGTGACCTGGACAAGTTAGGTGAGTGGTCAGATGCATGGCAGATGCAGTTTAATGTGGATAAATGTATGGTTATCCACTTTGGTAGCAAGAACAGGAAGGCAGATTACTATCTAAATGGAATCAATTTAGGTAAAGGGGCAGTACAAAGAGATCTGGGTGTTCTTGTACACCAGTCAATGAAGGTAAGCATGCAGGTACAGCAGGTAGTGAAGAAGGCTAATAGCATGCTGGCCTTCATAACAAGAGGGATTGAGTATAGAAGCAAAGAGGTTCTTCTGCAGCTGTACAGGGCCCTGGTGAGACCACACCTGGAGTACTGTGTGCAGTTCTGGTCTCCAAATTTGAGGAAAGACATTTTGGCTATTCAGGGAGTGCAGCGTAGGTTCACGAGGTCAATTCCTGGAATGGCGGGATTACCTTACACTGAAAGACTGGAGCGACTGGGCTTGTATACCCTTGAGTTTAGAAGACTGAGAGGGGATTTGATTGAGACATATAAGATTATTAAAGGATTGGACGCTCTGCCGGCAGGAAACATGTTTCCGCTGATGGGTGAGTGCCGAACCAGAGGACACAGCTTAAAAATACGGGGTAGACCATTTAGGACAGAGATGAGGAGAAACTTCTTCACCCAGAGAGTGGTGGCTGTGTGGAATGCTCTGCCCCAGAGGGCAGTGGAGGTCCAGTCTCTGGATTCATTTAAGAAAGAGTTGGATAGAGCTCTCAAGGATAGTGGAGTCAAGGGTTATGGAGATAAGACAGGAACAGGATACTGATTAAGGATGATCAGCCATGATCATATTGAATGGTGGTGCAGGCTCGAAGGGCAGAATGGCCTACTCCTGCACCTATTGTCTATTGTCTAAAAGCCCTTCCCAGATGCTGCATGACCTGCTGTGCTGTTTAAGGAACCTTGGTGAATTTATGCATTGTCTCTTGAACATGGTACACACTGCTGCTACTGAGTGTCGGTGGTGGAGGGAGTGGATGTTTATGGATGAGGTACCAATAAAGCAGGATGCTTTGTCCTGGATGGTGTCAAGCTTCTTGAGTATTGGAGCTGCACCCGTCCAGGCAAATGGGCAGTACTCCATCACACTCCTGGCTTGTGCCTTGTAGATAATGGATGGGATTTGAGGGAGTGAGGAGATGAGTTGCATGCTGCAGGATTCCCAGCTTCTGAATTGCTCTAGTACCCCCTAGGGTCTGAAGTACATGTGACTCCAGGCCCACAGCAATGTGGTTAACAGTGAACTGCCCTCTGAAATGGCCTCGCAAGTCACTCAGTTCAAGGGTAGTTAGGGATAGGGTGACCAAAGTGGCCATGCCTGTGACATCCACATCCTGTCTGAGTTTCCAAAGTTTGGAAACTTTGAGAGGAATAAGCACCCACTTTCATATCTCCCTGTTTATCCTCTGAGGTATAGATGACCTTTGATTGGGTTCCTGTGGGTATGTGAGTAACAGCTGAGACTGATCTGTGCCCAGATGGTTCAGCTACAAATAGGACAGGATACCACAGGCGAGTGACTTTCAGACGTGTTGCTGGCTTGGGACTTCCCCTCCTTGTGTTTTCTGTCTGTCGCATATATACATTTGCGTCAAAGGCAGTCGCACCTTTTTTAACTTAGCTTCACCAGGTGCAGCGATCCTGGACAAGATTCTCCTGGGGCTCGGGGTTGATGTCAAGGCTATTAACTTGCATTTGCATAGTGCCCTTCACTTACAAAACATCCCAAGACACTGGTCAGGTTGCTGCCAGACAAAACACAGAGCCATTTGCAGGGCTTCATGAGCAGCAGACTGAAAGCTTGGTCCTATCAGTGGATTTGAGGAAGCGTTTTAAAAGAGGAGATGCCAGTGGAGGTCTGGGAGGTTTACGGAGGATTGGAGCTTACGGCTCAGGTAGTTGAAAACATTGGAGGTGACTTTCACAGTGCATAGTCACTCCTAGCCTCATCTTTCTTCCCAGCTCTTCCTCACATTTTCCATCAGTGCTATGTATTTTCTCTGCAGTTTTTCCAGAGCCTGGACCTGTTATTTTTCATTGGTCAACCAGAAGGTGTTGGGCTTTTTCTCAGTCGGACTCACAATCAGTGCAAAAGTTATAATCCATTTTAGTCGATAGAGAATCGCTGAACTCTCACCTGCAGGTATACCTGGCAGGATCTACAATGCTGGGAGTTGAAAGTGTAGAGCTGGAAAAGCACATCAGGTCAGGCAGCATCCAAGGAGCAGGAAAATCGACATTTTGGGCACCAGCCCTTCATCAGGAATGGGTCTGCAGTGTCCCATTGGGGGGAAATTCCCTATAGATTTCATGAGGCAGACACCATCATGGATGTTTACTTATAGGGAAGGTGTGATTGAGGGACAACCATTTTGAACAACTTTCTAAGATCCTGCAGAGCATCAACTGTGTGTGTCCAGTCAATCCTTTCAGCTGGGAAAGGGCTAGTAGATACTGACAGTATGTAAGGACAATGGCTGGGAGAAATGAAGCATGTGAGTGGCCTGGTGGCTCGGGGTTAGCTTTGCTGCCCTACAACGCCAGGGACCGGGTTCAATTCCAGCCTTGGGTGACTGTCTATGTGGAGTTTGTACATTCTCCCCGTGACTGTGTGGGTTTTCTCCGTGTGCTCTGGTTTCCTCCCACAATCCAAAGATGTGCAGGCCAAGTGAATTGGCAATACTAAATTGTCTATAGTGTTAGGTACATGAGGTAGGGTAAATATAGGGTAGGGAAATGGGTCTGGGTGGGTTAATCTTCAGAGGATCGGTGGGGACTTGTTGGGCCAAATGGCCTGTTTCCATACTGGAAGGAATCTAATCAAAAAAATGTCTTCCACAAAGCAGGGTGATGGTGGTATAGTGGTGAGCATAGCTGCCTTCCAAGCAGTTGACCCGGGTTCAATTCCTGGCCATCGCAGTCTTGTGGTTTTGCAGGGCGGCACGGTGGCAAAGTGGTTAGCACTGCTGCCTCACAGCGCCAGAGACCCGGTTTCAATTTCCGCTTCAGGCAACTGTCTGTGTGGAGTTTGAACATTCTCCCTGTGTCTGCGTGGGTTTCCTCCGGGTGCTCCGGTTTCCTCCCACAGTCCAAAAATGTGCAGCTTAGGTGAATTGGCTGTGCTAAATTGCCCGTAGCGTTAGGTGAAGGGGTAAATGTAGGGGAATGGGTCTGGGTGGGTTGCTTTTCGGAGGATCGGTGTGGACTTATTGGGCCAAAGGGCCTGTTTCCACACTGTAAGTAATCTAATCTAAAAAATATAAATCACCCTGCTGTGTTTACATCTCTGTTGCAGGCCACCAAGGAGCTTGATATCAAGGGGAACAACATCAACACCATTCCAACTGGAGCTTTTCTTCCAATTCCCTACCTCACCCACTTAAATTTACAGAAATGCAAGATTCACCATCTTGCAGAAGGTGCCTTCCGGGGACTTGGTCAGCTGATCTCCCTGAATTTAGGCTTCAATAGCATTGAGTTCATTTACCAGGAGACCTTTGACGGCCTGATGTCCCTTCAACAACTCATCATTAACAATAACAGGATTGAGGAGATTAGGCCCGGTGCTTTTGGCCAGCTGGGCTTCCTAAACCTCTTAAATCTGGAAGGGAATCGCCTGGTCTATTTGCCCCCTTTGGTCTTTCAGGGTCTCCAGCAAATTAAACACCTTCGCTTGTCAAACAACATGCTCAACAATATTGCAGATGAGGCCTTTGCTGGGCTCTGGACACTGAAGAGATTAAGTCTGGATGACAATGAGCTTCAGTACTTGCCAACAGAAGCCTTGTCCAGGCTCAAAAATGTGGCCAGAGTGGATCTCGGCCAGAACCCTATGACCTACCTTGGCGACGAGTCTGTCCGGATGGCTTCATTGAAGCACCTGACTTTGGACAACATGTCCCTTCAGGAGGTATCTCACACAGCGTTTATCCACAGCCCCGGGCTGGTGGTGATTGACCTTCGTTACAACCAACTGCAAGTCATGCAACCCCTGGAGGGGCTCGAGGCCTTGAGAACCATCAACCTGACAGGAAATCCAATCCAGTGCAACTGTTTGATGAGTCCTTTCAGGGAATGGATTTCCAACCGCACCAAGCTGAGGGCGGAGGTGTTCTGTGGAGCGCCAGGAGTATTCCGTGATGAGCGGCTGGATTCACTGCGGACAATTGACCTGAAATGTATCAGCCGGCCTTCCGATCATGAAGATGAAGAGGAGCTCAATCCCCAGAGAGAGCCGGAGAAAAATAACCAAGACAAGCTCCCGTGCCCAGAACACTGTGACTGCAAACATGACCTAAAACATTCCAGCTGTGAGGGCAAGGGTCTCCGCAAGATCCCGAAGGGTTTCCCTGTAGATGCCCTTCTTCTCGATATGCGCCATAATGACTTCTACACAGTGCCCAGAGGCTCGTTCTCAGATTTGAAATCTTTGGTTTCACTTCACATGCAGAACTGCGGAATTCATGACCTCCATGACGGTGCCTTCCGTGGCTTAAAGAAGCTTATTTACCTCTACCTGTCTGGTAATGAGATATCGAGTCTCCAGCCAACTATCTTTGAGGGGTTACCAGACCTGACTTATTTGTACTTAGACTACAACAAGTTAACATCAGTTCCCAAGGGAGCATTCAAGCTGCTACCCAACCTGTTTGCCCTCCATCTGGAATACAATCCCATTCCCCAACTGACAGATGAAAACATGGAAGGAGCTGACTTTCTGAGATGGCTCTACCTGACGGGCAACAACCTCACCTCCATTTCTCCCACGGCTCTGCAGCCCATCATGGGGCTCCAGAAGCTGTCTCTAGATGAGAATAAACTGACAGCAGTTCCCACCATTGCTCTTATGGGGGCACCAAATCTGGATGAATTGAAACTAGCCAACAATCCAATTAAACAGATAGGTGACTCCGCCTTCCTGCCAGTGGCAGGTTCTCTACAACACTTATGGCTGAATGATATGGGATTGGAGACGGTAAGATCCAGCTATGAGATACATTTCTAATGCTGATTTCCGTTCTTTTCGAGTCGGCTACAAAATTTCCTAAACTTGTTCCATGATGTCTTTGTGATTAACCGTACCTGATCATTGTTCTGAGTATACACCTATACAGTCCCTAAGATCTGGAATTCCCTCATGAACCTGTCCCAACTCTCTCTTCTCCTTCAAGTTGCTTCTCTGTCCTGAGCTAATTTTTGACGTGGTATCAAATTTTGTTTGCTCACCATATTGTGAACAGCTTTTGATCTTTTCCCCATGACAAAGACAATTTATGAATTCAATTTGTTGTTTTGAGTCCCTAAGACCAGGAATATACCAGCCTTTACACAGCTAGCACTTTAGAGGCGTTTAACAGACATAGAAACCCAGTAGTGCTTGGGAATAAAGGTATTGGAGCTCCTTGTTGAAGTATACAAGACGCGTCAGATCAGTAATGTCATTGGCAAGTTTTACTGGCTGTTAACATAAGAAATAGGAGCAGGAGTAGGCTTTTCAGCCCATGGAGTCTGTTCTGCCATTCATGCTTAATCTAATAATCCTCAACTCCATTTCCCTATAACCCTTGATTACTTTACTGATTAATTTACCTGATTAAAAATCTGTCTATCTCAGCCTTGAGTCTCCTTAATGACCCAGACTCAACAGCCCACTCTGTAAAGAATTCCACGGATTCAATAGCCTCAATTCCTCCTCATCTCTATTTTAAATGGGTGAGTGCTTACTTTAAGATTATGCCTTTTGTTTCTGGAGTCTACCACAAAGGGAAACAACCTCTGTATTGACCCTGTCGAGCCCTCTAATAGCTGGTCCAATCCAGTTTCTGGTCAGTGGGAACCAGCCTCATATTGATAGTGGGGGATTTAGCAATGGAAATGCCATTGAATATCCAGGAGAGATGATCTCCCTTCTTGGAGATGGTTGAAGCCTGACACCTGTATGAATGGACAATAAATGCTAGCAATGCCTGCACTGCCAGGAAGAATAAAGGTTGTTCTTGTTCTTGTAATATTCGCTTTGTTGGTTTCTCAATACAGATCTTTGATGGAGCCTTTGATGGATTGCATTCAGGGCTAGAAAGCCTTTACCTGGAGAATAATAAGCTGAGCAACATTCCTGATCTGAAGAAGTTCACAAGCCTTCATACCATCAATCTATCGAACAATCCTTGGAACTGTGATTGCCCACTCCTCCACCTCCGCAGGTAAACACCTCTTAACAGGAATTGCAGGACAAACTCAGCAGGTCTGACAGCATCTCTGGAGAGAAATCAGAGTTAATGTTTCGGGTCGAGTGACCCTTCCTCACAACTCTGGATGCTGCCTGACTTGTTGAGTTTTTCAAGCAATTTTTGATTTTGATTTCCAGCATCCGCAGTTCTTTTGGTTTTAACAGGATCAGTATGAAGCTTGTGATTACCAATTGTGGGTTGTATCACTAAATGCTGTCAAGGCATTCAGATTCCAGCCAAGATTTAAGCAACTTCTAAATTAGGCCATGCTCTCCATTGAAACATCAAACTGGCCTGAAATAATTTTTGTTGATACCACCAGTAGCCCCCTTTCTGCATAAACTGAGGGGTTTTTTCCAGCTGATTAAAGGATTTGAAGGGTTGACTGAGAGAATGTTTTTCCCATTGTGGGAGAGAAGTAAACATGAGGCCTTAAAAGAGACACCCGAACCGTCGACTTCTCCACCTGCTGATGCTGCCTGGCTTGCTGTGTTCTTCCAGCCTCCTGCTTGTCTGCTTTAATCTGAAAGCAGGCCATTCAGGGATGAAGGCAAGAAATATTTTTTCACACAAAAGATGGTGGTTAATGTGAAATCCACTTTCCCTCACAAAGGTGTGGCGCCTAGGGGCCCAAACACTGGTGAATAAGAGTTTCATTAGGTGAGGGGATTGAAGGCAATGGAGCAAAGTTGAGGCTATGAAGTTAAAATAAAGATCATCCACAATGCAATTGAAAGAGGGAGAGAAATTGTCTCTTAGTCTGGTCACTCTTCAGATGGAGATAAATCCAGATGGAAGAGTGATGAGTGGCTCTTTGACTATAGGGGCATCACAGTCGAGGCAAGCCTTCTCCTTGTGTGCCAGTGGGGATGTTGGGAGGCAGTCAGGAGCTGATGTCAGCCTCATTGGGGATGAGGCACCAGGAGTGTCAACCAAGGAGCAATTGAGGCCCAGAGGAAAGGGAGGACAGTAGGTGCTCTAAGACATGGAGAAGGGAACTGATTCATCCCAAGCATTGGTTTATGGGCCTTTCACCTCTGTCTGTTGAGCTTGGAGCCAGAGCAGGCTGGGAGGAATGACAGTGTCTGCTTTCTGTGAGTTATTAAGGCCCTGGAGAAAAGGGCTGGGGGCTTTTTCCAAATTGAATTCTGGTGGATGATATTAGAGAAGGTAATTTGTCCTAATGTGAATTGAGTTGGCAGTCTCACTGAGAGAGATCATATCAATAATGGGTTCAGGAGGTTAAGTCTCCTGCTGATAGAGCTCTGAGCCTAATCTGTCATGATATCTTGAGAAATGTCCTTCATATTTGTAGTGGAAATTTTGCTCAATATTCTTTATTTGGTCATCACAACTCAACAGGAAAAGTAAAATGTAATTTGGTGAGTTCTACAGTGGGTTTTGGCCAAGTTGGACTCATAGACCAACTAGGTGCCATCTTGGTTGGGCTGAATTTATTTCATTTCTGGAAGAACTCAGCAGGTCTGGCTGCATCTGTGGAGAGAAAGTAGAGTTAATGTTTCAGAAGAATCATTGGATCCAAAGTGTTATCTCTGATTTCTCTCCGCAGATGCTGCCAGACCTCCAGAGCTCTTCCAACAATTTCTGATTTTGTTTCTGATTTCCAGCATCCGCAGTTCTTTTGATTTGAATTTACTCCATCTCATTTATGACAGTTGCTGATAGATGTTGTTCTTGCAAACATACACTGGTGTAGAATGGGCAGCTGGCTGAGGTTACCTATGGAATGGACCCCCCCCCCCCTTCCCCCCCATCCAGGGTCAGCTCTTTACTAAAGAAGACTGCTTTTTCTAAAACAAAATAGCACTTCTCAAAGAAGTAGCCAAAGAGAAGCGAGCATGTGAGTTTCAGAGTCTCTCATGGTTGACTTTTGACCTTTGGGCTAACACCATGAAACAAGTCAGGTTACGTTCCCTTTAAACTATATCCAGATGAAGTCATGTTCACCTACCACTCTTGCCTTTGCCAATCTCTGTGGTTCCCCCAGGTTCAGTTCAAAGAATTTCAAACAGGAAATTGTTCCAGCACAGTCAGAGGTCATTCAGCCATTGGGTCAGTGCTCGCTCTCTAAATAAGCAATTCATCTTGTGCCATTCCCCTGTTTTCTCCCTGCTCCCTGACATCTTCAGATCACAATTCAAACCTCTTTTAAAAACCTCGATTGACCTGTGCTCCGTCACAGTCTCAGGCACACATTCCAGATTCTGGCCATCCACTGCGTGAATGTTTCTCCCAGGGGTGCCACTGCTTTGTTAGCGATTATCTTCAATCTGATCCCTCCACCAATGGCAACATTTTCTTCCTATCTACTCTGTCCTTGTGATCTTGAATACCTGTATAAAACATCCTCTCAACCTTCTTTTCTGCAAGGACAGCAATCCCAAACGTCTCCAATCTATCTGCAGAACAGAAGATTCCCCATCTCTTGAAGTATTCCCATGATTCTTTTCTGCAGTTTCTCTAAAGCTATCACATTTTTCCAACAATAGAACTAGACACACTACTCCAGTTGAGGGGGAGCCAATGTTTTTTACAAGGTTAACATAACTTCCTTGCTCTTGTATAACTACATTGTCATAGAATCCTTACAGTGTGGAAGCAGGCCATTTGGCCCATCGATGCTACACAGATCCTCTGAAAAGTATCCCACCCAGACTCACCCCCTGTATTGTCCATGGATGATCCACCTAGCCTGCACTTCCTGGATGCTATGGGCAATTTAGCATGGCCAATCCACCTAACCTGCACATCACTGGTCTGTGGGAGGAAACTGGAGCAAACCCACACAGACACAGGGAGAATCTGCAAACTCCACATTGACAATCACCCAAGGCTGGAATTGAACCCAGGTCCCTGGTACTGTGAGGCAGCAGTGCTGTCCACTGAACCATCGCATCACCCACAGAACGTGTGTTGCAAGTTCCCTTGCACTCTTGCCCCATTTAGCCTCTGCAATTCCACAATTCCATTTTACAGTTCTGCACAACCTCCTCAATTCCAAAATGTATATTGCTCTCTGGTTCAATCTTCCTACATTTGCCTCTCTGATGGTGAAGAATACAACACTGTCCCCATTTAAAAGCCTCAAAATCGCTTTTGTTGACCCTGATCAATCATAGTTAAAAATCACACAACACCAGGTTATAGTCCAGGCAATGACCTGATGAAGGAGCGTCGCTCCGAAAGCTAGTGTGCTTCCAATTAAACCTGTTAGACTATAACCTGGTGTTGTGTGATTTTTAACTTTGTACATCCCAGTCCAACACTGGCATCTCCGAATCCTGATCAATCATCTAATTCATTCCAGTTCCTGCATTCCCTCCCTTCTCTAAAGATGTTTGGGATATTTAATCACGTTTTATGTTAGTGTAACAGCATTGCTCAGTGGGTTCAAATCCCACTGCACTGGAGGTATTGTCTTACAGGTGAGATTTTGAGGCCGAGCCTGATCTCGAGCCTGGGAGAAAATTGGTCTAAATATAATTCAGAGATGAGTGGGAGTGTTCTCCCTGGCATCCTTCCATCAACCAAAGCTGAAATGCTGACATTGTGGTAATGACCACATTACTGATTTCGAGAACTTGTCGATAAATTGGCTACCATGTTTCGTACGTTATAACAGCACCTACGCTGCAAAAAACACTTCCTTGGTTATGGAGCACTTTGGAGCATCTTGAAGTGATAAAAAGGAACTAGATCATAATTCCTTGAAAGTGGAGTCTCAGGTAGACAGGATAGTGAAGAAGGTGTTTAGTACTCTTCCCTTTATTGGTCAGTGCTTTGAGTGTAGGAGTTGGGAGATCATGTTGCGGCTATATAGGACATTGGCCACTTTTGGAATACTGTGTGGTCTCCATCCTATAGGAAGCATGTTGTGAAACTTGAAAGAGTTCAGCAAAGAGTTACAAGGATGTTGCCGGGATTGGAGCGTTTAAGCTATAGGGAGAGATTGAATATGCTGAGGTTTTTCCCCATGGAGTATCAGAGGCTGAGGGGAGACCTTATAGATGTTTATAAAATCATGAGGGGCAAGGATAGGGTGAAACTAGAAGGCATTGGTTTAATGTGAGAGGGGAAAGATTTAAAAGGGACCTGAGGGGCAACCTTTTCATGCAGAGGATGGTGTGTGTATGGAATGAGCTGCCAAAGGAAGTGGTGGAGGCTGGTGCAATTACAACATTTAAAAGGCATCTGGATGGGTCCATGAATAGGAAAGGTTTAGAGGGATATGGGCCAGATGCCAGCAAGTGGGACTAGATTAATTTAGGATATCTGGTCAGCATGGATGAGTAAGACCGAAGAGTCTGTTTCCATGCTTTACAACTTATGATCTAAATGCAAGTCACGTATTCTTTTCTAGATCCTACTCCGTTTGTGGGTGAGCTGTGTTAACTTCAAACAGTGAACATGCTTTTGTTTTAAAAGGTGGATTGAAAACACCAATGTAAAGGTCACAGCCATCTGCAGCCTTCCAGAAAACGTCACAGGGCTGAATGTGAAAGATGCCCCTTTTAAACACTGCAAAACCCGCCTTCCCAGAAAGAGGAAAGTCAGCCTGAAAAAGGGCCAAGACAAAAGAAAACCGAAAAAGGCCAAGCAGCAACACAAAAAACAGAAGAAGAATAAACTGCAGTACACTATAGCTGACCCGACAATGCAACCAGTGACAAACTGACCTGAACAGGGGGTGTTGGGGATAGTCTGGTGGTGGTGGGGGGGGGCTAGGCAAGCTGACCTTTTTTTAAAAAACACATTTAGTCATTCTCATCCCCTCCAAGCTTTTGAAATTGTGGTTCCTTGAGAATATGTTACGTTTTTATCTCCAAATGGAATATTTTATTGCTCTGTAAAAAAGAAACGCACACTCAATACTCTAATGCCCTCTGTATATTAGTGGCTGAACATCTAATGAGTTTGTGTGTGTCATTCTTGTGAGTTTGTGTGTTGTTCAGGAGGCCTGAGCTTGTTTGAAATGAAAGGTTGACAATTGAGGCAATTCTCATTTCTATAGTCAGGTTGAGAAGTGACACGACTGGAAGACAGAGTTATATCACCAGCACAAGGCTTAATATTGGCTTCCATTTTATTGAGTACAGCAAACATCAATTGACCCTTCAGCCTCTGTGTGAGGGAAGGTAAATATTCCCTTTTCTGTTCAATAGGATGCTTGACCCAAAATTCTGACAGATATAAACCGTGACCATTGTGCCCTTGTAGCTACTCAGCTAAACATCCCAACTGACATTTGTGATCTGCCTGTTGTGGGTTGGGTTGGGTTAGATCTGAGTGCTTCACGATAATAAAGTTGCTTTGGAATAGATTGGAATGGATTCCATTCAATCTAGCATTAGATTGGATCATGTTGGGTTTTCCCCGGTGGCAGAGTTGGGTCTTGTTTTCGTTTTTTTGTTCCGATGGGACATGGGAGTCGCTGTCATGGCCAGCCTTTGTTGCTTATTCTCAACTGGGGCAGCATGGTGGCTCAGTGGGGGGTTAGCACTGCAGCATCTCAGTGCTAGGTACCCGGGTTTGATTTCAGCCTTGGTAGACTGCCTGTGTGGATTTGCATGCTCTCCATGGATCTGTGCTGGTTTGCTCTGGTTTCCTCCCAGTCTGAAGATGTGGAGGTTAGTTGGATTGGCTATGGGAAATTCAGGGATAGGGTAGGGAAATGGGTCTGGGTTAGATGCTCTTTGGAGGATCATTGTGGACTTGGTGGGTCGAATGGTCTGCTTCCATATTGTAGGGATTCTATCAATAACCCTTGAACTGACCATTCTGAGGGTCACCCACTTGCTGTCAGTGGAGCTTCTGTAGGCCACAGCAGGTAAGGATGGGAAAAAGACATTTGTGAACCAGGTGAGTTTTCACAAGAACATTTAGTCATAATGGTCATCATTATTGACTCCAGCTTTAGGTTCCAAGTTTATTAATTGAATTTAGATTGTGGTGAGCCCAGTTTCCTCTAAAGCACTGGTCTGGGCCTTTGGATTAGAAGACTACTGGCAATACCACCACCATGTCGCTGCCTTCCCCCAACCTTGTTGGATTATAGGCTTTGGTTGAGGCCAAATGGGTTCTCTTTGAATGTGTTTTCTTCCCACACCAACCGAGGTTACCACGAAGGACTCTCCTTCCAACTTTTCTCCCCTTGCCTGATTATGTGGTGACCCTCAGGTTAAATCACCAATAGTCGTCTCTGAGACAGCAGCCCTATGGTCTGCTAGAACTCTCGTGACTTTACTTTTATTTCTCTTCAAATGTGGGTTTGGTTAATGATAAATTGGTTTTCGACTTAATGGTGGGGTCATCTGTCTGACAGCACATTCCTATCAGGTTGAAGCCAGTTGTGTTTGACTGGTTTAGATTGGGTTGGTTCAAGCTAAGTCCTCTCCCCCTCCATAAATAAACCACCTTTAGTGTGGGCAGAGGCCATTTTGAAACATCATCAGTGTCCAACGCAATATAGGTGTGTCTTAGACCCCTGTCTATCTTGGCATCCCATATTGCCTGCTTGACCCCTAAGGTAAAGGTATGTAAAACATTTGACTGTTGGGTAAATAATTGAGGCAGATTACAGACATGAGTATAGTATGTCATGGCTGAAATGGGTAGGCTCCATTTATACACCTAACATATGCAAAACCTTAAATTTTGAGAAAGGAAAAATTGGTCTGCCTTCTCTAACAATTTATACAGTGCAACTATGGTCAGTATATTTACCGGCTGCAAGATGCAGTTACTCCACTGGCATAGGATCAAAGTTTCTCTGTATGAAGCCTCTTCCAATTCCCCTCTCTCCTGGCCTACTTAAGACTTTACAATTAACCATCTTATCACAGAATCCCTCCAGAGTGGAAGTAAGCCATTTGGCCCATCAAGTCCACACTGACCCTCCGAAGAGCATCTCACCCAGACCCACCCCCCTACCCAATTCCTGAATTTCCAATGGCCCATCCACCTAACCTGCACACCTTTGGATTATGGGAGGAAACCAGAGAACTTGGAGGGAACCCACACAGATGTAGGAAGAATGTACAACCTCCACACAGACAGTCGCTCGAGGGAATCGAACACGGGTCTCTGGTGCTGTACTAATGACTGAGCCATTGTGTCGCTCTCACTTGTTAAACCATTTTGGGGTCTGCATGTGGCTTACGCCCGTCTATTCTAAACATTTGAGTTCCTCATGCTGTTCCTTCCAGCTCCGCAATTTGCTCCTTCTCTTTCCTTTTTCTGACTGTGGTGCTATCTGTCCCCTTTGTATTCTCCTGACTCCAGCCTGTGGGCTCTCACTTGCTTCTTTCCTTGGCTCCTCAGTCCTTGGGCTTTACCCTACGCCGATTCCTCAGTCCAGTCTCACAGTTTTGGGATGCTGTGTGGAGTGTAACATGAGAGAGCAAGGTTTGCTGCTAACATGAAGTAGGTTGCAGTTGGAGAAGGTAATGGTCTTGTGGCAACAGCCAAATCTTGCACAGTTTAATGCACATTCTTTGAGGTCATCCTTGTTGCTAGTGTGTCAAAAATGGAAAAAAAACCAAATAAGAGGTGGGTCTCAACCTATAAATCAAAAATCAAAGGAGGGTGAGATGATAGCCAGCAGTTGCACAAAGTTGCCCCCACGCTGGCTGAAATTGGACCCAGCAACATTCTGACTCCGCCCCCACCCACTGCAATTACTGACACAAAATAATTCTCAAAACAGTGAGGTTACGCTTTGCAAAGAATAACAAAAAGTATTTTTTACCTTGGCAATGATCTTACTTTTCCAGAAAGTTCAAGCCAAGCAACCATTGCCCTCCCAAGCCAGCCCAGTGATTGGAGATTTCTCAGGGCCAACCTCAGGGGCCACTCTCCTTGCTTCAGCTGCTGACATCTTTTCTCATGCTTGAAAACCTCTCTAACCCCAAGCAGCTCTCCAGCTAGCAGTGAGACCATGACTTTTGATATTCTTCCATGGGGATGTGGGTGTCACTGGCAAGGCCAGCATTTAGAGTCATAGAGATGTACAGCACAGAAACAAACCTTTCATCCATGCTGACCAGATATCCTAAATTAATATAGTCCCAATTGCCAGCACTTGGCCCCGCATTCCTCTAAACCCATCGTATTCATTTTCCCATCCAGATGCATTTTAAATGTTGTAACTGTACGCACCTCCACCACTTCCTCTGACAGTTTATTCCATACACACACCAACCTCTGCGTGAAAAAATTACTGCTTAGGTCCTTTATAAAATCTTTCCCCTCTCACCTTAAACCCATGCCCTCTAGTTTTGGGCTTCTTTCATATAGCGAGAAGACAGAATTAAACACTGTATTCCAAAAGTGGCCTCACCAATGTCCTGTATAGCCACGACATGACATCCCAACTCCTACACTCAATGCATTGACCAATAAAGACAAGCATATCAAATGCCTTCTTCACCACCCCATCTAGCTCTGACTCCAGGTTCAAGGAACTATGAACCTGCACTCCAAGGTCTCTTCATTCGGCAACTCTCCCCAGGACCTTACCGTTATGTGTCCTGTCCTGATTTGCTTTCAAAATCACAGCACCTCATGATTATTTAAATTAAATTCCATCTGCCACTCATCGGCCCATCTGAATAAAGTCCCATTGTACTCTGAGTTAACCTCTCCAATATACCACCAACTTTGGTGTCATCTGCAAATTGCCTCTATCCTTAATTGCCCTTGTGTGGAGTAGCTTCTCAGCCATTTCAGAATGTAGTTAAGCGTCAACCGATTGCAGTGTGTCTGGAGTCACACATTGGCCAGACCAGGTAAGGATGGCAGATTTTCTTCCCTACAGGACACTAGTGAACCATATAGATTCTGAACAACAATGAGTAATGGTTTCATGGTCACCATCACTCAGGCAAGTTTTCAATTCCAGATTTCATTAATAATAGGTGGCACGGTTACTCAGGGGTTTGCACTACTGCCTCACAGCACCAGGGTGGGTTCGATTCCACTCTTGAGCAACTGCCTATGTGAAGTTTGCACGTTTTCCGTATGTTTACATGAGTTTCCTCTCAAAGTCCAAAGATGTGCAGTTTAGCATGGATTGGCCAGGAGATATTGCCCATTGTGTCTAGGGATGTGAAGGTTAGGTGGGTGAGCCATGCTTAGGATTGCAGGGATGGGGGGGGGGGGGGTGAGTGGGATGGGTCTGGGTGGAATGCTCCTCAGAGGGTTAGTGTAGGCCCGATGGACTGAATGGCCTCTAACTGCACTGTAGCGATTCTATAAAGTGAATTTAAACACCATCAGATGTCATGGCAGGATCTGAACCTGTGGCTCCAGGGCACTGGATTGGAGCTGTAAATAATTAGGTGAAAATGAGGACTGCAGATGATGCACTCTAGATTAGAGTGGTGCTGGAAAAGCACAGCAGGTCAGACAGCATCCAAGGAGCAGGAAAATCGGCGTTTCAGGCAAAAGCCCTTCATCAAGAATGAAACGTCAAGTTTCCTGCTCCTTGGATGCTGCCTGACCTGCTGTGCTTTTCAGCACCACTCTAATCTAGACTCTGTAAATTATTGGGTAAAAACAATGACTGCAGATGCTGGAAACCAGATTCTGGATTAGTGGTGCTGGAAGAGCACAGCAGTTCAGGCAGCATCCAAGGAGCAGTAAAATTGATGTTTCGGGCAAAAGCCTGAATTTTACTGCTCCTCGGATGCTGCCTGAACTGCTGTGCTCTTCCAGCACCACTAATCCAGAATCTGTAAATTATTAGCTGAAAAAGTGTTGCTGGAAAAGCGCAGCAGGTCAGGCAGCATCCAAGGAGCAGGAGAATCGATGTTTCGGGCATGAGCTCTTCTTCAGGAACTGCTGCGCTTTTCCAGCAACACATTTTCAGCTCTGATCTCCAGCATCTGAAGTTCTCACTTTCTCCTCTGTAAATTATTAGCCCATTAACCTTAACAGTACATCACTATAAAGAAATTTAAAGAATGTGATTTGTAAAATTTGAAATGGTTTTCCTCAATTCAATTGATAACAAAGAGTATAGGAGTTGGGAGGTCACGTTGTTGTGAAACTTGAAAGGGTTCAGAAAAAATTTACAAGGATGTTGTCAGGTTTGGAGGATTTCAGCTATAGGGAGAAGCTGAATAAGCTGGGCTGTTTTCCCCAGAGATTTGAAGGCTAAAGGGTGACCTCAGAGGTTTATAAAATCCGCAGAGGGTGGCATATGTATGGAATGAGCTGCCAGAGGAAGTGGTGAAGGCTAGTACAATTGCAACTTTTAAAAGGCATCTGGATGGGTATATGAATAGAAAAGATTTAAAGGGATATGGGCCAAATGCTGGCAAATGGGACTAGATTAGGTTGGCATATCTGGTCATCATGGACAAGTTGGATCGAAGGAGCTGTTTCTGTGCTGTACATCTCTATGACTCAATGACTCCAGTTGCAGTAGTGAGCTCCACTGAACTGGTTTCAATAGCATTTGCTTGTCCTGTACCATCTTGACCAGCAGGTGGTGGGAGAGAGTATCCATGAGGTTACAGTCATCAAAATGTAAAATTCCAATGATTGCAGAATTGAATCAAAGTGACGCCAAATCGTGAGGACATGTCTTTCAACCACTCCCCCAAAACAGAGAGGAACCTGAACAACTGAAAAGAAAAACAGACTTACCATTTTTAATTCTGCTTTAAACATATTCTTTCTGTAGGATGTAGGTGTTACTGTCTAAGCCAGTGTTTGTTGCCTGCCCCTATTTGCCTTTGAGAAGGTGATGCTGAGCTGCCTTTTTATTGCTGCAGTCCATGGGTTGTAGGGAAAGCTGTTAGGAAGGAAATTCCAGGATTTTGACCTAGTGACAGTGAGGGTATGTTGATATATTTCCGAAACAGGATGGAGTGTGTTCTGGAAGAGACCTTTGTTATTGGTGCTGTTCCCCTGCGTCCTTCTAGGTGTGAGATGTTGTAAGTGTGTTCAGAGATTAATCTGGAGCAGATCCTTCCGCTGAAGAATTTTTATTAATCTAAATAGAATATTTACAAAAGGAAGCAGGCGGGAGTACAGTATTCTGAGACGCCAGCTGCTCTGGTTGCATTGACAGCAACAGGTATCACTAATAGACATGTGCCATTCATTAACATAACAGGGCTTCATTATTAGACTACACATAGAATCCCTACAGTAATAAAGATTTGTACATCTAAAAAAAGAAAAAGAATATATAACCAGGAAGGGAATACAAACAAAGATTTACACACCTGTTGTTTTTCGCTGTGTCCGACAACTGCAAACAAAAGGAAAAATATATATACCCAGGAGGGGAATACAAATAAAGATTTTACAAAAAAAATAGAATCCCTACAGTGTGGAAGCAGGCCATTCAGCTCGTCAAGTTCACACCAACCCACCAAACAGCATCTAACCCCACTACACTACCCCATAACCCTGCATTTCCCATGGCAAGTCCACCCATTCCTGGGCACCATGGTCAATTTAAAATGGCCAATCCACCCAACCTGCACATCTTCAGGCTGTGAGAGAAACCCAGAGGAAACCTATGCAGACACGGAGCAAACATGCAAACTCCACACAGGTAGTCACCCAAGGGTGGAATTGAACCTGGGTCCCTGGCACTGTAGCCACCATGGCTGAAAATGTATTGCTGGAAAAGCGCAGCAGGTCAGGCAGCATCCAAGGAACAGGAGAATCGACGTTTCAGGCATAAACCCTTCCTCAGGTAACCACCATGCCATACTTACTTTCAAGTTTTTGTTCAATCCCTTTTAATGATTACTGTAGTTTAACCAATTTCTATTTCTCTTAATAGTCAATAGTAAAAACTTTTCTTAACATTTCCCTCACTCACTCCTCACTCTCTGTTGGACTCCGCTCTCAGCCCATGTTAAGGAGGGATGGGACAGCAATAGTTCCCTTGCTACATGTGGGGAGGTGGGATCTTTCACAGGGATGTCTGCAGGTTGCATTGACTAATCCCCCGGGGCATATTGGAGTTCCCATGCAGGATGGCAAGGATTAGCTCCTGTTAAACTGTAGGCCCTGAGCTGTTGTCTCTGATGTTCTTGGGTGAGTTACTGCACTGGAGGAGAAAGTGAGGTCTGCAGATGCTGGAGATCAGAGCTGAAATGTGTTGCTGGAACAGCGCAGCAGGTCAGGCAGCATCCAGGGAACAGGAGAATCGACATTTCGGGCATAAGCCCTCATTCCTGAAAAAGGGAATGACAATCCAAGGGAATTCCCTTTTCGGGCATAAGCCCTCATTCCTGAAAAAGGGAATGACAATGCCATTGTCATTTACTGCATCCGCTGCACCCGATGTGGCCTCCTATACATTGGGGAGACAGGCCGCCTACTTGCGGAACGTTTCAGAGAACACCTCTGGGACACCCACACCAACCAATCCAACTGCCACATGGCTGAACACATTAACTCCCCCTCCCACTCCGCCAAGGACATGCAGGTCCTTGGCCTCCTCCAACACCAGACCATGGCAACACGACGCCTGGAGGAAGAACGCCTCATCTTCCGCCTAGGAACCCTCCAACCACAAGGGATGAATGCAGATTTCTCCAGCTTTCTCATTTCCCCTCTCCCGACCTTTTCTCAGTCCCAACCCTCAGACTCAGCACTGTCTTCTTGACCTGCAATCTTCTTCCTGACCTCTCCACTCCCACCCCCTCTCCGGCCTATCACCCTCACCTTAACCTCCTTCCACCTATCGTTTTCCCAACGCCCCTCCCCCAAGTCCCTCCTCTCTACCTTTTATCTTAGCCTGCTTGACACACCCTCCACATTCCTGAAGAAGGGCTTATGCCCGAAACGTCGATTCTCCTGTTCCTTTGATGCTGCCTGACCTGCTGCACTTTTCCAGCAACACATTTTTAAGCTCTGATCTCCAGCATCTGCAGTCCTCACTTTCTCCTAGGTATTTCTCTCTCCACAGTTTAGCTTCTGGAAAACTGCTAGTTTCACGCTACTGTTGGGTAATATAACTTAAACATAGAATCGCTACAGTTTATTGAGACTGCATTAATCCTCCAACAGCATCCCACCCAGACCTAACCTCAGAATGTATCCCCATATTTCCCATAGCCCTTGCACTTAACCTGTACATCTCTGGACTGGGGGAGCAAACCCATGCAGACATGGGGAGAATGTGCAAACTCCATACAGTTGCCCATGGCTGGAATCAAACCCGGGTCCCTGAAGCTGCAAAGCAGCAGTGCTCACCATAGAGCCACTGTGTCACCCCTGCTACTACTATATTTGCAAGAGTTAGAACATACACCTTGGATAGAATAAGTCATTTTATTCAGAGTTGCTTTTAGCCTGGATTCAGTTTCACAGTTGTTATTGGTTACTTTTGTTGTGGGTATTGTTCTTAATGCTCTGAGAAAAGGTTCCTTCAGTTTTACCGCTGCCACCATGTTGTACTGGTGTTCAGCACTAATTCCAAAGCATATACTTACAATCAAGAAGTGTTATTAAACCAAGTGCAATATTTACAAAGATAATTACAAATGAAACGATCTTGGGGAGTATTGCTGAACAAACCGACCTTGGAGTACAGGTTCATACAGGTACTTTTCGCAAGATGTCACCATCTATTTCCCTACAGTCAATATCTTTCATATTCTTTTCCACAGTAAATACTGATGCAAAATATTCATTTACTATCTTCCCCATTTTCTGTGGCTCCACACAAAGGCCGCCTTGCTGATCTTTGAGGGGCCCTATTCTCTCCCTAATTACCCTTTTGTCCTTAATATATTTGTAAAAACCCTTTGGATTCTCCTTAATTCTATTTGCCAAAGCTATCTCATGTCCCCGTTTTGTCCTCCTGATTTCCCTCTTAAGTATACGCCTACTTCCTTTATACTCTTCTAAGGATTCACTCGATCTTTCCTGTCTATACCTGACATATGCTTCCTTCTTTTTCTTAAGCAAACCCTCAATTTCTTTAGTCATCCAGCATTCCCTATACCTACCAGCCTTCCCTTTCACCCTGACAGGAATATACTTTCTCTGGATTTTTGTTATCTCATTTCTGAAAGCTTCCCATTTTCCAGCCGTCCCTTTACCTGTGAACATCTGCCTCCAATCAGCTTTCAAAAGGTTCTTCCTAATACCGTCAAAATTGGCCTTTCTCCAATTTAGAACTTCAACTTTTAGATCTGGTCTATCCTTTTCCATCACTATTTTAAAACGAATAGAATTATGGTCGCTGAGATCTCCTTACAGGTTTGTTTCTCAATTTCCCTCTGACTAGTGGGGGGTCTATAATACAATCCCAAAAAGGTGATCATCCCTTTCTTATTTCTCATTTCCACCCAAATAACTTCCCTGGATGTATTTCCGGGAATATCCTCCCTCAGCACAGCTGTAATGCTATCCCTTATCAAAAATGCCACTCTCCCTCCTCTCTTGCCTCCCTTTCTGTCCTTCCTGTAGCATTTGTATCCTGGAACATTAAGCTGCCAGTCCTGCCCATCCCTGATGTTTCTGTAATTACCATGATATCCCAGTCCCATGTTCCTAACCATGCCCTCAATTCATCTGCCTTCCCTGTTAGGCCCTTTGCATTGAAATAAATGCAGTTTAATTTATTAGTCCTACCTTGTCCCTGCCTGTTTGACTCACTTCTGTTCTCAGCTGTACCCACCTCAGATCGATCTCTTTCCTCACTATCTCCCTGGGTCCCACCCCCCACCTTACTAGTTTAAATCCCAAGCAGTTCTAGCAAATTTCCCTGCCAGTATATTAGTCCCCTTCCAATTTAGGTGCAATCTGTCCTTCTTGTACAGGTCACTTCTACCCCAAAAGAGATTCCAATGATCCAAAAATGTGAATCCTTCTCCCGTACACCAGCTCATCAGCCATGCATTCATTTGCTCTATCCTTCTATTCCTGCCCTCACTAGCTCGTAGCACTGGGAATAATCCAGATATTACTACCCTTGAGGACCTTCTTTTTAAGTTTCTGCCTAACTTTCTGTGATCTCCCTTCAGAATCTCAACCTTTTCCCTTCCTACGTCATTGGTTCCAATGTGTACAGTGACCTCCTGCTGGCCCTTCTCCCTCGTGAGAACATTCTGCACCCTCTCTAAGACGTCCTTGATCCTGGCACCAGGGAAACAACACATCATTCTGTTTTTTCTCTGCTGGCCACAGAAACGTTTGTCTGTACCTCGGACTACAGAATCCCCTAAACAATTGATCTATTGGAAGCCGACGTACCCCTCGTTGCATTAGAGCCAGTCTTAATAACAGAAACTTGGCTGTTGTGTTACGTTCCCCTGAGAATCCATCACCCCCTACATTTTCCAAAACAGCATACCTGTTTGAAATGGGTATATCCACAAAAGACTCCTGTACTAGCTGCCTACCTCTCTTACCCTTCCTGGAGTTAACCCATCTATGTGACTGTACCTGAGACTGTCCCCCCTTCCTATAACTGCCATCCATCACATACTGTTGCTGTTGCAAATTCCTCATCGCTTCTATCTGTCTCTCCAACCAATCCACTTGATCTGATAAGATTCGCATCCAACAGCATTTTTGGCAGATATAATCCGCAATAATCCTTAAACTCTCTTTAAACTGGCTTATTTTTGATGGTTTTAAAATAGCGCAACAAGGATAAATCCTATCACAGATTTATTCAGAATTTTGTCTGAAAATCAATGTTTAACCTATACATATTCAGTTGCTGATCACAAACTGGACAGTTTGTCTAGTTAAGTGATGATGTGCTGGAATTTTTATTCAAGACTCAATTCCCTAGCATCCAGCACCCCCTGGTGCTCAGTCCTTGGAGTGCAAGCTTCAGGGCTGCAGGGCTGACTGAGTGACCAGTGAGAGATGCTGAGGTTGCAGACACCAGACAAGACTTAGCACCATCGTGTCTGTCAGGTCACTATTAATATTACATACATACACTGTAACCAAAATACTGCAGTTTAATAAAGTTGTCCTATAAATCACAAAGGGCGGTATGGTGGCTCAGTGGCTAGCACTGCTGCCTCACAGCGCCAGGGACCTAGGTTCGAATCCACCTTCGAGTGACTGCCTGTGTGGACTTTGCATGTTCTCCTGTATCTGCGTGGGTTTCTTCTCACAGTCCCAAAGATATACAATTAGCTGGATTGATCATGCTAAATTAACCACAGTGTCCATGTCAGGTGAGTTAGCCATGGGAAATATGGCATTACGGGGATAAGATAGGGGAGTGGATCTGGGTGGGATGTTCTTCAGAGGGGTCAGTGTGGACTCGAAGGGCTGAATAGCCTACTCCTACACTCTCGGGATTCTATGCATATTCAGTACTTTGGGCGGCACGATGGCTCAGTGGTCAGCACTACTGCTTCACAGCACCAGGGTCCCAGGTTCCATTCCAGCCTCGGGCAACTGTCTGTGCAGAGTTTGCACATTCCCCCTGTGTCTGTGTG
The DNA here is from genome assembly GCF_037043375.1 of Chiloscyllium plagiosum. NCBI lineage: Eukaryota > Metazoa > Chordata > Chondrichthyes > Orectolobiformes > Hemiscylliidae > Chiloscyllium > Chiloscyllium plagiosum. Next base: position 22,666,391 of record NW_028270171.1, read on the forward strand.
GGTTTTCTCTGGGTGCTCCGGTTTCCTCCCACAGTCCAAAGAAGTGCAGGTCAGGTGAATTGACCATGCTAACTTGCCCATAGGTTAGGTGCATTAGTCAGAGGGAAATGGGTCTGGGTGGGTTACTCTTTGGGGGGTCAGTGTGAAATTGTTGGTCCGAAGGGCCTGTTCCACACAGTAGGGAATCTAATCTAATCAGTTTGTTTGCAGGTTCAGCAAGGAAAAGGATGAGATTCTGAAGGGACAATATAAACAGTTAGGCAGAATTTAAAAAGGTTTCGAGGGTAGTAAAATCTGCATTACTCCCGATGCTACAAGTTAGTGAGGGTAGGAATAGGATGAATGCATGGCTGAGGAACTGGAGCAGGGAAGAAAGGTTCACATTTTTGGTTCATTGGAACCTCTTCAAGGATGTTGCCAGGGTTGGAGGATTTGAGCTATAGGGAGCCAGAAAAGGCTGGGGCTGTTTTCCTGGTGTGTCGGAGGCTGAGGGGTGACCTTATAGAGGTTTATAAGATCATGAGGGGCATGAATAGGATAAACTGACAATTTTCTGAACTCTTGGGGGAGTTCAGAACTAGAGGGCATAGGTTTAGAGTGAGAGAGGAAAGATATAAAAGGGACCTAAGTGGCAACTTTTTCACACAAAGGGTGGTACGTGTATGGAATGAGCTGCCAAAGGAAGTGGTGGAGGCTGGTCTGATTGCAGTATTTAAAAGGCATTTGAATGGGTATATGAATAGGAAGGGTTTGGAGGGATATGGGCCAGGTGCTGGCAGGTAGGACTAGATTGGGTGGGAATATCTGGTCGGCATGGATGGGTTGGACCGAAGGGTCTGTTTTCATGCTGTACATCTCTATGACTCTATGGAGGGGACAAGATAGGATCAATATTGGGAGGACATTTCCATTACAAATTGGGAGGACAATAGGAGACACACACTTTACAGATAATAGTTTTCACTTTTAAGAGAGATGAGGATAATCTACCTCAGGAGGTTTGTTAGTCTACAGGCCTTATACACAGTTAGCTGCTGAGGATCGGTCATTGAGTTCATTCAAGGCTGAAGAAGATAGATGTTCAATCTAAAAGGGAGGCAAGGGTTGCAGGCACCAAGTGCAGTTGAAGCCACAGCCAAATCTGCTGTGATCTTATTGAATGGCAGAGCAGGCTTGAGAGGTCAAATGGCCTTCTCCTGGTCCTTTGTTCCAAAAAGGCTGAGATGCAACACACCCAGCTAAATGCCAATTGTCTCAAACTTCTAAACATCATCTTATACCCTACAGTCTGAATAATTGCCTACAATTAGCTACATAAACCCTCGCTAAACCCTGAAGCCGATCTAATACAAGGTCCTTTTTTTTATTCATTCGTGGGACATGGGCATCGCTGTCCCTGGTTGACCTTGAGAAGGTGGTTGTGAGCTGCCCTATTGAACACCTGCAGTCCATGTGTTGAAGGTAGATCCACAGTGCCCTTAGGGAGAGAGTTCCAAGATTTTGACCCCAGAAATAGAACTGCGATATATCTCCCAGTCAGGATAATGAGTGGCTTGGAGGAGTATTTGAGAAGAATGGTAATGTTCTTGTCCTTCTAGATGGAACTGGTCACAGGACTGGAATGTGGATTAGTGGTGCTGGAAGAGCACAGCAGTTCAGGCAGCATACGAGGAGCAGCGAAATCGAAGTTTCAGGCAAACGTCCTTCATCAGGAATAAAGGCAGAGAGCCTGAAGCGTGGAGAGATAAGCTAGAGGAGGGTGGGGGTGGGGAGAAAGTAGCATAGAGTACAATGGGTGAGTGGGGGAGGAGATGAAGGTGATAGGTCAGGGAGGAGACGGTGGAGTGGATAGGTGGAAAAGGAGGTAGGCAGGTAGGACAAGTCCGGACAAGTCATGGGGACAGTGCTGAGCTGGAAGTTTGGAACTAGGGTGAGGTGGGGAAAGGGGAAATGAGGAAACTGTTGAAGTCCACATTGATGCCCTGGGGTTGAAGTGTTCCGAGGCAGAAGATGAGGCGTTCTTCCTCCAGGCGTCTGGTGGTGAGGGAGCGGCGGTGAAGGATGCCCAGGACTTCCATGTCCTCGGCAGAGTGGGAGGGGGAGTTGAAATGTTGGGCCACGGAGTGGTGTGGTTGATTGGTGCGGCCCCGATAAGCTGCAGGGCTGGACAGAAAAGTGGCAAATGGAGTTCAATGAAGGTAAGTCTGAGGTGATTCATTTTGGTAAGAGTAACAAAACGATGGGGTACTGGGCTAATGGTCGGATACTTGGTAGTGTGGATGAGCAGAGGGATCTTGGTGTCCATGTACACTGATCTCTGAAAGTGGCCACCCAGGTAAATAGTGCGGTGAAGAAGGCATATGGCGTACTGGCTTTTATTGGTAGAGGAATTGAGTTCCGGAGTTCTGAGGTCATGTTGCAGTTGTATAAGACTCTGGTGCGGCCGCATCTGGAGTATTGTGTGCAGTTTTGGTCGCCATACTATAGGAAGGATGTGGAGGCACTGGAACGGGTGCAGAGGAGGTTTACCAGGATGTTGCCTGGTATGGTAGGAAGATCGTATGAGGAAAGGCTGAGGCACTTGGGGCTGTTTTCATTGGAGAAAAGAAGGTTTAGGGGTGACTTGATAGAGGTGTACAAGATGATTAGGGGTTGACCATGAGAACCTTTTTCCACATATGGAGTCAGCTAGTAGGAGGGGGCATAGCTTTAAATTAAGGGGTGGTAGGTATAGGACAGATGTTAGGGGTAGATTCTTTACTCAGCGAGTCGTGAGTTCATGGAATGCCCTGCCAGTAGCAGTGGTGTACTCTCCCTCTTTATGGGCATTTAAACGGGCATTGGATAGGCATATGGAGGATAGTGGACTAGTCTAGGTTAGGTGGGCTTGGATCGGCGCAACATCGAGGGCCAAAGGGCCTGTACTGCGCTGTATTTTTCTATGTTTTCTATTTTCTATGTGTCCCGGAGATGTTCCCTAAAGCGCTCTGCTAGGAGGCGCCCAGTCTCCCCAATGTAGAGGAGACCGCATCGGGAGCAACGGATACAATAAATGATATTAGTGGATGTGCAGGTAAAACTTTGATGGATGTGGAAGGCTCCTTTAGGGCCTTGGATAGAGGTAAGGGAGGAGGTTTTACAGTTCCTGCGGTGGCAGGGGAAGGTGCCAGGATGGGAGGGTGGGTTGTAGGGGGCCGTGGACCTGACCAGGTAGTCACGGAGGGAACGGTCTTTGTGGAAGGTGGAAAGGGGTGGGGAGGGAAATATATCCCTGGTGGTGGGGTCTTTTTGGAGGTGGCGGAAATGTCGGCGGATGATTTGGTTTATGCGAAGGTTGGTAGGGTGGACAGTGAGCACCAGGGGCGTTCTGTCCTTGGTATGGTTGGAGGGGTGGGGTCTGAGGGCGGAGGTGCGGCATGTGGGCGAGATGCGTTGGAGGGCATCTTTAACCACGTGGGTCTCTAAAGAAGGAGGCCATCTGGTGTGTTCTGTGGTGGAACTGGTCCTCCTGGGAGCAGATACGGCAGAGGCGGAGGAATACGGGATGGCATTTTTGCAAGAGGTAGGGTGGGAAGAGGTGTAATCCAGGTAGCTGTGGAAGTTGGTGGGTTTGTAAAAAATATCAGTGTCAAGTCGGTCATCATTAATAGAGATGGAGAGGTCCAGGAAGGGGAGGGAAGTGTCAGAGATGGTCCAGGTAAATTTAAGGTCAGGGTGGAATGTGTTGGTGAAGTTGAAGAATTGCTCAACCTCCTCGTGGGAGCACGAGGTGGCGCCAATGCAGTCATCAATGTAGCGGAGGAAGAGGTGTGGAGTGGTGTTGGTGTAATTACGGAAGATCAACTGTTCTACATAGCCAACAAACAGGACTGGAATGTGCTGTCTAAGGATCTTCGGTGAATTTCTGCAGTGCATCTTGTAGGTAGTACTCACTGCTGCTACATCGGTGATCGAGGGAGCATATGTGTGTGTGGATGTGTGCTAATCAAGCAGGCTGCTTTGTCCTGGATGGTGTTGTGCTTCTTGAGTGTTGTTGGAGCTGTCTGGAAATATCTATATTTGCAGAATTACATTTTATTTTGCACAAAAACTGCATAAATCCATTTAAGATTCTGTAAGGCCCACTTTAGAAATATAACCAATCTGACTCAACATTGGGACACAGAAAGACTGTAACCTCACACCTTTAATGCATTGTTTGAGCTGAGATGGCACCTATTGTTAGAAAAGCTGAAGCTATCTTGAGAATGTAACATAAAAGGAGTTCTGGGATTTACATATTAAAGAACCAAAACTAGTACATCCCATTCTAAAAGATGAGAGACTTAATCTAAATTTGTTTAATATATCATTACAGCTCCAAGATATTGTCACCCCTTTGCTATAAATTCTGTGTCTTATGATCCTGTTCCACAACCACCCGATGAAGAGGCAGCTCCTCAAAAGTTAGTGCTTCCAAATAAACCTGTTGGACTATAACCTGGTGTTGGGTGATTTTTAACTTTGTCCACCCCATTCCAACACCGGCACCTCCAAATCAGGAAATGATACCACCCACCTTAACAGACCAAGTCACGTAAACAGAAAGCGAGACAGAAGACCAGCACTTTGGCGGAAGCTCACGGATGATGTTACCTAGCATGGTGACGAAATGTCTGAGAACAAACCTACTGGCTCAGTGAGCAAATTTACAACCTGAACCTCAACCTGAGCTACAATCTTCTCAAAAATCGCATTCTAAAGATGTGTCTAGATAATTTGGTTTGCAGTGAAAAATGGCTAATTCAAACCATTGGATAAATTTAGTTTTCGGGAGAAAATGGTTATTTCAAAGTACTAGACAATTTAGTTTGCAATGAAAAAAAATTGCTAATTCAAAGCATTGGATAAATTTAGTTTTCAGAAGAAAATGGCTCCTTCAAAGCACTAGATAATTTAGTTTACAGTGAAAAATAGCTAGGTCAAAACATTGGATAAATTTAGTTTTCAGGAGAAAACGTCTATTTCAAAGTACTAAATAATTTAGTTTGCAGTGGAAAACTTACACCTCCTGACAGCAGGATCGCCATTGTCAGTTAATTCTGATGGACTACATCTCCCAGAATGCTCGGCGGCACTTAACCCCGTTCTCGTCCTTTCCATTGGCTGCCGAGGGTTGGGGCCCGCTCGGATGCATGTTATAAGGAAATGGTCCTGCCTAAGATGGCGGCCCTGTGAACCTGAATCCGAACATCAAGTTGCACAAAGAGGAGGAACAAGATTGTGAGTCGCTTGTGTTTTGTTTTTCAAAAAGGTGCGCTTGAATAATTAAAAATAAGAAAGTTTTGTGGAATTTATGAGGTGAACTTTACGGTGCATAGTGATTTAAAGTCCAGCTGCTTTAGACAAATGTTTCCCCCCACCCCCTCCAAAGTCTATGTCCCCTCGACCACAAATTGTAGAAACTAGGATTTGTCTGTTTATGTTCTCCCTACTTGCGAGTTTGTTTCTAGTTGGTGAAATTTACAAGTGAACAGAGACATTGTTGCTAAGACTGTGGCATCCATGTGAGAGATAATAGGTCTTGGAGATTTTTAAAATGTTGCTAAAAGTCTGTGCAGTCGTGGCTGGATCCACAAGTTTCAGACCATGCATTCATCTTGTTACAGTGTTATCAGATGCTGCATGATAACACAATGTCTGCAATCCATGATCTTTGATATGTTCAAAGAGTAACAGCAAGTACCATATATACTTGAATAAAAGTCGATCTCATTTAAAAGTCCCCCCCCCCCCCCCAATTTTGGCCAAAAAACCTGGACTTTTTCCTTTTTATCCTGTATAAAAGTCGATCCTAGTTCTTCAAAGGTAACAGATCAACATTGAGTCAGTCTGAAAGCCATTGTGCTCCGCTCCGGGTTTTCAGAATTGCCGCAATTCATTGTTATTTTGTGTACAGTGTTCGTTCAGAGAGCACTTGGGCTTCTGCTAGTGATACAATGTGAATTTTAACGGGCACGAATTTCAGCCACTCACAAATAGTATCCATGTAATAGTCGACCCCATAACTTAACCTTAAAAGAAATAGTCAAAATATTTGACTTTTATTCGAGTATGTACGGTACTTGAGTAATAGTCGATGTCATATAATAGTCGATCCCCTATTTTAGGCCAGAAAATCTGGCATTTTCCTTATCTTGTGTAACAGTCGACCCTAGATCTTCACAGATATTATCCTGTACAAATTATGATTTTATTTTTGTACTATTGTTTTGATTTACAATTTACACCAATTTGGAATCTGGTCAGAGTCTGGGTGACAACCTCCCTTTGTGTGTAGCTCAGCTGAGCTCAGTTCCCCTACAGCACCAGTGGAATACAGTCAAACCTAGTTGAGTTTGAGCCTTTGTCATTTTGTGAAGAAAATGTCCTCCAGAAGAAACAAAAAATATACAGCAGCGTTTAAACTGAAAGTTATTGAAATTGCAGAGAAGACAAATAACTGTGTAGCAGCAAGAGAATTTTGTGTTTCGGAGAAACTCGTGAGAGACTGGAGAAAGATATCGAACCAACTTCAGACTATGCCGAAACGAAAGTGTGCCAACAGGGGTAAATCTAGCAAGTGGCCACAATTGGAGAAAAACGTTGCTGAGTGGGTACTTGAGAATCGTCGAAATGGAAAACATGTTAGTCGTGAAGCCATCCAAATCCATGCACGAAACAAATCAAAGGAGGGTGGAATTTCAGATTTTAAGGCAAGTGCTGGATGGTGCACAAGGTTCATGAGAAGGCATGACTTCATACTTCGGAAGAGAGCTAGGATTGCACAAAAGCTGCCTGCTGAACTAGAAGGTAAGATATTACAGTTCATCAGTTTGTAATCCGATATCAGCAGAAGGAAGGCTACAAGTTATCATGCGTTGGAAACGTGGATTAAATGCCTATTACTTCTGACATGCTGGAGAATTGAACTGTGAACCAAAAAGGAGAAAACAATATTGGTGAAAACTACTGGCTATGAGAAAAGTAGGTTTAGTTTCTTTCTTGTATGGCTGATGGCACAAAGTTTAAAACTGGTGGCTACTTTTAAAAGAAAAAAACCTCACCAAAGGAGACATTTCCAAAAGGCTGGATAGATGGATGAAGGTGGATGTAGAAATGGATAAAGGAAGTTTGAAATTTATGACTTGGTGGATAACATAAGGAAAAGGGTTTGCACTTTATTTGTTTAGAGATACAGTTCCCCTACAGCACCAGTGGAATACAGTCAAACCTAGTTGAGTTTGAACCTTTGTCATTTTGTGAAGAAAATGTCCTCCAGAAGAAACAAAAAATATACAGTAGCGTTTAAACTGAAAGTTATTGAAATTGCAGAGAAGACAAATAACTGTGTAGCAGCAAGAGAATTTTGTGTTTCGGAGAAACTAGTGAGAGACTGGAGAAAGATATCGACTTACGAACTTGATCCGTTCCGGGACCCGGTTCGCGAACCAAAGTTCACGAACTGAATCCATTTTCCCACTGTTCGGATATCAAAGCGCGCATAGCAAAGCCGAACCATTACAATGAAACCACGGGCTTTTTGCGTTCGTACCTTGAATTTCGTACATACGTTGAAGCAAAATTTTATGTACAATCCTGTTCATGAACAGGGTCGTTTGTATGTTGAGGTGCTACTGTACAGTATTTTGGACAGTAGCATGAATTTCAGCCCCTCAAAAGTAGTATCCATACAATAGTCAACTTCATAAATTTTAACCTTTTTTTTAAAGTCTAAAAAGTTTGACTTTTACACTAGTATATATGTTATGAACCAGACCAGACCCCTTTAAAACATTTCAAGAGCGTCGGTGAAAGTCATCGCTGGCTAGGCCAGTATTTATTACCAGCTGGGGTCAGTTAACTCCATCTGGGCAGCAGATACTGATCCTTGTCCCATTTTAGCAATGTGCATGTCACAGCAGCTGAAAGCTGCCATTATATTGGGGAAAATCTGGATAATATGTTCTATCCTTATTCTATTGAACTTGAACTGAAACCAGACTGATTCAGCGGATCTTTTGTCTCTTCCTTCTGTAAGGTTTGTAAGGAAGTTTTCATCGGTATAGTCTGTATTCTGACCTGAGTGGTGTGACTTGTTTTTGTACCTCCAGATGGTGTAAAAATGTCCTTCACGGATGTTGGAGAAGATGACTGTAGCGTGTTTGATGGATATGATAGCCTGGAAGATGATGCCAGTGACAGCAATAGAAACCTCACCACAGAGGATTCGAGCAATGATGTGGAAGATGAGGAAGCTGGTGAGGTGCGGGACATGGAGACTGAGTCAACATATGGAGGAGTGAATGATGATGAGTCATCTGTTGATGGAGGACTTAGAATTGGTACTTTATTTTACGTTGTCTTAATATTTAAGAGTTGGAAATGCAAAGATTTTGAGCCATTGGGTTTGTTTGTGATGCATTCATAGCAGTAATTCAGAATGATGCCTATAGCAGTTAAGAGCCAGGACCCAGTCACAAGCCAAGCCATCACAAGGGAGTCAAGAAACCAATGAATGCAATCACTAGTTAGGAGGATCCAAAGGGACAAGGAGTTCCCAATAGTTAACTGAGTGGACAAACTAGCAGGTCATTGATTCATAAAGCATTAGTCCTGCTGTCTATCTTAATGGGAATTTATGGGTGTTGCTGCCTAGACCAACATTTTGTTGTGTACCTAATTACCCTTGACTTAAATTTCTTGTTAGGCCATTTCAGAGGAAAGTTAAGGATAAAGCACACTGCTGCGAGTAGACAGCAGATTTCCTTTCCTGAAGGATATCCCTGAACTAAATGTATTTTTACTTTAACAACAGTTGACTATGTTTGAGATGGTAAGTGATCTGGAGACTCGACTTGTATGTATTTATTTATTGCAATTAAATTCCACCTACTTCCATGGTGGAATTTGAACCCATATCCCAAAGCATTATTCTGGTCTTTTGGATTATTAGTCACAATTTGCCGTATTGCTACTGTCTCCCCTTGCAAAATCTGTCCTTTTCAGGTATTTATTCAGTTTCTTTTTGGAAGTTACTGTTGTGCCTACTTCCTGCTTCAAGTTCTAGCTAAGGCATTTCAGGTTATCGCAACAGTTTGAGCGGATGGCTGGGAATCTTATTGTCACTTGCCCTGGATTTTTAAAAATCAAATGTCTTCTCGTTACCAGTTCTTCTGCCAATAGAAAGTTTCTCCCAATTTAATTTTGGAAACTGATAAAGAGTTTAGTTTTGGCAAGTGAGATTATTCATGTTGGACGTGAAAGATAGCTTGAAACATTTTCAAAATGAGACCTGGGACAACTTTAGGGACATGTGAAAATATAAACATTGCAGCTGAAAATCTCTTCAGTAATGGGCATTGTATAAAACACATGACAATTTTAAAAAAAAAGTGTACCCATTTGCTAAGCCAATGGATGAAGGATTGCTTTTGATCTTTGAAGCTGTCTATCTCTTTCGGATTCAGTTTTCTGTTTTTAATCTTTTAAGGTGTCCTTCTCCACTTTTCACCTTTCAACCCCCTTTTAATTGTCTGGTCTAAAAATTGCACTGATCCTAATTTTTGTTTCCTCTTCCAAGCTACCTGTGAGATGTGTGGCATTACTGGAGCACGAGAGACCTTCTATTCCAAGACTAAAAGATTCTGCAGCGTCTCCTGTTCTCGAAGCTATTCTTCCAACTCCAAGAAAGCCAGTATCCTGGCTAGGTTGCAGGTTGGTTTTTCAGTCATGTCAGTGGCCTTTCTCGTTGTGCTATGCTGAATATTCCCATTTGCTTGCATAATCTGATTGTTGCCTTATTGTGCTGGAAAATCATGGAGCTGAGGCAACAGTCGAAGAGTTGTACCTTGATCTCATCCATTTGTGTTCTGAATTCCACATTCCAATCTGCCCCTGTTGACATTTAACTCCCTTGTCTAACAAGAATCTATCTACCTCCTTTGAAAAGTTATTCACTGCAGTCCATTTTCATTGCTTCTGATGTTGAGTTCTGAAGTCTCAACCTCTGGGAGATAAAAGTTTTTCACCTCATCTCTGTCCAAACAGGGCAGCCCCTGAATTTTAAAATAATTCTCTCTCAATCTGGACTCATCCACAAGAGGAAGTCCCCTTTCCATGTTCACCTTGTCAAGATTGCTCCGGAACTTTAGGCACGTCAATCAAGTCACCTCTTACTGTTCTGAACTCGTGGAACAAGCCCAGCCTGTCTAAAATATCCTCCGAAATCAGCTTACTCATTCCTGGTATCAGTTTTGTACTTGTGCTCTGAACTGCCTCCAGTGCATTTTGTTGTGGAGATATGGGTGTACTGTACCTTTTTTGTTTTTAAGAGTTAAAAACAACAAACTACCTGACAACACCAAATATTCTTGGAAAAAAGATATGTGACCTTTTTGGTCCAGCAGTTAGTGTAACTGGTTGCCTGGAGACAAAACCAGATCCAAATTAGGCCTATCAGTTTAAATTATACCCCAAAATAAGCAAATGCCAATCAGGTTTGGCAATATACTAAATTCAATCTTAAAAGCCAATGACACAACCCAATGCTTTGGAGGTATAAGACCAGGGAAAATTTAACATTTGGGAGGAGAACGGCCAAGCCGGCATGTGGAGACTGCCTGAAAAATAGCTCTCTTAAAGGTACCTTCATCAATCAGTAATCAGTGAAGCAGAATCTCCAAGAAGAAAAGGCCGGAATACAGAAGAACTGCCTGGTATTGAGTTAAGGAGTTAGAGGAAGGAGTTGTAAATAGTTTTTAGTTAATTATTCTCTGTAATACTTTAAGAAATAAAGTTGTTAATTTTTACTTGGCCTCTCGTTTTCAGATTACTGCACGGAATAAACTTTTTCTGTGTTGCTAATTTAAATTAAGCAGGAAAGTTTACCATGTCATAATACATTTACTTCCTCCTTCAAATAAGGAGACCAAATCTGCGCAAAATATTCAAGGTGTCATTTCATCAATGTCCTGTAAACTGAAGCATAGCATAACTGCTAATATATTCAGTCCCTCCCATTGTAAGGATAGCATCCATTAGTTGTCTGAATTGCGTGCTGTGCCTGCACACTGATATTGGTGATTCATGCATCAGAATACCTAAATCCCACTGCATCTTAAAATTCCAGTCGTTCTCCATATAAGCAATACTCTGCTAATTTTGGCAATAAATATGAAAAGCAATTTCATGTGTTCACACTCATTTAACCTATCCATAATTCCTCTTCAAATTCCTTGTTGTCTTTGCAACATACCAAGATAAACAGGAATATATGAATTTTACGCGAATGCCTTTGCATCCCTCAGCGAAGTCACTGCTTTTAATTGTAAAAAGTTAAGTCTCCAGCACAGCTCCCTGTGGAACTCGTCTATATTAGCAGCACAAAATAAGTATTGTTTTCTGCCAATCTTCTAAGCATGCTAACATGTTAACCCCACACCATGGTATTTCAGTTCTGCAGTAGTCTTTGATGTGGTACCTTACTGTATTTGGATTTGTAGAAGGCAATGTCTATGGGCACCTTTTTTTAAAAAAAAAAAAAAAAATAGGTGCACCTTAATCCTTCAAGGGAGTCCATTAAATTGGTTGAACATGATTTCCTTTTCACAAAACCATACTGAGGCTTTCCAATTACCTTGCATTTTTGCTTCTAAGTGCTTAGTTTTACTTCTTTAATGAATGATTCCAATACGTTCCCCATGACAGGCAACAAGCTGACTGAGTAGAGGGATTATATTTGCTACTTTACAGTCTGGAATCTTTCCTGAATCTAGGGTGTTTTGGAAAATTAACGCTAGCTGCTCATTAGCAACCCCTCTCCTTGCCTAAGGAGATGAGACAGTTTGGACCTTGATACGTATCAACTGCAGTTACTTATTCAACTTCTCTCATGATTTGTAATTTCACTAAATTCCTCTTCCCCCTTCATCTCCTGATTTATAGCTATTACTGGAATTTCTTTTAAAATCCACGATCATTAGGGCACAAACAAAATATTTGTTCATTCCATCTACTATTTCCTTATTTACTCTTAACTCTCCATTCTCTCTGTCTAAAGGACTAATACTTATCATTTTATTAAATATCTGCAAAAATTCTTACTATCTGTTTTTACACTTTTTTAGTTTGCTTATTCTTTCTATTCAGACCTGCCACTTAGTCCTACACTTGAAACTGTCCATTTATTGTAGGAATGTATTTATTCTGAGTATTCTAAAATATCTCTTCAAATGTCTGCCACTAGATCCTAATCCAGCCCTAGCTTAGTCGTAGTATACCAGTTCGTTTCTCATAGTTTGATTATGATTAGACTGACTGGGAGAAAGTGAGGACTGGACATCAGAGTCGAGAATGTGATGCTGGAAAAGCACAACCGGTCAGGCAGCATCTGAGGAGTGGGAGAATTGACAGTGCGACATAAGCCCTTCATCAGGAATGAGGCTTGTGGGCTGGGGGAGCTGAAAAATAAATGGAAGGTGGGGCTGTAGGGAAGGGAGCTGGGTATGTGATAGGTAGATGAAGGTGGGAGATGGGAATGTGTTAGGAAATGGAAGTCCTGGGCCACCTCCCTTGCCAATTTCTAACCACTCGATGCGTGGAGGAAGAACGCCTCATCGTCTGCCTTGGGACCCTAATCCCATATGGTTCTTAGATTAAATTAGATTCATTACAGTGTGGAAACAGGCCATTCAGCCCAATAAGTCTACACTGACCTTCCGAAGAGCAACCCACACAGACCCATTCCCCTACATTCACCCCTGCCTTAATGCACCTAACACCACAGGCAATTTAGCAAGGCCAATTCACCTAACCTGCACATCTTTGGACTGTGGGAGGAAACCCATGCAGACACTGGGAGAATGTGCAAACTCCATGCAGACAGTTGCCTGAGGTGTGAATTAACCTGGGTCCCTGGCGCTGTGAGGCAGCAGTGCTAACCACTGAGCCACCAAGGTGTTCTTCCACACAGCCCCACCTCCCATTTATCTTTCAGCTCACAAGCCTCGTTCCTGATGAAGGGCTAATGCCGCACTGTCAATTCTCCTGCTCCTCAGATGCTGCCTGACCTGTTGTGCTTTTCCAGCACCACATTCTCACCCATGCTGGTTGTAATGTGGATTTCACCAGTTTCCTCATCTTCCTTCTCTTTCACACCACACCTCCCCCCAAACCTCCAACTTGGCACTACCCTCTTGACCTGTTCATTTATCTTCCCACCTATCCATGCCATTCTCCTCTCTGACCTATCACCTTCCCACCCACCCCCATCATATTCCTAGCTACGTTGCCCCAATCGCCTCTTGTCTATCTCACTGTCCACCCACCCACAAGCCTCATTCCTCATGAGCTTATGCCCAAAACATAAATTCTCCTGCTCCTCTGATGCTGTGACCTGCTGTGCTTTTCCAGTAGCACACTTGACTATGATTAGACATACCTTTGGGTCACCTTGTTATAGAATCATAGAATCCCTACAGTGTGGAAGCAGGCCATTTGGCCCAACAAGTCCACACTGACTCTCTGAAGAGTAACCCACCCAGATCCATTCCCCAACTCTATTTCTATACTCTGTTTGCCCCTGACTCATGTATCTAGTCTACGCATCCATGAACAGGATGGGCAATTTAGTATAGCCAATTCACCTAACCTGAATATCATTGGATTGTGGGAGGAAACCAGAGCACCTGGAGCAAACCCACACAAACACTGGGAAAACGTGCAAACTCCACACAGACATTTACCTGACGCTGGAATCGAACCTGGATCCCTTGCACTGTGAAGCAGTAGTCCTTAGCCTCTGTGCTGCCCACATTTTTAAAAAAAATCTATTTATTTATTTTATACATAGGAATCTATTTCTAATGTGAAGCATTCTCAACTAAAGCCAAAATTGTGCATATTTTTATTTCCATTAACACTTTTGAAATTACCAGCTTCATAAGTTGGCATTTGTCACTTCAATATCTGCACATTCTATGACTATTTTCTATTCCAGACTCTTGATCATTTATTTTGTTCACGATCAACTTACACTTTGCAGAAATGCAAACTAAGGTTATAGCTGTCTGGGTGTGAAGTGTCAAGGGCTCACTTCTTACTTTTGGAAACACCATTTGCTGAGGCCATGAATATAATGATTTGATCCTGCAAGTACTGGACCACACAACCACCATGTCGAAGACCCTTCTTCAGCATGTCTGCAGCTTTGATTTTCAACTATATGAATGTTATGTGTGAATAATGAAATATAAAGAACCCCTGGTTCATCTAGTCTAACATCATTCAGTTCTGGTGTACTGTTTATCCTAAGATCATCCAACGCTCCCAATCCCTCCAGCCCTCATAGGAGCAACAGAAAATCACATATTAAACACAACCGTATTCACAGAGGGATCACTCTCCCATCCTCGTATTATCCACCTTTTGTGAAAGCGATGAGTTTTGATCTAACCAGATCCCAATCTTGCTTGATGGTGTCCAATGCATTGGAGTCTCCAGCTTGCGAAGACATCCTGTTCCAAATGATGAAAGTTTTCCAGTTTCCATGTACTTGTAAATATTTGGCACCCAATCAGAGGAAGTTGGGTAATTTCTTCCTCTGTTATTTATGTTCCTTTTTTGTTATGGTTCTGAAAAGTATGTGTTTTGATGCCAGACAAGTCTGCATTTATCCTCATTTGATATCCAGAGATGCAGCTTCAAACAGGAGTCAATGCATCATGAACACTGTCAACATGTTTGCACGTGTACATTTATTTTTGCAAGAACTTTTGTTTGGGTGACAGCAAGTGATTGTGTCTGAATCTGTGGCCCTGACTGCAAGTGACTATAATTGATTGTGTATGTTTGCTTTTTCTTACTCCAGATTTCTGAAGTGAGAATCTGCAAAACCTGACCTCTTCCTACATCCTACCAAGGAATTTTTTTTTTTGTTTAGTTGCAAACTACATTTCATAGATGAATTCCATTTGTTTCACAGGGAAAACCGCCTACAAAAAAGGCAAAGGTGTTAAACAAAGCCTCGTGGTCATCTAAACTGGGGGCATTTCTACAGCAACAGTCCAATGGGAAGGGATCAGATATTACTCAGAATAACAATTCAGGTAAGACGTGTTATCTTGTTACAGATTGCTATTTGTTGTACTTTTGGATTATTACAGTCTTTGCCTTATCAGTACAAGGCATCCTTGTATGATTTCTTTGATACTTCGCCAAGTGACCATTCTTATCTTTGAGCCATGACATACAGGGTGGGGCTATCAGTATTGTGTTTGTTGTACAGTTTTATTTTCATTCATGGGATGTGGACATTTTGCCTACTAAGCCAGCGTGCATTTCCCACCAACAATTGTTCTTGGGACAGTGGTGGTGAGCTACCTTCTTTGAAGAACTGAGGTGTAGGTCTACTGTTAGGAAGTAAGTTGACCCAGTGACAGTAAAGGCATGGTAATATAATTCCAAATCAGGATGGTGTGTGGCTTGAAGGGAAAATGAATATGGTGGTGTTACCATGTTTCTGTTGCTCTTGTCTATCTTGGTGGTTTGGAAGGTTCTGCTGTTAAGTATAAACAGATGGTTCAATGTTGATTCATTAACCATTTCCAGCATATGTACAGAAGTCAGTCATCTATACCAAACATGCTGTTATTGTTGTCGATGTGCTTTGCTTCTTTAGTTACCAAAGATTAACAGTCTATTGATTTTTGATAGTTGAAAACTAATAAGAAAAATATCTCAAAGACTGGCTGGACACTACAGTGCTTCACCAGCCCTGGGAGTGACACTTAAATTAAATTCACTAACTTGCCTTTTAAAGATTTGTTTGCTTTACTGCTCCTTCAGGGTGCTGTTTATTAATCGATCTGTTTAATCCGTAATGTCTTTTCTAAGACCTCAAGAAACACTGAACCACTGGGTTAGTAGACAGGAGGCATATTTGTGATGCGTTCTGTAAATTAGCATCTAGTTTCATACTTTTCTATTTATGTAGATGATGGGTCAAATAGATGAGGAATCCCAGCTGAAGGTTGTTGCATCTTCACTGAACACATGCTGAAACATACTATGAAGTATCAATTAGAAACAGGATGACTGTTTTGCACTCCCATTCTTCCACATATTGTGGCCAGCTATGTTACTGGCACCAGCTCAGCCAGCCAGGATTACAACAAGAGAATTGTACCAGGAACCCAGGAATTGTTTTAACACTCAAACCTCAAGACCTTGTAATTTTCACTGACTGTGTTGGGTACCAGGGAATTGTGACTTCATCTTCCTTCCTCTAGTCTGTATGATTGACAGAGTTATGATTGACATTCTGTGACTCTGTCACATGGGCAAAACATTCCCTCCCACCATCGTTTCGATAACCCCTCATATTTGGTGAGCACAATTCTTCTCCACTGTCATCCTGCTGGGTAAGGTTCCTCTCACCTGGCTCCATTCTTATCAAATATCAATCAGAATTACTTGCAATGGCTTCTCATTCCCATTCTATCACCACCAGTGTCCTCAAAGGATTTATCATTGCCCCTTCCTCTTTATCCTTTATACTGCCCATCGACTACATCATCCAAAAACCCTGGTGTCCATTTATACCTGCATACTTTCCACACGCAGCTTGACCTCGCCACCATTTCTCTTGACTCTTTTTCACCTTGTTAAACTATCAGTGTACATTCAGTACTGAGTGAACAGAATTTCCACCAAATAAGTACTTGAAGATTGAAACCGTTGCTCTTGAATACTACTTCAAACCATCTTAGCATGCTGCTGACTCTCTCTCTGATAACAGTCTGAGATTAAACTATCCTGTTCACAATGTTTTAGTTGTATTTGAAACCAGGATTAGCTTCTGCTTCATTTGTGCCAGCACCGTATGCTTTCTCCTCCATAACATCACACGACTTTGGCCCACTCTTGAGTTCATCTGCTTCTGAGCCCCTCACTCTACACTTCACCTCTACACTTCACTATTTCCCACACTCCTGGTTGGTTTCTCATATTTCATCCTCTGTAAATATTGAGCTCATCCAAACTACCTCTGTTTCTTAACATACACCAAATTCAGTTCTCCTGTTACCTCTGTGCCACTGACTTACAATGACTCCCAGTCAAAGAAATCTTTAGTTTCAAGTTATTGATCTTTTAAACTCCTTATCTTCACCCCTTCCTATCTCTGTAACCCCATCCAAGCCCACTAATCTCCAAGATGTCTGCTGTGCTCTTAAACTGACTTCTTTGTACATTTCCAACTTTAATCTTTCCACCACCGACCATGCCTTCAGGTGCATTGGCTCCAAGCTCTGGAATAATCTCTCTCACTACAGCTCTTCACCTCGATACTTCACTTGCCTCTTGCAAGACACTTCTTACACCCTACCCTTCTTTTCTTAAAAAAAATCTTATTTGGCTTCATTTATACCTATGTGGCTGAATTAACATTTTATTTTCTAATTCACCTGTGAAGCCTGTGGTGATTACATTAAACAGTTGTCGCTCAGAAGATATACAAGTTTGTATACATGTTTGAATAGTTGAAAAAAACAGCTTCTTACCTGCTGTTTATCATGCTCTTGAATGGACCGCTCAAATATTAATTCTGACCCCTCCCGCTCATTCTCTGCATGGCTGTTACACTCTATTTTGCTTCCCTGATGCACTTGGTATAGTATGATCTGTCTGGATGGCATGATCTGCCTGTTTAGCACGTGAAACAACACTTTTCACTGTATCTTGGTGATTGTGACAGTAATAAATCAATCAATGCTATATAAATTGAAGTTCTAGTGAGAGAAAAGGCAATTTCCTATAAATATGGGCCGGGTGCTGGCAGGTGGGACCAGATTGGGTTGGGATATCTGGTCGGCATGGAGGGTCTGGTTGGACTGAAGGGTCTGTTTCCATGCTGTACATCTCTATGACTCTAAATGCTGCTATTAAAGTGGCCACCAGGGGATGGACAAGAGCATCCAGGAGACATGTTGCCTCGAATTTTCCCAATCTTTGCTTGTCCTTACAAAATAAAGTTTCACATATTGGCAACACAGCAACATCCTGTGGTAGTACCTTGCTTTTCTCAGTGTTATAGGGGGGAGCTTGAATCTGCCTTGAACTGATACCAGCTTTGTTACCTTTTTTACCTGTTGCAAACCCAGCTTTCCCAAATAACTTTTTTCTTTACCCCTTCCCTTTTAAGCAGTTAACCAAGGATTTGAATGGGGAAAATATATCGACGAACACAAATGCAAAGCCGCCCCTGTCAGTTGCTTCAAACATGTGAGTATTACAAGATGTATTGATGTTGTGTTTGCAGTCACTCGCTGTCACTCCCATTCACTATTTCGGGCAAAGAGATTAGTAACACCCAGTTCTCAGGCTTGTGGGCACTTTGCTTTGAGATGGCATTTTTAGTTGAAGAGAGACTAAGGTTGGTGGTGGTGGTAGTGGTGATGGTGCTGGGTTCCTCTCTGCTGGAAGGGAAGCACTTATTCTTTGCTGGGCAATTCCCGCAGCAGCATAGTGAGATGACAGCAACTTAGTGCAGTTATTCAGGACCTTAGTAAAATGACACCTGGAGGGTTGCATGCAGTTTTGGCACCTCTACCTAAGAGAGGGTTTACTTGCCATAGAGGGCGTGCAGTGGAGGTTCATTAGGCTGATACTAGGGTTGGCCCTCAATGAGTAGAGATTGTTTTGACTGAACCTTTATTCACTAGAGTTTAGAAAGAGGAGAGGGGGATCTGATTTGAAATATATATAAAGTTTTAACAACTGAACAGACTTGCTGCAGAGATATTTTTCCTGTATAGGAAGTCTAGAACCCGGGGTAACAGTCTCCGCATATGGGGTCGACTGTTCAGTACTGAGATGAGGAAACATTTCTTCACTTAGAGGGTGGTCAACTTGTGGAGTTCTCTACCAGAGAGCAATTTGGAGGCTAATTAACTGAATATCTTCATGAAAGAGCGAAATCTTTAGATTTTAATGACATCAAGGAATATCAAGGAAAAAATGAGAACAGGTGGTTCTTGTGCAACCCCACATTATAGAAAAATCATGCTTTAGAAACAGTACTTGAAGTGTTGGCGATGCAATCGCATTACGGCCAACATCAGTTTTAAAAGTTCACACTTTAGAAACTGTCCCCAATTTGTCAAGCGCATAACAAGTTCACATCAGTGAAATGAGAGTTATGGCAGAATGACCTGAATATGGCATTGAGGTAGAGTATCCACCAAAATTGTATTGAACAGTGAAGAAGACTTGAAGGGCCAAATAGCCGACAGCTGCCCACTGTTTCTATATTAACACTATAAATTCTGGGTTTGGGCCAATGTCTTAATAGAATTATAAGTTGGTTGCTGGTTGTACTGTATCTCAGGTTGGTGGTATTGCTGAAAGAAATTGTTTGGCTTTTCCGGATGTGCAATAATCTGCTAGGGATGCATGGTAGACAAAGTAGTTCTTATTATTGTGCTCAGAGTCTTTAGTGATTGCTGTATCATTTAGAAATTGTCACTGTACATTGTGTTCCAGTGGCTGCATGCTATTGACATCACTGGGATAATCTACTTTGAGAGTAGATAATCCATTTTACCTGATAATCTGTTTGTGTTTCCAACAAAAATGTTTTTAAGTTTCTATTTTTGATTTTGTATTGAAATTGAGAAAAAGTATAGTTAGCAAGTAATGCTTTCTGCTGCGCTTCCTAATTTAAGAAAGCAAAGATTGTGTGCATCAGTAATTAGGCAGTGGGAGAGGGAGCTACTGTATTTGCTGTTTGCAATGTAGTGCCATTGGAAATGGAGAGAGCAAAGAAAGCTTGTCTGACCATTTTACTGAGCACCTCAGTCACAAGCCTGATTCATTGTTTCTGATTTGTTTGCTCTCTTAATTTTCTGTCCTAATTTCTCTCTGACTCTCCTTACTTTTCTTTGACATCCTCAATTGTTCTATCAAAATTCAAGGAATGGCACCTTGCCTTTAAATTAAGCACTTTGCAACTCTCTGGATTTAACAGTAAATTCAGCAATTGTTATTTATCCTATCGTGGGGTGTATGTGTCAGTGGCATTGCCAGCATTTGTTGCCCATCCCTAAGTGCCCTTGAACTGACTGACTGGCTGACTTGACTCTGAAACGGTCTATCATTATTGTACTAAGTCTGGAAATTGCGCATAGACCAGACTAAGTAAGAATAGTAGATTTCCTTCCTTAAGTGCAACAACCTTTAAAAACAAGTCGATAATGCATATGTGATCATCTTTAGTCAGACTACTTTACAATTCCAGTTTTGTTTTGTCAATCAAATTTAAAATCCACAGCTGCAAAGCTGGGTTTTGAACCTGTGAATGCAGAGCTTTTGCCTAGACCTCTGGATTATTAGTCTGGTAATATTACCACTACACCACCATCACATTTCAATTTCAAACTGTGATGTGAGCAAGGAGCAAGAGTAGGCCACTTGGCTCTTCAGCCCTGCTCTGCCATTCAGTAAGACCAGGATGAACTGATTTTAATCTCTACATTCCTGCATATCCCCAATAACTTTCCATCCATCTACCTCTGCCTTTAAAACATATTTAATGATCACTGATCTGGTCTTTTCAGACAGCTGGTACTGGCAATTGTTCTGCTGTTGCCATTGCACTTTCTTTGACCCTTTTGGTATGTTTTCTCAGTGTGTCACTGCATTCCTTCGTGTTTAATCCTTCAGTCTTCCACCCTATCACAGGTACACTTTTGTTCCTTTCTCCACTGTTACCTGTTTTTATTTCTTAAAATCCGTTGTATTTCTTAATTTCTTGGGGGCGGCACAGTGACTAGCACTGCTGTCTCGCAGCGCCAGGGACCCAGGTTCGATTCCAGCCTCTGGCGACTGTCTGTCTGTCTGTCTGTCTGTCTGTGCGAAGTTTGCACATTCTCCGTGTGTACGTGGGTTTCCTCTGGATGGTCTGGTTTCCTCCCACAATCCAAAGATGTGCAGGTCAGGTAAACTGGTCATGCTATATTGCCCATTGTGTTCAGAGATGTGTAGGCTAAGTGTATCGGTCAGGGGTAAATGTAGAGTACTAGGGTAGTGGAATGGGTTTGATGGGATACTCTTTGGAGGGTCGGTGTGGACTTGTTGGCCCGAATGCCCTGTTCCCACACTGTAGGGATTCTATGATCTTAACTTCTGGTGAGAAGTCATTGATTGTAAGCATTCTGTTTTTCTCTCTTCTTTGACACTACCAGACCTTCTGAGTACTTCTAGCATTTTCTGTTTAGACAGAAAAACTTAGTGACTACGATTCATAGCCAAAACAAAACTACTTTAGAACTGCAGTCATTGTTTTGGAGATGAGGCTAGCGATTAATTAATGCAACAAAATTCCATATGTGGTCATTTTAAAAGCAGAAATTGTGGTATGATACATTGCAGCAGGAGGCTATTCAACCCATTGTATCTGTGCCAGCCTTTGAAAGACCTATCCAATTAGCCCTCCCACTTCCTCTTCCCTTGTATTGTATTGAATTGAATTGAATTTATTGTCACTTGTACTAAGGCTCAGTGAAAAGCTTTGTCTTGTGAGCAATACAGGCAGATCACAAAGTTAAGTAGCGTAGATAAGTAAATAATAGGTAAACAGCGGCAAAAACAAAAACACAGGTACAGACGAATGCTAAGAATTTGAGTCCAGTATTCTAACAGTAGGGTAGAAACCAGCTGGTGCGTGTGTTCAGGCTTCGAGACCTTCTTCCCCAATGGTAAAGGTTGTAGAAAAACATTGCCAGGGTGGGATGGATCTTTGAGAATGCTGGCGGCCTTTCCTTGACAGCGGGCCTGGTAGATGGATTGTATAGGTTGGCCTTTGTGATTGTCTGGGCTGAGTTCACCACTCTCTGTAACTGTCTCCGATCTTGAATGGTATAGTTGCCACATCAGGTAGTGATACATTTAGACAGAATGCTCTCAATGGTGCACCTATAAAAGTTGACATGGGTATTTGCTGCCATGCCAAATTTCCTCAGCTGACTGAGGAAGAAGAGACTTTGGGCCTTTGTCACCAGTGCGCCCATATGAAGAGTCCAAGCAAGCTTGTTATTGATGACCACTCCCAGGAGCTTGACACTCTCCACTCGTTTCACCTCTGTGCTGTTAATGTGTAGGGGGGCATGAGCAACATCCGGCCAGAAGTTAAATGAGTTCCTTGGTTTTGCCGGCATTGCAAACTAGATTGTTCTCAGTGCACCATTTTTCTAGGTCTTTCACCTCCTGTCTGTAGTCTGTTTCGTCTCCATCTGAGATTCAACCGATCATGGTGGTGTCATCAGCAAACTTGTAAATGGCATTCGTCTGGTATTTGGCGACAAAGTCATGGGTATACAGCAAGTACAGTAAGGGGGCTTCAGTGTTGTGTTAGTGAGGATGAAATATTGTCCCCAGTCTTCACTGATTGTGGCCTGTGGGTCAGGAAACTGAGGATCCAGTTGCAGCGATACGTGCTTGGTCCGAGATCAATAAGTTTAGTAATCTGTCTCAAGGGAATAACGGTGTTGAAGTCTGGAGGTTATGGCCTGCAAATCTTTTTATTTAAGTATTCCAAAAATTAGCAATAATTTGGCACAGTGGAGTAGGTTCAAGGGGCTGAATAACTTCCTGTTATTTTTGAAACTATTTCCGTCGCCCTTTCGGATTGTGCATTCGAAATCATTACTCTCTATCCAATCCTTACCCAGTCAGCTTTTGTTTTTCTTCATATCTTTTGATTTCTGTGAGCTCTTGTTCAATATTATATGGCAGGATGAATTATTGCTCTTTGTTAAATTATCAACATACTAAGGGTTAGACTGACCAGAAACACAGCTGGACCAACATATTAATACCGTGGGAACTGTGGTCTGAGACTGGAAAGTCTGCAGCAAGAAACTTGCCTCCTGAATGCCCAAAGCTTAGTCATCGCCTCCAAGGCGCAAGTCAGTTCTGTCCAGCTGAGTGCAGCTCAGTAGCATTCAGGATGTCGAAGACCACCCAGGACAACGCAGCTCACTTCGTTGGTATCCTATCTAATGCCTCCAATGTGCTTTCCTTACACTACCAATGCACAGTGATAGTTGTGTGTACAAGATGCACTGCAATATCCCAAGACTTCTGCAATTGCACTTTCCAAACCCATAACTTCTATCACCCAGGAAGACGAGGGCAACAAATCCTGGAATTCCTTCCTAACAGTACTATGGATATGCCTACACCTGAAGGACTGTAGCAGTTCAAGAAGGCAGTTCACCACCTTCTCCAAGGAAGTTAGGGGTAGGCAATAAATACCAGCTATGCCCACACTCTATGAAAGAAATAAGAGATTCTGTCTCTAATCTTTCCTAATGTGTGTGTGTGTGTGTGTGTGTGTGTGTGTGCTCTCTTTCACTACATCTCCTCTCTTTCCAACTCTCAATTTTTCTATATTCTTCTGTTTTTGTCTATTTCTCAGTTGTGGCTACTGCTTGTCACTCCTGCCAGGAAATCTGCTGCATGACACATTGTCACTGTCACCCTCACGCATCCACTGTATAGCATGTTTGCAACTGCTCTAACATCTGTCATTGAACTACAATAGGTTAACCCCTCTTTCTGCCTCCACTTTTGCTGTATCTCTTCACCTCTGATCAAATAGCTGAAAATATTGTCCTTTTTCTTTTCTGGATGTCATTTTTTAAGAGTAATTTTTTATCTTGTAATTTCAAGCACCACTTTATTTGTCATATGGCCTGGATATCTTAGCCAGCATCTTGGCATCCCTATTTCAATAGCCTCTACTTTTTTCACAGACCTTTAGTAATTGTGCCGATTTCTTGATTCCTTCATCCTTTTTGTCTTTTTGCTCTCTGATTTCTTTGTGACTTTTTTATTCTTGCATGAGATGCAAATGTCTCTAGCTAGTCAGAATTTGTTGTTCTCACTAATACAAAATAGAAGTGGGTAGACCATTCAATAAGGTCATGGCTAATCTGATTGTAATTCTGCATTCTCACTGACCCCTGAAAATCTCTTAGATTCTTGTTAAGCACAGGGCTATCTCCAAACAAAGACTGCAACTGGTGAAGAAACTTTCAGGTCTGGCAGCTTCAGTGAAGAGAAATGGAGTTACAAGTCTTTGACTCTTCTCTAGATCTGTTTGCCTCAAAAATATTTAAGCACCCGGCTTCCACTGACTTTTCAAGATGAGGGTTCCAAAGGCTCCCAACCTAAAGAGACATTGTGCCCCGATTTGTCAGCAACAACTCCTAGCTTTAGGTTCCCCATAAGAGGAAATGTCTTCTTCACATCTACCTTGTTAGGAGCCTCTAAATCAATCAGTTTGAATCGTGTCATCTCTCACTTTTTTCTAAAATGCAGCAATATAAGCCTCCCCTGAACAACCTTTTCTTCAGGCTACAGGAAAGATCTTGTGAAACCTTGAAAGGGTTCAGAAAAGATTTACAAGGATATTGCCAGGGTTGGGAGGTTTGAGCTATAGGGAGAGGCTGAATAGGCTGGGACTGTTTTCCATGGCACATCAGACACTGAAGTGAGTTTATAGAGGTTTATAAAGTGAGGGGCATGGGTAGGGTAAATAGATAAGATCCTTTCCCTGCGTTGGAAGAGTCCAGAACTAGAGGGCATAGCTTTAGGGTGAGAGGGGAAAGATATAAAAGGCACCTGAGGGGTAACGTTTTCACACAGTGGTGCGTATATGGAATGAGCTGCATGAGGAAGTGGTGGAGGCTGGTACAGTTATAGGATTTAGAAGGCATTTGGATGGGTACATGAATAGGAAAGATTGAGAGGGATATGGGACAAGTGCTGGCAAATGGGACTAGATTAGTTTAGGATATCTGGTCGACATGGATGAATTGGACTGAAGGGTTTGTTTCCGAGCTGAACATCTCTATGACTAAGTGTTTTATTCAAATACTAGTCTAATAAACCTTCTCTGAACTGTTTTCATCACATTTATTCTCTCTCCCACCAGCTCTGTCTCTTTATTTGGTGCATTCTGTATTGTTATTTTTCCTTGTTTTTTATCTTAAAAATACTTTGAGATGGAACCAAATGTAATATCTCGTGCCTCCTATGTAGGTTCCACTTTTTGATCAGTGGGAAGATGTTCTGGAAGGAATGAAGGTGGAAGTATTGAACCTTGACTGTAATCTGCCAAACAAAGTCTACTGGATTGCACATGTCATAAAGTTAGCAGGTTGGTACCATAAGTTTCATATCTCAGCTTCTCATGGTAGCATCAGGCGCTGTATTGGATTCTGTAAGCCAGGGCAGCAACATTTAGATGCCTGCCCACATGCCTGTGTTGGAAGCGAATTTCCTCAATGAGGATGTCACTTGCTCGTGGGCATATCACAGCCCTTTGAAGCAAAATTGACACATAATCAAAGTATGAACTTGCACTTGGAAAAGTTATTATGTGGGGAGGCATGTGCTGCCAGTAGTTCATGGTTTGAGATGGCCAGGAAGTTCTCCTGCACTGACCACTTGTTGTCAATGTATTAGGCAGTCCTGGTAACATCATTGTCGAAGAACATGTGCTGGAAAAGCACAGCCAGTCCGGCAGCATCCCAGGAGCAGGAGAATTGACGTTTCAGGCATAAACCCTTCACTGGGCCAGTAATGTCACTGGGATAGTAATACAGAACGACTGGCTAATGTTCTGAGGATGCTGGTTTGAATCTCGCAGTAAAACTTCTAGAATAAAAAGCTAGCCTAATGATGACCATGAAACTCATCTAGTTGACTCCAGTTCTTTTAGGGCAGGAAATTTGGTGTCTTCACCTGGTCTGGCCTACATGTGACTCCTAGTGTATGAGCATGTGTGGGTTAACTCTAACCTACCCTCTTGGCAACTAGGAAGGGATAGTAAATGCTGATTATAGCTAGTGCCATCCACATCCCATGAACAAGTTTTATTTTAAAAAAAAAAAATCCACCTTCAGCCATCAGACTCTGAAGACTGACTCAAACCTAGACCTTCTGACCCAGAGGGAGGGATGCTGCCCACTGTGCCACAAGACCTCCATTCCCTGCTCTGTATGCAGATTTGCATCAAACTGACCATGTTAGCAATGATTCTTGGGTTGTTGAATGCTTTTCTGTCACACCAGTAGTTCAGCTGGTTACTCCTGAAACTCCAGTGATGTCCTTCAGATGAGTACTCCCTGATTGGAAATTGCTTCTGATGTTTGGCAGGACTGTTAAGTGGCTAAAGGCCATTCTATATGAAGATAAAAATAAGGAGGGTGTCACCATCAGAAGAAACGTAGAAAGTAAATTGTAACTTTTAAAGTAACATTCCTTTAATGAACTTTGAGGAGAGGTGAAGTAAATCCAAGTGTCTTTAGGGTTGCCTTCTCATGGTGGAAAGTAGATTTTTGTAGAAGCCAGCTTCATTCTTTTGCTGCAACATGGCTACTGGCAGAAGATTGCAACTGCAGTGTAATATTTTTTACAAATGCAGTTTCCATTTGGCTGCAGTGCTGCAACACCAGGGGGAGCCTTTCTGAACATGTGAAAATGCAGTGTCAGTGTTGAGCTTTTTAAAGTGAGGCAGTTTTAAGTGCATGTTTCTGGTCACAGACTTCTGTTTTCTTTGCAAGTTGGTATCTTAACTGTCTCATTGTCAACAAAATTGGTTGAGATGGGGGAATAAATATGCAACTACTCAGCAGCCATTTAAATGGTTGGATTTTCGTTATAGTAGAATTGCCTTCTTTTTCCTCTTAGCGGCTGGATTAGTAAAAGCCAGTGTTGGAAACCAGAACACAATGCTCTTATCTATAGAGTTACACTATCGATTAAAACAGTGTTTCGAATAAATGTTTTATATATTAAAAAAGGGGCTCAAGACCACGAACCTGAGTCCCATTATTTACCAATTAAGCTAACCAGGTTATGCGGAGTCTCTGCACACCGTCTTTACAACTTGTTCACTTATTCTAATAAATTAACCACAAAACAACTTTCTTTTAATGTTGCACTATTAAATTTATTGCAATCAAGAAGTAACCTGGGAGCAAAGTGGCATTCACTCATCAGATTCACAGAATTATCATTGCAGTGAAGGAGCCCATTATAAATGGGCGTAATTACATAATGCCAATGTCTTTTTTTAACCTCTTTTTTTTTTTTTCCCCCGCCCCCCCCAAAACTCATACTCATACTCCTTGCATGTTTTTATCCAAATAATTACCCAGTGCTGTCTTGAATGCCCCAATTGAACCTGCTTCCACCACACTTCCTGGCAGCGCATACCATACTCTAACTACTTGTTGAGTGAAAAATATCAGACTTGCTTCTTTTGCAGATCATTTTAATTTTATGCCCTCTTGTTCCATTGACAAGGGGGAATAATTTCTCCCTATCTGTTCTATCTAGCTAGTGATGTTGAAAACCTTTTATCACATCTTCGGATCTCCTCCTCTTCTCTCCAAGGAGAACAATTTCTTTTAATCCATTCACTGAATGTGGGTGTTGCTGGTCACCATTTATTGTCCATCCCTAATCACCCGTAAGGCAGGTAAGAGTCTGTCACATTACTGTGGGTCTAGGGTCACATGTAGACCAGACCAGTAAGGGCAACATACCCCCACTCGCCCACAAAGGGACGTTAGTGAACTGGTTTAGTTTTTCGTTGGAAAGATTGTTAATAGAGTCTTAATTGAGCACTTTATTTTTTAAAAAAAATTCAAATTCCATTGACTGCCTTGGTGGAATTTGAACTCTGGACCACATGTCATTACCTGGGTCTCTGAATTGGTACTCTAGGGATGATACCACTAAGATATCTTCAGTCATGATGGTGGGAGAGCATGTACTTGTTCAAAATGTTGGCAGGAGTTACTGTTCTGCTGTTACCATGCGGACATAGCTTGTGATAAAAAATGCACACTAAATACTGACAGACCGCATAATTTTAAGGTGAGAACTGAATTGCATCTGTGTGACCTGGTCAAATATATCATCTACCCATTAACTCTTCCTTCACCTGAATGCCTTTAATGCCGTACAAATTGATAGATTATGCTGTGGTTCTGTTCGCCGAGCTGGAAGTTTTTGTTGCAAACGTTTCGTCCCCTGTCTAGGTGACATCCTCAGTGCTTGGGAGCCTCCTGTGAAGCGCTTCTGTGGTGTTTCCTCCGGCATTTATAGTGGCCTGTCCCTGCCGCTTCCTGTTGTCAGTTTCAGCTGTCCGCTGTAGTGGTCGGTATATTGGGTCCAGGTCGATGTGTTTGTTGATGGAGTTTGTGGATGAGTGCCATGCTTCTAGGAATTCCCTGGCTGTTCTTTGTTTCGCTTGCCCTATAATGGTAGTGTTGTCCCAGTCAAATTCATGTTGCTTGTCGTCTGCGTGTGTGGCTACTAGGGATAGTTGGTCGTGTCGTTTCGTGGCTAGTTGATGTTCGTGGATGCGGATCGTTAGCTGTCTTCCTGTTTGTCCTATATAGTGTTTTGTGCAGTCCTTGCATGGGATTTTGTACACTACATTAGTTTTGCTCATGCTGGGTATCGGGTCCTTCGTTCTGGTGAGTTGTTGTCTGAGAGTGGCTGTTGGTTTGTGTGCTGTTATGAGTCCTAGTGGTCGCAGTAGTCTGGCTGTCATTCCAGAGATGTTCTTGATGTATGGTAGTGTGGCTAGTCCTTTGGGTTGTGGTATGTCCTCGTTCTGTTGTCTTTCCCTTAGGCATCTGTTGATGAAATTGCGAGGATATCCGTTTTTGGTGAATACCTTGTATAGGTGTTCCTCTTCCTCTTTTTGCAGTTCTGGGGTGCTGCAGTGTGTTGTGGCCCTTTTTGAATAGTGTCTTGGTGCAACTTCGTTTGTGTGTATTGGGGTGGTTGCTTTCATAGTTCAGGACTTGGTCTGTGTGTGTGGCTTTCCTGTGTACCTTAGTGGTGAATTCTCTGTTTGGTGTTCTCTGTACCCTCACGTCTAGGAATGCGAGTTGGTTGTCCTTTTCTTCCTCTCTCGTGAATCGGATTCCTGTGAGTGTGGAGTTGATGATCCGGTGTGTTTTCTCTATTTCTGTGTTTTTAATGATTACAAAGGTGTCATCCACGTATCTAACCCAGAGTTTGGGTTGAATTTGTGGTAAGACTGTTTGTTCTAACCTTTGCATTACTGCCTCTGCTATGAGTCCCGAGATCGTTGAGCCCCATGGGTGTTCCGTTGATTTGTTCGTATATCTGGTTGTTGAATGTGAAGTGTGTTGTGAGGCACAAGTCCAGTAGTTTAAGTATGCCGTCTTTGTTGATGGGTTCAACGTCCTGTTGTCTGTTATGTCTGTTCAGCAGGTTGGCTATTGTTTCTCTGGCTAGGGCTTTGTCAGTAGAGGTGAACAATGCCTTTACGTCAAATGAGACCATTGACAATCCGCATCCACGAACACCAACTAGCCACGAAACGACACGACCAACTATTCCTAGTAGCCACACACGCAGACGACAAGCAACATGAATTTGACTGGGACAACACTACCATTATAGGGCAAGTGAAATAAAGAACAGCCAGGGAATTCCTAGAAGCATGGCACTCATCCACAAACTCCATCAACAAACACATTGACCTGGACCCAATATACCGGCCACTACAGCGGACAGCTGAAACTGACAACCGGAAGCGGCAGGGACAGGCCACTATAAATGCCGGAGGAAACACCACAGAAGCGCTTCACAGGCTCCCAAGCACTGAGGATGTCCCCTAGACAGGGGACGAAACGTTTGCAACAAAAACTTTCAGCTCGGCGAACAGAACCACAGCAACGAGCACCAAAGCTACAAATCTTCTCACAAACTTTGATAGATTATTTATCTTCCTTTTTTTTTTCTTTCATGCCATGTCGGCAAGGTCAGGATTTGTTTCTCACTTCAAACTGCCTTGGAACTGAGTGACTTGTAGACTATCCTATGAGGGCAGTTAAGTCAACCCTTTATGTTGATATGGGTTTGGCCATATGTAGACCAGACCAGGCTTCTGAATGGCAAGTGATTGAATCAGCTTTGGATTCCAGATTTTTAAAATGAATTAAATTTATATTCCATCAGCTACTGTGGTGGGAATTGAACAGGTTTTTTAGGGCCATTAACCTGGGTCTGTGGATTAATAATCCAGTGACGTCCATAACATGCTACTGTCATTCTTAATGGAATTTTGAGTCTCATTATCTGATTGCAGGTATTTTAGTAACAAGTGTAGTTGTTTCTTTTGAAGTTTTTAACTGTTATTGCTTTTTGTGTTTTTTTTTTGTAGGTTATAAGGCATTGCTGAGGTATGAAGGATTTGAAAACAACCAGAAACGGGATTTTTGGTATAACCTGGGAACTGCAGATATCCATCCAATTGGTTGGTGTGCCACATTTGGCAAGCCTCTTGTGCCTCCTCAGAGTAAGTTCTCAAAGCAGTAACTGCAGTTTTTTGCACAGTACCACAGCTAAACAACAGCTTGCATTTTCTATTACATGTATTTAAATGTCCCATGGTGTTATCTGACACTGAGCCAGATAAAATGATATGGGGTATGTTGTCTAAAACTTGGTCAAAGAGGTAAGTTTTAAGGACCATCTTTATTGGGATGAAGAGCAATAGAGGGGCAAAATGTTTAGAGAGAATTCCAGTGATTTTTCTCAGCAGTTGAAGGCATAATTGCAAGTGGTGGAATGATTAAATTTGAGAACATATAGAGTTCAAAATTGGTTGGAGTACAGCCATCTCTAGAACTGAAGAGATTGGATAAAATTATAGAGACATTGACTGAAACTCTGAAAGTATTTGGAAACCAGGCCAGGAGTTGTAAAATCGATGCTTTACTTAGCCAGTGAATGTCAGGAGATTCCGATACAGAGTGCATAGGACTGTGTACGGACGTAGTGAGCAGAAGTTTGCGTGACCACAAATTCATGGAGAGTAATTGGTCTTCCTGGGCCTCATCAAACAGTCAACCTCATGGAAACCATGGCATTCAGTGACTGGCTCCAGTTTCACTACAGATTTTAGAAATTTATTTTTGATGAAGTTTGATATTTTTGATACACTTAGCCATGGTATCCATCAGATAGTGGAGCTATGTGTCAATGGTTGTCAATGGGCCTTCATGTCATGTGGGAGATCCACACTTCCCTGAGTTTGTCTAAAACTTTTACCTCGCTCTGAGAGTCCACAATTCATGTGTGGCCATAAGGAGGCACAACTGAAGACTAGTTGATGACGAATATTCAGCTTTCTTTCTTTGCACTGTTTCTAGACAGCACTGTGGGCTGAAAATAAGCAAGGCAAGCTAATGCACAAAAGAGGAAACCATTCTCAAGGAATTTGGGTAATGGAAAGTGGAGTTGATATTAAAGATCAGACATGATCTCATTAAATGGCGCAATAGGTTTGAGGGACCATAAAGTTTGCTCTTGCTTTCATTTCTTACATTTTTAAATAGCTCTGTTACAATCTGCAAGTTTGAGTAATTAACACTTTAAGCACCCTGCAGTGCTGTATGTTAAGTGCAGAATTTCCTTGTGCAGCTGTGAAGCAGCCTTGACACTTAATTTGTTTTTCAATTCTGAAAACAATTGTAAAATTATGAAACCACTTCATATTTGATATCTTGTTTCTGAAGGATTATGGGAAAACTGTCACTGTTTTGAGTGGTGTGTGGATGTCTGGGTAAGGTATAAAAGAAACACTGAAAGATCTTTTGAGACATTGAATCTTTTTTAAACAAGACTTATTAGAAATCAGATAATTACATGGACTTTTCAGATGTCATTTACCTTAGTTTTATGAATACTATGTTTAAATAATTTATGGCTTAGAAAGTTGTTTCTGTTTACAATTAGTTGGGGAAATCTAGCTAAGAATAAGCTTCCCAGCTTGTTTCCATTCTTTAATCACCTTTGTGGTTAATTAAGTCTAAATCCAGCTAATTATTCTAGAAGATTTCCTGTGCAAGCTGTATCTGACAAGACCCCAGAGATGACAATGTGTGATTAGTGACTTGACCGCATGTGCAAGGTCACTAGATTGACAGACCTTGGAACATTCTATCCTTATTTTAACCTTCAAGAATAACCACCTCCTGACCCCAGAGAGCATTTTGCTGAATGGGTTTTATTTTGTAGTAAATGAATTTTGCGTTCAGTGAACAAATAGAGTTGATGGACCTTTTGGTCCTCTGCCTGATAGAGAGAGCATATCATTGGCTATATTAGGACTTCAGCAAAATATTTTGTTTTATATGGAGTGGGGAGTAGGGGAACTGAAGTGACTGTTTTCCATCTTGGTTGTAACTCAAAGCAGTTGGCTGTTCTCCTTGTAGCCAGTGCTACCATTTTTAATCTTGTGTCAAACTTAATAGTGCATTGTTCCATCTGCCACTCTGTATTGCAAACAGGCTAGCATTGGGTGTAATCAGATTGTCATCAAGTCCCAAATACAATATATTGAGTTATGAAATGATCTTGTCACCTTGTGCAGCTGTTCGAAACAAGACCACTGACTGGAGGGCCTATCTGTTAAAGAGACTAATTGGATCTAAGACGCTACCAGTTGATTTTCATTATAAGGTATGGCAAACACAAGACAGCCTGTCCTGTGGTGGTACTTTACATCTTAATGAAGTTCATGAGGTGAAATCCAAATGTAAAAGTCTGCGATCTTCATCCATTGCACAAGTATGGTACAATGTGCAGCATAGACGATCAGGAATATTGCAGCTGTGATTCTACGCTTTTGTGCAGAATTTATTGAATCTTGACCATCCCAGGATTATTTTTATTATCTTCTGAAATATGGAGATTGTTTCAATTCGTAAGTGGTTGGTTTAGGAGAGTACTAAATTATGCAGTGTATTGTTTGTTGTTTTCATTCTTTCCAAACTCTTTCCCAGTGTGATGTTTTTAAAGCCTTGCTTGAGTGCATAGTTAAAAAAAAAATTGACGGGTGTGAGTGTTGTTGAGCGAGGTTGGCTTTCAGATGTTCAGTGGTGTGGTTAGTGGGGTTGCAGGTTGGGTGGCCTCAAACTCCTATGCTCCAGTAAAAAAAAGTCCCAGCCTGTTTTTATAACTCAAACCTTCCATTCCCAGCACCATCCTGGTAAATCCTTTCTGAACTCTCTCCAATTTAATAATCCTTCCTGTAGTAGAGTGACCAGAAATGCACACAGTACTCCATAACAGGCCTCACCAACATCCTGGACAATCACCTTAGTCCCAGGAGATTGCTAGAGTTCCTAAGGGCATTGCTTTATGTCCAGACAGCTTCAGCTGCAATACTGATGACTTTTCTTGCTTGTTTTCTTAAAGGTCAGAAATGGGAGATGTTTGATGACATATAGGCTGTGTTCAATTCCATTAGCAACTCCTCACCAAAATAGAACACAACAGGGTTATAACCTTTTTTGATCTTTTTCAAAAATAATTCCAGTTCACGTTAAACTTCTTACCCCAATCCTAATGTCGCTGCATTATCTCCCTCAAATTAGAGTGGCACGGTGGCACAGTGGTTAGCACTGCTGCCTCACAACGCCAGAGAGCCGGGTTCAATTCCCGCCTCAGGCAACCGTCTGTGTGGAGTTTGCACATTCTCCCAGTGTCTGCATGGGTTTCCTCCGGGTGCTCCGGTTTCTTCCCACAGTCCAAAAATGTGCAGGTTAGGTGAATTGGCCATGCTAAATTGCCTGTAGTATTAGGTGAAGGGGTAAATGTAGGGGAATGGGTCTGGGTGGGTTGCTCTTCGGAGGGTTTGTGTGGACTTGTTGGGCCGAAGGGCCAACTGTAAGTAATCTAATCTTACTAGCGCCTAGGAGTTTGAGGCCACCCAACCTGCAACCCCACTAACCACACCACTGAACATCTGAAAGCCAACCTCGCTCAACAACACTCTCACCCGTCAATTTTCTTTTTTACTTTGCACTCAAGCAAGGCTTTAAAAACATCACACTGGGAAAGAGTTTAATCCAGTCAGGACTTCTGTTGATCAGTATGACTATTGTGCATGGCGACAGTGGAAAGTTCATTCTCTCCAATGTTCCCTGTAACTTCTGTGGTGCCTTAGATTTCTATAAAGAAATTCCTGACCATTACAACAGGCAGAGGTGAAGATTGTTCACACCTCTGATCAATGGTGACCTCTCCAGAATCTTGACTGGAGATTTAGAGATGCTAATGCCTTTGAATGCATTAGGAAATGGTTTCTTGTTGGAGGTGGTCATTTCCTGGCACTTGCGTGGTCCCTGTATTATTGGCTACTTGCGAGCCTAAACCTACAATGTCATCCAGATCTTGCTGCTTATGGTCATGAATTTCTTCAGCATCTGAGGAGTTGCTAATAGTATTGAACGCAACCCGTGCATCATCAAACATCTCCCGTTTCTGACCTTTGAGAAAGAAAGCAAGAAAAGCCATCAGTATTGCAGCTGAAGCTGTCTGGGCATAAAGCAACTCCCTTAGGAACTCCAGCAATCTCCTGGGACTAAGATGATTGTCCAGGATGTTGGTGAGGCCTGTTATGGAATACTGTGTTGATTACGTTGGTGAGGGTTCAGAAAGGATTTACCAGGATGTTACTGGGATTGGAAGGTTTGCGTTATAAAAATAGGCTGGGACCTTTTTTTCACTGGAGCATTGGAGGTTGAGAGAATGACCTTTTTTTAGAGGTCTATAAAATCATGAGGGGCATAAATAAGGTGAATAGCAAGGATCTTTTCCCTGGTGGAGTTCAAAATTAGGGACATATTTTTAAGGTGAGAGATTTAAAAGGGACATGAAGGGCAACTATTTTACACAGTGGTTAGTGTGTGGAATGAACGAGCAGAGGAAGTGGTGGATGCAGGTACTGTTACAATATTTCAAAGACATTTTAGAGAAGTACATGAATAGGGAAAGTTTGGCGGGATAAGTGCTGAATGCAGGCAGGTGGGACTACTTTAGTTTGGGAATGTGGTTGGACCAAAGGGTCTGTTTCCATGCTGTATGACTGAGCCCAAGATCCATAACATTTGCGCTGCAGTAGGGAAGGAATTTAAGTTTGGGGAGTGGGATTGGTGCTTTTCTATTTAATGAGCACTGCGAGAAAGTAACACCAAATGAGACCAGATGTGGCTTGGCTATGACATCCCTGACAGTTGAATGGTTCATCAATGTTGTGTTTAAACTCTTGAATGAACCTCTTGGAAAACGTACAAGTTGCCACAAATATTTTTCTCAAATGAGCAGGCTAAGCAGAAGGTGAAAGAATTTTTGTTTCTCTCTCATTGAGTTGATGCATCTATCTGAGAAGAAAATCTTGTTTTTGATTGTCCTGCCCAGATGGTGGAGAGTATGAAATACCCTTTTCGACCAGGAATGCGTGTGGAAGTCGTTGATAAGGCGCAAATCTCACGTACGCGGACAGCGGTTGTGGATACTGTGATTGGAGGGCGCCTGAGACTGCTGTATGAAGATTCTGAAGATGATGATTTCTGGTGCCACATGTGGAGTCCCCTCATCCATTCAGTGGGATGGTCCAAACGGGTGGGTCACAAAGTGAAACACCCAGGTGAGCTAATGGGGCTTATCTTTTTAAAACTGAGATTGATAGATTTTTGTTGAGCAAAGGTATAGGGATATGAAACCAAAGCAGGCAGATAGTTAAGATGAAAATCAACCAGGATCCAATTGAATGGTAGGATAGGCTATAATGGCTGAATGATCTCCTTCTCCTAAGTATTTGCTTGGTGCACATAAGCAGAAATGATGCTGTGTGACGACAGTTACAAATAATGTGTTTAAACTCTAAGACACTGAAAAGAGTTTTAAGGCGTGAATCCACTAATCTGCTAAATTGCTGCTATATTGTCCTCCTTTATATCCTTTTTTGGGATGTGGGTATTGCTTTCAAGGCCAGCTTTTGTTGTTCATCTGTTCTGTTTTAGCTCATTTCTTTTTAAAAAAAAAAGTTAGTAATTAGTAGGATATGGCATCAGTAGCAAGGGCAACATTTGTTGCCTGTCCCTAATTATCCAAGAACTAAGGCTAGGTCATTTCAGAAGGCAGTTAAGAGTTAACTAAGTTACTCTGGGTCTTGAAACACATGCAAGCCAGAATGGGTCAGGATGACATTGTTTCCCTGAAGGACATTAGTGAACCTAATGGGATTTTACAACAATCTGTGGTAGTTTTCAGGTCATCATTACAAATGTTCACTTTTTAGTCGTAGATCTTCATTAATTCAATTTAAATTCTTCAAGCTGCAGTGTTGAGATTCATTCCCATATATTAATTTAGGCCTCTGAATTACAAGGTCAATCATACATTATGCCACCATTTTCCTTCCAAATCTAGACGACGAACTGTTCAATAATTATGCATGCTTGGTTTGCTTTTTAAACACTAGATTCTTTGTACTCTGCCTCTCCCAACCCTCTAATTTCTTCCACTCCCTGGTCTCGCCTCTTCCCTCTCCCCCAATTTCCCTTTTCTGAGACCGACCCAATTCTGCAACCTCACTTCGAGAAGGGGTTGGTGAACAAAAGGGAATGAGTGAAGCATTGGGGGAGGAGACTGGGCGAGGGAAGTGGCATGTGGAAGGAATGAAAGGGATGACTAGGAGGTGAAGAGATGCCACAGAGAGGTGTGTAGTAAGAGCAGTAATAACTAAGATGATAGGTGACTTTGGGTCAGTTACATTCAAGGCAGCTGATAGATTTTAAAGTAAAATTTGCAAGCCAAACGCAACCCAGTCTTATAATTTTTTTTATGGAAATCTGATTTTTGTTTGGGAGCACAACTGCTGAAGGAAGGATATGAGTGATTGAACTGTTCTTTCAATGTGTCACCAGATCATAGCATTCATAAACAGCATGCCTTTTACAATTCTAACTAGGTGAACCTGATATGGAGTTTAGACAGACAAGAGGTGAAGTGTTTGACGTCCTATCTAGATGGGCTAGAAAAAGTCTTCAGGCATTGCAGCATAGCAAGGCACTTGGAAAGCACCCGTTGATAAGAGACTAGCAGCAGTCAGTTTAGTAAATGCTGATTTAAACTGCGAGACCGCAGAAAGCAACAGAGAGCTCTGGAGTAAATCATAAAACTAGCATACAAATTCAAAAGATAATTGGGAAAACAAATAGAATGTCAGACTTTATTTCCAATTTAATGGAATTTTAACAAGAGGGAAATTTTATTAAAACTAGTCAGTCCACAGCTGGAATACATGATTTTGGGCGGGTTATCAAAGGAAAGATGCACTGGCATTGGAGGCAATACAGAGGATGTTTACAAGGCTGATCCTGGGTTTTTAAGGACCATCTTATAAGGAGGGTTTGTGTAGGTTTGGTCTGTACTCATCGGAGTTTAGAAGAATAAGAGGCAACCTTCCTGAAATAGAAAATATTTTGAAGGGGAATTGACAGGGTTGACATGGAAAGGTTGTTTCCTTTTGTGAGAGAGTCTAGGACCAGAGGGCATAATCTCTGAATAAGGCGCTTCATATTTAAAATAGATGAAGGAGATTTCTTCTGAGGTTAGTGAATCTGTGGAATTTTTTTGTTTGTCTCAGCCTTAACTATAGTTGAATATCCAGCTTCTGTGGTAAACATTTTTAATTGGGAAGGGAATCTATGGTTATGGGGAAAAGGTAGGAAAATGGAGCTAAGGATTGAGATCAGCTATGATTTTATTAATGATAGAGCAGACTCAATGGACTGAATGGCCTGCTTCTGTTCCTATGACTTGTGGACTGACTTGAAAGATAAGACTGTATTTGTTTTTAATATTGCAAGGAACTGTGAGGATTCAATGTAATTTCACTTGGAACTTGTATCATATTTATCTGTGTTCTGAGTAAAATTAACTAACTTGTTGTTGTTATTGTTCTACACTTGCCTGTGGAACAGCCCTGTGGGGCTACTTTCAGCATGTGGGCTGCAATGGTTTTGGGAGATGATACCCAACTACCAAGTTGGGCAATTGGGGAAGACTAATAAATGTCAGTGGCATCTATTGCCGGAGCATAAATATAAAGAAAACTTGAGTACTGCTCAAACAGGCATGTTGTCAAAACTTTTCGTCATGCACTCAGGACAGATTCAAGAAGACCCCATTTCAAAGGGAGCAATAATTTATAATACATCAGGCAATGGTGTTGATTGGTTGCCAAGTCAGCTCTTGTTGACGCATTGCTATGGCGAATACACCAGGAAACTATTGTCCCCATGCTTTTATTTGATTCAAAAGCAATGTGCAATTCTTAGACAAGTGCCTTTGAACTGTAAAGGCCAGGTTGTTCTATACGAAATAGTAAACAAGTTATATTGAGACATGTAACTTCTAGTGAGCATAACTGAGTCACATTCTCGACTTTTCACTGTGGTTGTATGATTCTTAGCACCCTCTTGAATGTGGTCTAATCACAGGACTGTATCTAATGTTACATGTTACGTTTTGAGTTTTGCACGCACAGACTGATTAAGTATAGTCAGTACTCTATTGTAAACAACAAAAGGACATGCTTTTGAAATTCTCTACTAGTATTTTAATTACAAAGACAAATGCTGGAGAAACTCAACAGGTCTGGCAGCATTTGTGCAGAGAAACAGTATTTCGAATCTAATGACTCTTCAAAATTTTGACTTAGTATTTTATTTACTTTGTCTTCCAAATGATAGATCAAAGCCACACAAGAATGAATACACTGCTTACTCTGAATAGTGAGGAATTTCATTGTTGTAACTTGTTGGCCTAAGCTATTATACTAAATGTAAATTACTTGTCATAAGGTTTGCAGTCTGTTTTTATGAGACACCACATGTCTTCAAAATTCCAAAATATCTGGTGTTGTTTCAATGTTTTGTGGGTATTTGCAGCTGCATGGAATACTGACTACTATAAATGGCATGAAGGCAAGTTCAGTCATTGGACTGAACAAAGTGACTTTGTCTTAGTTATCAAAAAAAAGTGAAAAAACTCGAATTTAGCCATTTGTGTTGTGAACTTGTCATAGTGAGTTAGAGAACATTGGATCTTATGTATTACATAGGAAATTGAAACTTGTAGCTTTCTGGTTTGCATAGTTTTAAACTAAAATTTTAATCCTTTTTTTTCTAAGGAGGAGTGACCAGAGCAGATGTAAGCTCATACCCAACGTTCAGGAAAGTCTTCTGTTATGCTTTACCCCATCTCTTTAAAAAAGTAAGGGACAACGTTTTGCATTTCTTTTCTTTGTTCTGGATAAATGGGTACGTAGGGCACATAGCATACCAGAAATGCTGGAACATCGGGCTTTAGTGTGAGGGAGGAACTGATGAAAATCAGTACGAGTAAATGGTGTTCAGGCAATTGACGGGACTGAAGGCAAATAAATCCCTACGGCCTGATAATCTACATCCCAGACTACTGAATGAAGAGGTTTTAGCAAAAGGGGGTGCAACTAGTAAAGTTGATGAGTGGGACCTGGTGGATGTGGTTTATTTGGTCTTTCAGAAGGCTTTTGAGAAGTCCCACATAAGAGATTAGTATGTAAAATTAAAACACATGGAATTAGGGGTAGTGTATTGAAATCTGGTTAGCAGACAAGAAACATAGTAGGATCAAATGGCCATTTTTTTCCTAAATGGCAGGCAGTGACTCGTGGGGTATAGCAAAGATCAGTGATAGCAGCACCCCAATTATTTACAAAATATTAATTTAGTTGAGAGAACTAAATGTAATGACCCCAAATTAGTAGATGACATAAAGCTGCATGGGTGAGTGAGCTGTGAGGAGGATGCAGAGATGCTTCAATATGATTTGAACAAATGCATAACAGATACAGTATAATGTGGATAAATGTCAGGTCATCCACTTCGGTAACAATAACAAGAAGGTGGATTGTTATATAAAAAGGCTGGAAATTGATAGGGGAATGTGCAATGGGTCCTGGGTGTTCTCCTGCACCAGTAACTAAAGGTAAGTCTGCAGGTGCAGCTGTCATTTAAGGCTGTAAGTGGTACATTGGCCTTCATGGCATCATGATTTGAGTACAAGAGCAGGGATGTCTTGCTACAATTATACAGGGCCTTGATGTGACCACACCTGGAATACTGCAGAGTTTTGGTCTGCTTATGTGTAGAAAAATATTCTTGCTCAAATAAAAGTGCTTACCAAGCTGATTTCTGGGATGGCAGGGACTGACCTATGCGGAAAGGTTGAATTGGTGAGCAGTGTAATTGTTAACGTTCAGAAGAAATAGGGGGATCTCAGAAACATACAAAATTCTAACAGGACTGGATGCAGGAAGGATGTTTCTGATGGTTGGTTGTTTTTGGGGCTGGCAGGGTGGTCAATCAGTTGTAGTCTCAGAATACAGGTTAAACCGTTTAAGCATAAAATGAGAGATTTTCTTCAGCCAGAGAGTGGAAAGCATGTGAAATTTGCTACCACCAAATGTGGTTAAGGCCAACACATGATTGAGTTGGATATAGTAGTTGGGGCTAAGAATCAAAGGATGAGTGGGAATAATGGGAACAGGCTGAGTTGGATGATCGACTATGATCATATTGAATGAGAGAGTAAGCTCGAATGGCTGAATGGCTTACTCCTATTTTCTCTGCTTTTATGTGCTAATTAGATCAGGTTTCAATTAACATATTTAGTTGCCCAAATAGATGTTTGAAACAATTGAGTTAATGTTGCAATGTATTCAGTATTCTTTGCAGGAGAATTATGAAATAATGGTGCAGTAGGCACCAACGAAAATATGAAGGTAATTGGCTAAATACGTCTTCAGAGAAGTCAGTTTTAAAAGACTATTTTTAAAAGGAGGAAGGTGAGCTCGAGAGGCAGAAAGGTGTAGGGAGGGAAATCCAGAACTTAAGGCCTAGAAAACTGCAAGGATGAGTGCTAATGGGAAGCAGTCTAAATTGGTAATGTTCAAGAGGCCAGAATTAGAGTAGCAGCACAGATATATCTCAAGGTTGTAGGGCTGGAGGAGATTAAAGATCTAGGGAAGGGTGAATGCATGAAGAGATTTGGAAACAAGTATGAGAATTTTAATATCCTGCC
The DNA here is from genome assembly GCF_037043375.1 of Chiloscyllium plagiosum. Classification (NCBI taxonomy): domain Eukaryota; kingdom Metazoa; phylum Chordata; class Chondrichthyes; order Orectolobiformes; family Hemiscylliidae; genus Chiloscyllium; species Chiloscyllium plagiosum. The sequence goes on from NW_028270171.1 coordinate 22,707,449, forward strand.
ATTACTTAGCTGGGAGCCAGTGTAGGTCACGAACATGAGGTAGTGTGTGAATGAAACAATTCAAAGGCTACCACACAGCCACCTTCCTATCCTCTTTTTGAAATTTGTTCATGTGATTTGGCCATGGCTGCCTGAGCTAGCATTTATTTGCTGATTCCTTATTGCTCTTCAGAAATTGGTGATAGCTGCTGCCTTGAACCATTGCAGTTCATTTTATGTAGGTAGATGTAGAATGCTGTTAGGGTCAAAATCCTAGAACTTATTCCTTATTTTCATCTCCCTTAGTGCCTAAAGGTCTATCAGTGTCTGTCTGAAGATGTTCAGCAACTGAGCACCTGGAGCATTTTGGGGTAGAGAATTCCAAATATTTTGACAGGCAGTTTGAGATTTTACATAATATCTTCCACCAAAAAAAAGCACCTCTGATGTACCTGAAATTGATTAATATCTTGCAGTGATACTGTAAACTTGCCCTTTGTCTATTTTTATTTTGGGATGGGGGGGGGTCACGCATTGGCAGTGTTAAAACTCTCCATAAATTTTGCCTTGGATTGGAAGCATTTGTCTTTGTCCATGGTTTCGCCAATCTCAAGTAGACCACCTGAACAGAGCTCCTTAATTTACCAATAAAAACTCCAACAAAATCAGTTTGGATTCTTGCACTTGCTTCTATCTGGCTATTACTCACTGAGTATGACAGGGTCAACACATTTGAAACAAATTTTCAAGTCTGGGGCCTTTGTGGTGTAAAGAGGTTTAGCGCTTCCCAACAATTTAGATATTTGTAGCAGGGGTGTATGGCACTTGATTCCAGATCCATAGCAATGTGATTGCCTCTTATGTTCAAGGGCATTTAGGAATAGAAATATTTCTAATGCTATGTTTAATGTTGTCTTGCGAATCCAACTTTTCAGGATTTGTTAGTGAAACCTCTAATTATTTAATAAACACTTAATTTAATATATTTGACAATAATCACTTGAAATGGTAAATTGAAAATATTTTGTGTTATTCCACAGGATATGGATATTACTGGCAAGGCCAGTATTTATTGCCTACCTGATTTGTTCTTGATCTACATTGTTGCATAGACCAGAGCAGATTGAGGACAACAGATTTCCTTCCCTTGTGACCTATTGCTGTGATCTAATCAGATTTAACAAATTTGATTTACATTCCACAATGGTAGGAATTGAACAATCTTGCCAGGAGTGTTAAACTAGCCTTTAGGTTATTGGCCCAGTGATGTTATTACTACAGCAGTGGCATACCCAGTGAATGTGTTTGTGTATTAGACAAATGTAACCGTATGAGACTGTTGATTCCACATCGCTGCGGATGTAAATTAGAAGCCAGCTGTAATGTTTTTGAGTCTCTGAATGCATTCCCAAAACCAGCAAGCAGTTGGCCAAGATAATGCCAAACTCAAGCACGTTAATTTTGTAGAGTGCTGTGACTGAGTCATGGCTGTCAGTTGAGAGCTTTTTTTGAAGGTAGTGTAAAAGTGGAAAAACTCAGTTAGTCATGAAAATACTTGGCAGACTAGTCAACATCTATGTTTAAGTTCAGATGAATTAACATAGCAATAACATGGACCTATCATCAACAGTTTGAAACCGTTTATTTCTCTTCTCTGTTCTGATATTGACTGATTTGTGGTGTCACAGAAAACTAGTATGCAGGTACAGCAGCTAACAAAAACTGAAAGCGGATGCTGCAAATTGGAAACAAAAACAGAAGTTGCTGGAAAAGCTCAGCAGGTCTGGCATCATCTGTGAAGAGAAATCAGTTAACTTTACTGGCCTGGTCACCCTTCTTCAAAACAGCTGTTCGGAGGAGGGGTTACTGGACCCGAAACGTTAGCTCTGATTTCTCTTCACTGATGCTGCCAGACCTGCTGAGCTTTTCTAGCAACACCAGATATAAGAAAGGCAAATGAAATTTTTGCCTTTTTATTGTTAATGAAATAGAGTATGAGAGTAGTGAAGTGTTGCTGCAACTGTGCAAGGCATCAATGGAACTGCACCTGGAGTATTGTGTACAATTTTGGTCCTTTTTTTATCTGAGGAGGAATGTACTTGCATTAGAGGCAGTTCAGAGGAGGTTCACTAGACTGATTCCAAAGATGAGGGATTTTCTTATGAAGACAAATTGAGCAGTTTAGGCCTATACTCTCTGGAGTTTAGAAGGATGAGAGGCAATCCATTTGACATACACAAGATGCTAAAGGAATTAACGTAGACTTAAAGGATGTTTCATTATTTAGAATGGGAGGTCATAGTTTTAGAATAAATGGTAGCAGATCTAAAACCAGTGAGGAGAAATTGTTTCTCAAAGGGTCGTGAATGTAGAGTTCACTATCTGAGTACAGTTGATGGAGAGTAGGTGAGAAAGTGGAGTTGAGGTTGAGTTGAGATCCGTCACGATTGTGCTGAAAGACTGAGCAAGCTTGAGAGGTTGAATGGCCTACTCCTGCTCCTAGTTCCTGTGTTTTCAACATTTTCTTCTTGCACAGTGCAAGGCATTTGTATTTTTCAAACTTGATGTAGTTTTAAAACCTTTCTGATTCTAGGTGCGAGCAGTTTATGCTAATAATGATTGGTTTGAAGATGGGATGAAACTAGAGGCCATTGATCCGCTGAATCTATCCACTATTTGTGTTGCCAGTGTCCGAAAGGTAAGAAAATTTGGTTTTGGTTTGTTGGGACTGATGTTCTGTTATGCATAGAATGCACTACTGCTTTAGATAAGCTGGATTTCAGGGCTATCACATCATTGGAAGGAAAATTATCGCTCAATCAGTGCTCTTAAACTCTTTCCAAAGTTTCTTTTCCAGTGTGATCTTAATTCAGTGCCTCAGGTTGTGGGTGACTCCCTACATGAATATTTGGTTAGGTAAGATTTATGGAGCTTTGGAGTGGGGTGAAATGAATTGAACATCTCTCATCCCTGCCAAATTTGGTCCCTCTTCCACTCTTCACCCCATCCCCCTCCTGGCTGGATAATTAATAAAAAGGACTGTTTCTCCAAAAAATGAACGCTACCAATCTATTCATAAACTGATTTGCAGCAGCAGCAATCTAGGCCTCAAAGTGCAATTTATTAGGCCACGCCCACCAATACGAACAAAGAAAGCTGAGGATTTGAAGGGTTTTCCAGCTGTCAGAAATCAGTCCAAGTTCCATGGCAATCATTGCTGACTCAGATTTTGTGATCCTAAAACTTCATATCCATCACCACCTTGGGTATCTTGAGCCACAGTTTGGGCAGCCCTGCTTTTTTTTTGTTTAGTTTACATAAATTCAGATTGGATCCCCTGCTTTAAGTAAAGTTGCTAACTGAACTTAAAATAATTTCTGAAATTATTTTATCGCATGGCTTGATCCTGCTCCAGCCATCAGTTATCCATGTGGCTACTCCCCTTCTACACCAAATGAAAAGCAGAAACACTTATTACCCAATTTGAGTCTTGATTATCAGAAAAGTTTCTTTTAAACCCTCTTTTTCAATACTTTTTAAAGAGAATCTAATCGAATCTAAAGAAATGTTTAATGAAAATGACAGAAACAATTTTTTTTTAAAAATGTCCATGTGATTTTTGCACACAACACTGTCCTAGTGATTGATCTCAATTCCTGGAGTCTCCAGGTTGGCAACTCTACATATCAGGCAAACACCTAATGGAAAGCAATCTATAATTAGTGAAAAGGGGATATAAAGAAATGAAACTCATTTGTAGCTCCCCATATGGCTTAGTAGTTAACAGCACTACCCACATAATGCTGAGATACATATCTCTGTGCAGCGGAGGTGGTGTCATGCGAATATCAATTGACTAATCCGGAGTCACAGATTATGATCCAGGGACATGGGTTCAAATCCCACCACGAAAGTGAATTTTGAATACAATGAAAACTTGAATAAAAACCTCTTTTAAAAGCAAGTAAATGATTGTAAAAACACAGATGGGCCCTGTGTTTTTACAATCATTTACTTGTGGGCAAGTAAATGATTGTAAAAACACAGAGGAAATCTGCTATTCTTCACCTAGTCTGGCTGGTATGTCACTTCAGACATGCAGCAATGTGGTTGACTGTTAGCTGCCATCTGAAATGCTGGCTGAGCTTGCACTGAATGAATTGCTATAAATGAATAAACCAAATTGAACCCTTGCTTTAAGCTTCAACCTATGCGGAGTTAGCAGACCTTAGTAGTAGTAGTACAAGCTTTACTCTCGGTCCCATTGCTCCGTAGAGTTGAAAGGGATAGAGGTTTTTGAAATCTGTCTGACAATCAGTCCTGCACATTTTAAGTACAGTAAAAGTATTCCATAAATGTAAGTTGTTATACCCAGTGGCTGCTGCTCCAGGCAATAAGTTAGAATGTGATTAAGTTTAATTGTAATTTAAGAGAGAGTGCCAGAAAAAACAGGTTTGATTAGATCAGATTTCCTACAGTGTGGAAACAGGCCCTTCAGCCCAACAAGTCCACAGTGACCCTCTGAAGAGTAACCCACCCAGACCCATTTCCCCTCTGACTAATGCACCTAACACTATGGGCAATTTAGCCTGACCAATTCACCTAACCTGCACATCTTTGGACTGTGGGAGGAAGCCGGAGCACCCGGAGGAAACCCACGCAGACACTGGGAAAATGTGCAAACTCCACACAGACAGTAGCCCGAGGGTGGCAATGAACCTAGGACCCTGATGCTGTGAGGCAGGGATGCTAACCACTAAGCCACCATGCTGCCCATTTGGTGCCATTTGTGAATTGAAACCGTTAAGGTCTCAGGTTTCAGATCTCTGGCATTTTATGCAGAGGGAAATAGTAAGAAATGTATTTAATTTTGTACAAACAAAGGGTGAGGGAGAAGGACAACAGGGAAGGTTTATGATCATTTGGAGGATAGGAGAGATTGGTGCAAAAAGGTTTATGGTACAAATGCCAAATGGATTGGAAATGGCTCAAAAACAAAGACTTGCTGTGTCTAGATAGGGTATGATTAGCAGGTTAGCAGCAATATAGATGCAAAGTAAAGGCATTAAGAAAAGTATCAGAGAAACTGAACCATGAAAAAAGGCACAAAGCAATAGTTATGATGTAAAATTGGTGAACATTGTTTTGGAACTTGGAGGGGGCAAATAAAGATCAAAACAGCAGCACTTCAAAAAGGGAGGAAGAGAGACAAAGGTAGAGACTGCATGGTCAGAGAAAGAAACCTACCTTGCTGTCTTTTTTAAATGTGAGTAGAGTGGGTTCTGTTTGGTAATTTGTTTGGAGATCTGTCTCTTGATGAAGATTTTAAACTATAAAGTATGGGTACTAAGTTAACCTGAATAGTGTTTTTAGAGCAGTACAGCTGTGCTATTTTCTGGGGCTGTAGATGGTTAAGAGGCAAAGTAGTATGATGTGCTCTTCCTGTCGGATGTGGGCAATTAGGGAGAATTTCCGTGTTACTGGTGATTGTCTGTGGGAAGTGTGTATGATTACGAATCCTATCATGTCGCATGGATCAGTTGAAGTGGTAATTAGAGGCAATGAGGAATTACAGGAGTTGGGGGTGGGATGCATGGCAGTTACAGGAAGGGAGAAAGATTGCAGACACAGGTAGATGGGTTACCGCCAGGAAAGTAGGAGAGGGAGGCAGGTAGTGCAGGAATCTCTTGTGGCCATCCCCATCTCAAACAAGTCTGCTGTTTTTGAAAATGTGGGGTTGGGGCTAGACACTCAGGGGAATATAGCACAAACAGCCAGGTTTCTGGTACTGAGACTGACTTTCTAATGTAACGAGGGGTATGTCAAGTTCTAAGCAATTGATTGTGATAGGGGACTCTCTAGTCAGAGGCACAGACAGATTTTTCTGTGGCCGACAGCGAGAAATCAGAATGGTGTGTTGCCTCCCTGGAGCCAAGATCAAGGATATCGGAGTGCAGAATCTTCTCAAAGGCGAGTGGAACCAGCAAGAGTTGGTTGTACATATTGGAACCAATGACATAAGAAGGGAAATGATGAGAATATAGGAAGTTAGGCAGGAATTTAGAAAGGTCCCCGAAGTAATATCTGGATTACTCCCAGTGCTATGAGCTAGTGAGGGTAGGAGTAGTAGGATAGAGCATGAATGCATTGTTGAGGAGCTGGTGCAGGGGAGAAGGGTTCAGTTTTTGGATCATTGGATTCTCTTCTGGGGTAGAAGTAAACTGTATATGAAGGATGGATTGCACCTGAATTGGAAGGGGATTAATATACTGGCAGGGAGATTAGCTACAGCTGTTTGGGAGGATTTGAACTAGTAAGGTGGGACCCAGGGAAATAATGAGGAAAGAGATCAGCCTGAGACTCTTGAGAAAAGGAGCAAGTCAAACAGTCAGGGTGGGAAGGGACAAAGCAGAGAACTAGGTAGGACTGAAAAATTAAACTACATTTATTTCAGTGCAAGAGGCCTAACAGGGAAGGAAGATGAACTCTGGGCATGGTTAGGAACATGGGACTGGGATATTGTAGCAATTACAGATTTGGTTCAGGGATGGACAGGACTGGCAGTTTAATGTTCCAGGATACAAATCCTATCAGAAGGATAGAAAAGCAAGAGTGAGGAGGCGGAGTGACATTCTTGATAAGAGATAACATTACATCTATACTTAGGATATTTCTCGGAATACATCAAGGAAATAATCTGATTGGAACCGAGAAATAAAAAAGGGATGTTTACCTTATTGGATTTGTATTATTGACTACTCAATAGTCAGCAAGAGATTGGCAAACTAATTTGTAAGGAGATCTCTGCTATCTGTAAGAATAATAGGGTGGTAACGATAGGGGATTTCATCTTTCCAATCATGGACTGCCATAGTGTGAAGAATTCAGATGGAGAGGAATTTGTTAGGTGTGTACAAGAAAATTTTCTGATTCAGTATGTGGATGTATCTGTTGGAGAAGGTGCAAAACATGGGAAGTAAGGCAGGGCAGGTGACTGAGGTGTCAGTGGAGGGAGTACTTTGGGGCCAGCGACCATAGAGTCATAGCTATAGAGATGTACAGCACAGAAACAGACCCTTTTGGTCCAACTCTTCCGTGCCGACCAAATATCCGAAATTAATCTAATCCCATTTGCCAGCATTTGGCCCATATCACTATGATCCCTTCATATACCCATCCAGATGCCTTTTAAATGTTGTGATTGTACCAGCCTCTACCACTTCCTCTGACAGCTCATTCCATACACGCACCACCCTCCACGTGAAAAAGTTGTCCCTGAGGTCCCTTTTATATCTTTCCCCTCTAACGCTAAACCTATAGTTCTGGACTTCCTCACCCAGGGAAAAGAGCCTTGTCTGTTTACCCCATCCATGCCCCTCATGATTTTAGAAACCTCTTTAAGATCACCCCTTCCTCCCCATGCATGCTCTATCTTCAGCTCTCATTTGCTGTTCTGATATTTAATTCTTTACCTCCTCCAAACTACCATATTCTCCTCCAAAGAATAGATGATGAGATGATAGTTGCTTCTTGAAATAAATGCCTCCCTAATTTTAGGCAATTCTTTCCCGATGTGCTTCCTTCAAGTGGCTTTGTTTTGTTTCAAAATCCAATTCATACTTAAGCAAATTGCGGTATCTCAAAATTCTTTTATTTTTAAAATAGTGATGGAAAAGGATAGACTGGGTATGAAAGTTAAAGTTCTAATTTGGAGGAAGACCATTTTTGACAGTATTAGGCAAGAACTTTCAAATGTTGCTTGGGGGTGGATGTTCATTGGTAAAGGGATTGTTGGAAATGGGAAGCCTTCAAAATTGAGATAACGAGAGTCCAGACACAGTATATTTCTGTCAGGGTGAAAGGAAAGGCTGGTAGGTATAGGGCATGCTGGATGACTAAAGAAATTGATGTTTTGGTCAAGAATAATGTCCGGTTTATGTCCGGTTTTGACAGCAGAGATCGAGTGAATCCTTAGAGTATAAAGGCAGTTAAATACTTAAGAGGGAAATCAGGAGGGCAAAAAGGGAACATGATAACTTTGCCAAACAAGGTTAAGGAGAAAACAAAGGAATTCTATAAATACATTTATTGACAAAAGGATAGCTAGGCAGAGAATAGGACCCCTCAAAGATCAGCAAGACAGCCAAATGTGGAATCACAAAAGATGGAGGAGATACTAAACAAGTATTTTGCATCCATGTTTTCTGTGGAGAAGGACATGGAAGGTGGTGTTGGGTGTCTTAACACATAAAGGTGGATAAATCCCCAGGACATCATCGGGTATACCTGAGTACTGTTTGGGAAGCTAGGGCAGTGATTGCTGGGCTCCTTGCTGAGCTAATTGTATCATCAAAAATCACAGGTGAGGTGCTGGAAGACTGGAGGTTGACTAATGTGGTGTCACTATTTAAGAAAGGTGGTAAGGAAAAACCAGGGAACTATTGTTACAAAGCGGTTGTTGAACCCCTCTTAATTAAACAAAACACCCAGAAAAGCTTACCATGCCTCGTAATCTGTTAAAATGTGAGTGACAGAACTCCCAAATTCCACTATTTACAGAAAAAAATATCAATTTATTTGTTGAAGTATAATAGTGAACATGAAACAAAAAACGTTTCTCAAATCCAAACCCTGCTTTCTCTTAACTATTTACTATCTGACCCAAATTCTATATTTAAAAAATGCTGTTCCAATAAGAGCTATGCAAATTACATTAACTTAATCATTAACTAATTCCTGCCGATTTCCCTAGGTCGTTGTCTTTCTTTTAACTGCGAATAGTCTTTACCTGAAAAGGTACCTTTGGTAGGGAAGGTTTCATTTCCTGATTTTCTTGAAGTGCATAATGTTAGATGAGCAGTTAGCTCTACGGCAGTTGCTGTCTGACCAATTTTCGAAATGTCCGCATTCTTCTACCCCTAGCGTCGGGTTGTCTTATTGGGTTCGGTGTTGCCCAAACGATAAATTCAAACTCAGTTGTTTTTAGTATCCTGGGGCACAAATTATTCTGTTTTAAATTCAAATTGTTGTCAAAGCAGCAACCGAAACTCAGGTAAACATTTCACAGCCAAATGTTACATATTTTCAATTTTCCAGTATACCTTGGGAACCGCGCCCTCTCTCCAGTACAGTACATGCCTTTAACTTTAAAACACGATAGACTAGTGAGCCTCACATTGGTAGGCAAGTTGCTGGAGGGAATCCTGAAGGACGGGACTTGCCTATATTTGGATAGGCAAGGACTGATGAGAGATAGTTGACATGATTTTGTGCATGAGAAATCGTTGAGTTTTTTGAAGAAGTAACGAGGATTGCGGGCAGAGCGGTGGATGTGATCTATATGGAGTCAAGGGTGACCTGCTGGAAAAGCACGGCAAGTCAGGCATCATCCGAGGAGCAGGAAGATCGGCGTTTTGGGCAAAAGCCCTCCAGGACTGCTCTATATGGACTTCAGTAAGGCATTTGACAAGGTTCCTCATGGTAGACTGGCTAGCATCATTAAATCACATAGAATACTAGTGGTTTGGACACTGAACTGGCTTGAAGATAGAAGACATGTGGTGGAGAGATACTTTTCAGCCTGGAGGCCTGTGACCAGTGGTGTGCCCCCAAGGATCAGTGCTGGGTCCATTGCTTTTTGTCATTTATATAAAATGATTTGGATGTGAACATAGTAAATTTGCAGAAGACACCAAAATTGGAGGTGCAGTGGAGAGCGAAGAAGGTTATCTCTGGTTACAATGGAGTCTTGATCAGATGGGCCAATGGGCTGAGGAGTGGCACAAGAAGTTTAAGTTTGATTAATGTGAGGTGCTGCATTTTGGAGAGGCAAATCAGGGTAGTACTTGTACACAAAATGGTACAGTCCTGGGGAGTGGTGTTGAACAGAGACCTTGGAGTGCAGGTTCATAGTTCCTTGAAAGTGGAGTCTCTGGTAGATAGGATAGTGAAGAAGGCGTTTTAATATGTTTTCCTTCATTGGTCAGAGCATGAGTGTAGGAGTTGGGAGGTCATGTCACGGCTGTGCAGGACATTGGTTAGGCCACTTTTTGAATATTGCGTGCAATATCCTATTGGAAGGGTGTTGTGAAACTTGAAAGGGTTTAGAAAAGACTTACAAGGATGTTGCCAGGGTATGAGGGTTTGAGCTATGGGGAGAGGTTGAATAGGCTGGGGCTGTTTTCCCTGTAGTGTCGGAGGCTGAGGGGTGACCATTTAGAGGTTTGTAAAAATCTAGGGGCATGGACAGGGTAAATAGACAAGGTATTTTTCCCTGGGTTGGGAGAGTCTAGAACTAGAGGGGTGAGGGGAAAAATTTAAGAGGGTCCTGAGGGGCAACTTTTTCACACTGGTGCATGTGTGGAATGAGCTGCCAGAGGAAGTGGTGCAGGCTGGTACAATTATAGCATTTAAAAGGCTTCTGGATGGATATATGAATAGGAAGAGTTTAGAGGGATATGGGAAGTGAGGACTGGAGATCAGGATTGAGTGTGGTGCTGGAAAAGTACAGCAGATCAGGCAGCATCCAAGGAGCAGGAGAGTCGCTGTTTTGGGCATAAGCCCTTTATCAGGAAAGTCCGAAACGTCAATTCTCCTGCTCCTCGGATGCTGCCTGACCTACTGTGCTTTTCCAATACCACACTCTCGACGGATATGGGTTAAGTTCTGGTGAATGGGAATAGATTAGTTTAGGATAATGGAAGAGTTGGGCAGCAGGGTCTGTTTTCATGCTGTACATCTAACTCTCTGACTCTATAACTCCATGTTGAGTTCACAAGGCTGTAGAGCGTAGAGCTGAAACCTGAAGTGCAACTGCTATCCTACCATTCACACCTCATCGAAACAGTCTTTTGTTTATTTAATCACTCTGTGCCTCCTCCCAATACACCAGGATAACATGGTCCTACTAACTGCATTCTGTGCCCACATTGCCCTGGAACCAGAATAAGGCATGAATCGATTGCCGCTGTTTCCTCATTGCCCCATTCTCTACTTTTCACACCTTGCATTCTTTCATATATTAATCAACACTAAAATAAATTGCACTTCTTGACTTGTTTATTATGAAACATGATTGGTGTTGGAGAGCCAAAAAATTTGTGATTAAATTTGATAATTGTGTAAAATAATATGCACTTTTTGAAAAGTAGGGAATATGGATGTTTTGGTTGCTTCAGTTTTTAGCAATATCGCTTTTTGAGTGAACAATTGTGATGTCTTCCTGCAAGTTGTTTTTGCAATGTTTCTGATGGAATGCAATGACATCACAGGGACTGCAGCCATCTGGTTGGTGACTGAACCCTCAGCAGTTGTTGGCAGCAAATGCCTTATTTACTTGTCCCATTCCTGGTTGCTTTCGTAGTTTCGTGAACTTGTATTGAGCTTCACTGGAAGATTGTGGCAGGCTAAGGATAGGAAAAGTAGAGTTAATTTTAATTGTGTTGTTTTCCCTGGTCAGAGCTTGTTGTCATCCACTGTATTCAAGCTCTTGTGAGCCATGGGCACGTCACTGGTACATGGAAAACAGGAGAGAAGTTTAGCAGTACAATTTGGTATTGTCTTACAAAAGCCAAGGATAAGATAAATGCAGAAATACTGGAGATGCTCGGCAGCTCAAGTTAAGCCTGTTTCTCTGTCTCTTCAAATGCTGCCTGACCACCTGAGTAGTTCCACTATTTTCTGTTCGTGTTTCAAATTTCCAGCATCCATAGTGCTCTGCTTTTGTGTTAGAATAAACATGAGTGGAGCAGAAAAAATACTTTCCTGTCTGCGTCAGTTTGATCCATGTGGTTAAACAATTCTGAGAGATTTAGCCATTAAAAGAGGGAGGTTTGTCATCATCCTTTTAAATGCGATTATCCTTTTATCCCCTTTTCAATTTAATTTTAAACAGTGGTGACGTCTTTTATGTATTGGCTTAATTGATTGAAGATGTGCAACTGAAATCACAGCACTTACTTTCACAGACTCTCCAAACGGTTTCGGACAGGTCAATTGGCCAATAATGTTTGCACTGGCTCTCTGCAGAAGGAATTTACCTGGTGCCGCTTCCAGTCTTCTCTTTGTAGCCTTACATGTTCTTCCTTTTTGAATATTAATCCAAATTCCCCCTTGATGACTCTATTTAATTCTATCTCCACCACACTTTCAGTGCATTTGTGATCTCAACTCCTGCACACAGCAAGCAGTTTCTCCTCACTTCTCCATTGTTTCTTAAATCAGCATAATGCGAAGAATATACATCAGTAAATATCCACATGCAAACACTCCAGTATGCAAGATGGCAGATGGTGCACGCAACTGTCTAGTCTAGGAAATGTAGTGCAGAAAGTGATGCTCCCCTTCTGTAGCTTGTTTTATTAAATGTTCATTTAAGCACTTTTCCGTTTTTTTGTTTTGACATTTTTTCCAAGTTTTCCTCCATCTTTTGGTGAAAACTATGGATAAGCAAACATTTGGAGCAGCGTTGGTTTGCACAGATAGGGAAATTTTGTTAAAGGATTGTAAATAAGCTGGTGGAGATTTAAAGTGGTTTGCAAGAGAAGCAAATATGATGTATAAAAATGCTTTATCTTACAAGTGGTTTGGTCTGGAAGGCATTGCCAGATTTTGTGCTGAAGACAGTCAATTGAAGCATTGAATAATTGTTGGATAGAAACAACATCCAAGGGTGTGGGAGAGGATGGGTAAATGGAAATAAGTTGTAATACTTGTACAGAATTGTGCACAATGTTGGCATGTTTGTCCTCCTTGTGGACTTAAATGATTTTGAAGGCGGTCAGGATAGTATTTGCAAAGAAACGATCTTAAATCTCCACCCCCATTAATAAGCATTTCTGACCATGTTACTATTTAATGGCTGCCCTGCACTTTGCAAGGTGACCTTTGTATTGCCTTGTAGCAAAATCTATCGCTATACAGTAGTGTTCCCCCCCCCCCCCCCCCCACCCATGGTGGTTACGTTCCAGAACCTACTGTGGAAGCCCAAAACCACAGGTGGGAGTGAACCCATCCATTTAAATGGGAAACGTACCTTGCTGGCAGCCTGGTCCTTGGTGCTGGGACCTTCCGTATAACTTGCTCGGGCCGTGGTAAACCACGGGTAACTGAAACTGCGGAATCATTTCTGGGGGTCGCCCTGTACTGAGAATATATACCTGTACAAGGATTTTGATTTTCACACCACCTGTGTGTTGTCGTGACTCAATGGGTGTGGAGGTATTGGACAGGGGTAGACAAATCAAAGTTACATGACTCCAGGTTATAGTCCAACAGATTTATTTGAAATCAGAAACTTTCGGATCACAGCCCTTTTGTCAGGTGTAGAGCTGCACTCTGAAAGCTTGTGATTTCACATAAACCTGTTTGATTTTGATCAGATGGGTCAATGGGCTGAGGAATGGCAGATGCAGTTTAATTCAGATAAATGTGAGATGCTGCATTTTGGGAAAGCAAATCTTAGCAGGACTTGTATACATAATAGTGAGGTCCTAGGAACTGTTGCTAAACAAAGAGACCTTGGAGTGCAGGTTTCTAGCTCCTTGAAAGTAGAGTCTCAAGTAGATAGGACAGTGAAGGCGTTTGGTATGCTTTTCTTTATTGGTCAGAATATTGAGTAGAAGAGTTGGGAGGTCATGTTGCAGCTGTACAGAACATTGGACGCATGGGCGAATTGGACCGAAGAGTCTGGTTGCATGCAGTGCATCTCTATGAATCTGACTATAACCTGGTGTTGTGACTTCTGACCATGAATCACTGGGACGTTGCAGTACATTCAAGACCCACTATTTGTTGAGTTGAGACAAATCTGTAAACTTGACTCAATCATTACAATCAAACTATTTTTAACTAATAACAAAGACCTGAATTGAGTGACTCTGGAGTTTGCATGTTCTCCCCAGGTCTGCATGGGTTTCCATTGGTTGCTCTGGTTTCCTCTCAGTCCAAAGATGAGCAGTCAGGTGGATTGGTTATGCTAAATAGCCCTGTTGTGTTAGGGTTGTGCAGGCCAACAACTTCAGTCAATCACTTTCTTTTCCCTTCGGTCCAACTCGTCCATGCTGACCAGAATGGGAAGGGAGGTTATTTGAAATTGGAGAACTCCATGTTGAGTCCTCTGAGCTGTAGGCTACTTGGGTGGAAGATGAAGTGTTGTTCCTCCAATTTGCAGTGTGGTTTGTAGTGGCAATGGAGGAGGCCAAGGATGGTCATGTCAGAAAGGGAGTGGGAAAGGGAATTAAAATGCATGGTGACTGGGAGGTTTGGTTGCCCCCTGCGGGCTCAGCAAACCATTCCCTAAGTTTACGTTCGGTCTCCCCAGTGTAAAGAAGACCACATCAGGAGTACCTGATTCAGTAAACTAGGTTGAACCTCTGTCTCACCTGGAAGGATTGTTTGGGGCCCTGGATGGAGGTGAGGGGGGTGGTGTACTGGCAGGCTTTGCATCTTTTCCAGTTGCAGGGGTAGGTACCTGGGGGTTCAGTGGGGAGAGTGGCTCAAACCAAGGACTGTCGAAGGTAAGAGTTCTTGCGGAAGGCAGAGAAGAGTGGGAGGGGAAGATGTTTTTTGTGATGGGGTCTAGTGGGAGTTGGTGGAAGTGTTTCAGGATGTGTTGGATGTGATGACTGGTGGGTTGGTAGGTGAGGACAAGAGGTCTCCATCTTTATTGCATTGGGAGGGGGGATTTAGAGCAGTGGAATGGGAATGGCAGTGGTATGGTGGAGGGCTGTCTTCGTACCCTCTACCTATGTTCACCTTTGCCCTGCCCCCGCCACCTTTTTATCTGCTGCTCCCCCTACACCCGCCTGCAGTCCCGAAGAAGGGTTACACCTGAAATATCAACTTCTCCACCTCCTGATGCTGCCTGGCTTGCTGTGTACCTGTCTGGCATGCATGAAATGAGCTGCCAGAGGAAATGGGAGGCTGGTACAATTACAACTTTTAAAAGGTATCTGGATGGCTATATGATTAGGAAGGGTTTAGAGAGATAAGAGCCAAGTGCTGGAAAATGGGACCAGAATAGTTTGGTATGGACAAATTGGACCAAAAGATCTGTACCCATGCTGTACATCTGACTCTGAGATCATTCTCCATCTGAGGAACTGATTTCTGACCTAATTCTCTAACCAGCTCCATATAGTTTTTGTTAAGCCTTCTTAGGCAGTCTGTCATGATCAAGGATGTATTGCCTCCAGTCAGCTTTGATTAGGTTCAGAGATGGATAAATTTATCAGATTACGATACCTGCACAATAGTTGGTCTTCGATGAGTTTTGTGGATGGTTTGGAGGTTTGTGTGTTCCCTTTTTAAATGTTTCAAATGAAGTCTCTTGATGTGGTGTTGCTTTCCTGAATGAACCATTTCTACTTTGGTCAGTCAAGAGCCTGGGTCTCAAGTGCAGCAGGTGTGTTTAACTACTTCATATTCTTTTGAGGCCATCCCTAAAGACTTTTTTTCTGCTAATCTCTGGAGAGTCTCCTATGTAACCAAGCTCAAGGTTGAGCTTCAGGGGGTCTGATGTCAGGAATATGTGTGATGAGTTCTGCCCAGAGGGGTTGCTTGTGAGAGAGTTAGCCCCTATACACTGGGCAGTTTGTTCACAAGGTGTAACAGCTCGTGTTGATAGTGGTTATTTGAGGGATTCTTTATGATAGTTGTAAAGGATTACAACAAGCAGGTGGTTGTGGCATTGCTTTCTTTGTTTTGTTCTTGGGATATGGGTGATTGTTTCTGGAATAGTTCCTTTGATCATCAAATTCTGGATCCAACTAAAGAGGAGGTTATACTAGAATTAATAAGCTGCACCGAGAAGATTGATTAAAAGCCTGAAAGTGAAGTCATCCCTGGGTATCAGCATCATAATATAATTGAATTTTATATTTGGCTACAGAGAGAAAAAGACTAGCATTTCACCTTAAATAATGGTGGCTATATAAGGTAACAAAACAGTGCTAGCTGAGGTGAACTGGCAATTTAGGTTCGGGGATAGTTCAACAGATGTGCTGAGTCAGACATTAAAAGGCTACTTCAGAATACATAGAATAGATCCATTCAAATGAGAAAAAAAAAATTCCGAGGGCAAGACCCACCATTTGTACTTAAGTTAAAACATCGACTATTTGCAATCTATCTCAAAGACTTGGACCTAGGGTCCAACCATGGGCTGGATAATTTTGCTGATGACACCAAGGTGAGGAGGTAAGTTGTCAAGAAGAGGTAGAGTCTGCAAAAGGCTATAGATTGTTTAAATGAGGTGGGTGAAATTTGGCAGATGGAGCATAATTTGGGGAAATATGAACTTGCCCAATTTGGCAGGAAGAATAGAAAAGCAGAATAATGTTTAGACATAGAGAGACTGAAGAGCTCAGTGGTGTAACTGAGGTACCTCAGTGTCATGGTAGATGAATCACAAAAGTGAGTATGTAGCGACAACAAGAGTTTGGGGAGGCAAATTGGACATTTATTGCAAAGGGAAGGGAATTTGAAAGTAAGAAGTTTTACTGCAGCTGTACAGGATTTTGTTGAGACCACATCTGAAGTACGGTGTACAGTTTTGGTCTCCTTTTATTTAAAAATAGATGCAAATGCTTTAGAAGCAGTGCAGAGGTGAAGAGTTTATCTTATGAAGAATGGTTGAACACTTTGGAGTTTAGAGGAATGACAAGTGATCTTATTGAAATGTCAGATCCTGATGGGTATTGACCAGGAAGATATCTGGAGGATGATTCCTATTATGTGGGAGACTAGAATTAGGGAAGATGGTGTAAGAATGAGAGGCGTTTCTTTGAAGACAGAAATAAATCTTCTTTTCTCAGTGTTGTTGATAAATTGAATTCTCTTCACCCAGAGAGCAGTGGTTGCTGGATCATTAAATTTAGTCAAGGTTGAGTTAAATATTTGATAAAGGATGGAAAGTTATATAATGGGAGAAAATGCATCTGGATCAATTATAACCTTGCTGAATGATGGAGTAGGTTTGAAGGGTTGAATAGCCGACTCCTGTTCTCCAGTTTTTGCTGCTGAATTCCTATGACAATGCAAATTGGGGCCGTCCCAAAGGCCAGAATTGGAGGAGTGAACAGAGGGTGGTGGTGGAGGATTGCCTTTCCGAATGGAGGTCTGTGACCAGTGGTGTACCACAAGGATCGGTGCTGAGTCCACTATATTTCGTCATTTGTATAAATGATTTGATATGCACATTGGTATGGTTAATAAGTTTGCGGATAACATCAAAATTGAGGTATAGTGGACAACAAAGAAGGTTACCTCACGGTACAACGGGATCTTGATCAGATGGGCCACTGGACTGAAGATTGGCAGATGGAGTTTAGATAAATGTGAGGTGCTGCATTTTGAAAAGGCAAATCGGAGCAGTATTTAGTTACTTAATGATAAGGTCCTGGGGATTGTTGCTGAACAAAGATCTTGGACTGCAGGTTCATAGTCCCTTGAAAGTGGAATCTCTGGTAGATAGGATAGTGAAGGAGGTGTTTGGTATGCTTTTCTTAATTGGACAGAGCATGGAGTATAGGTGTTGGGAGGTCATGTTGTAGCGTACAGAACATTAGTAAGGCAATTCTTGTCCTCTTCCTTTCAGAAGGATGTTGTGAAACCTGAAAAGGTTCAGAAAAGATTTACAAGGATGTTGACAGGGTTGAAGGATTTCAGCTATAGGGAGAGGCTGATTAGGCTGGGGTTGTTTTCTCTGGAGCGTCAGAGGCTGAGGGGTGACCTTAGAGGTTCATAAAATCATGATGGGCATTGATAGGGTAAATAGGGGCAATATTTTCAGAGGGTGGTGCGTGTATGGAATGAGCTGCCAGAGGAAGTGGTGGAGGCAGGTACAATTGCAACATTTAAAAGGCATCTGGATAGTTATATAAATAAGAGGGATTTAGAGGGATATGGGCCAAGTGCTGGCAAATGGGAGTAGATCCGTTTGGGATATCTGGTCTGCATGGACGAGTTGGACCAAAGGGTCTGCTTCCATGCTGTACATCTCTGTCTGAGAGTGCAAAGTTCCTTTACTGTTTTGGGATTGTAGGAGGTTACAGAAAAGGAAAGATCTAACCATGGATTTGAATAAAAATATGAAACTTAGGATTGAGGTGTTTGTCTAGGAGCTGATATAGGTCTGTGAGTATGGGTGATGGATCAATGGGAACTGGTGTGACTTAGGGCCAGTACTTAGGGCTATCTGATGAGCTCAATGCATTCCACACTCACTTTGAACAGGAGGTCAGTGAAACAATGTCACCTATCCCAACAACCTCCGATGTATACACGGTCACCACTGCAGACTTTTGATCAGGAGAAAGTGAGGTCTGGAGATCAAAGTTGAAACTTTATTGCTGGAACAGCACAGCAGGTTAGGCAGCATCCAGGGAACAGGAGATTCGACGTTTCGGGCACAGGCCCTTCTTCAGGAATGAGCAGAGAGTGTTCAGCAGGAGAAGATAAAAGGTAGGGAGGAGGGACTTGGAGGAGGGGCGTTGGAAATGTGATAGGTGGAAAGAGGTCAAGGTGAGGGTGATAGGTCGGAGTAGGATGGAGGCGGAGAGGTCAAGAAGAAGACTGCAGGTCAGGAAGGCGGTGCCGGGCTGGAGGGATCCGGCTGAGACAAGGTGGGGGGAGGGGGGGGATGAAGAAACTGGTGAAGTCCAAGTTCATCCCCTGCGGTTGGAGGGTTCCCAGTCGGAAGATAAGACGCTCCTCCTCCGACCGTCGGGTTGTTGTGGTTTGGCGGTGGATGAGTCCAATGACCTGCATATCCTCGGTGGAGTGGGAGGGGGAGTTGAAATGCTGTGCTACAGGTTGGTTGGGTTGGTTCGTCCGGGTGGCCCAGAGGTGCTCTCTGAATCGCTCCGCA
Source organism: Chiloscyllium plagiosum (assembly GCF_037043375.1). Taxonomy (NCBI): domain Eukaryota; kingdom Metazoa; phylum Chordata; class Chondrichthyes; order Orectolobiformes; family Hemiscylliidae; genus Chiloscyllium; species Chiloscyllium plagiosum. The sequence continues at coordinate 22,726,296 of NW_028270171.1, forward strand.
AGTAGGCGGCCTGTCTCCCCAATATAGAGGAGGCCACACCGGCTGCAGCGGATGCAGTAGATGATGTGGGTGGAGGTGCAGGTGAATCTGTGGCGGATATGGAAGTTTCCTTTGGGGCCTTGGAGAGAAGTGAGGGGGGAGGTGTGGGCGCAAGTGTTGCACCTCCTGCGGTTGCAAGGGAAGGTGCCGGGAGTGGAGGTTGGGTCGGTGGGGGGTGTGGATCTGACCAGGGAGTCGCGGAGGGAGTGGTCTCTACGGAAAGCTGATAGGGGAGGGGAGGGAAATATATCCTTGGTGCTGGGGTCTGTTTGGAGGTGGCGGAAGTGACGGCGGATGATGCGCTGTACATGGAGATTGGTGGGGTGGTAGGTGAGGACCAGTGGGGTTCTGTCCTGGTGGCGGTTGGAGGGGCGGGGCTCAAGGGCGGAGGAGCGGAAAGTGGAGGAGATGCGGTGGAGGGCACCGTCGACCACGTCGGGGGGGAAATTGCGGTCCTTGAAGAAGGAGGCCATCTGTGTTGTACGTATTTTGAACTGGTCCTCCTGGGAGCAGATGCGGCGGAGACGAAGGAATTGGGAGAATGGGATGGCGTTTTTACAGGGGGCAGGATGGGAGGAGGTGTAGTCCAGGTAGCTGTGGGAGTCGGTTGGTTTGTAGTAGATGTCCGTGTTGATTCGGTCGCCTGAGATAGAAACAGAAAGGTCGAGGAAGGGGAGGAGTCCGAGACTGTCCAGATGAATTTGAGGTCGGGGTGGAAGGTGTTAGACTTTTGATCAGCCTTGTTGAGAGTGAACACAGAAAGCAACTGGAACGGATGGAGTCCTGGGCAGGGCACTCAAATCCTGTGTGGATCAATTGATGGGAGTACTTGCAGACATCTTTAACCTATCCTACTATGATCTGAAGTCTCCACCTGCTTCAAGAAGACCACCATCATTCTGTGCCAAAGGAAACTTATGCAGCATGCCTTATTGACTGCCACCTGGTAGTTCTAACCACCATAATTATAAAGCGCTTAGAGCAGTTCGTCATGGCTCCCATCAATTCCAGCCTACCAAATTGCCTTGATCCTTTGCAATTCTCATATCAGCACAACAGGTCCACGGCAGGCACCATCTCTCTGACTTTACACTCATCCCTGTAGCAACTGGATAACAAGGATACCGATGTCAGGCTACTGTTTATTGACCACAGCTCTGCCATCAATACCATAATTCCAAACAAACTCTTCTCTAAACTCCGACACCTAGGCCTCTGCTTCTCCTTCTGTGACTGGATCCTCTACTTAGTACCCATAGACTGCAGTCAGTAAGAACAGGTGACAAGATCTGTTCTACCATAATCCTCAGCACTGGTGTCCAACAAGGCTGTATACTTAGCCCATACTATACTTGTTATGCAGTCTCAACTGTGGTTAAATTACATCCACCCACCCTCTCCATCTCCCTTTACAAGTTTGCTGATGACACCACCATTGTAGGTGAATCTCAAGCAACGTTGAGACAAAATACAGTAAAGTGATTTGAGCATGGTATAAAGATGACAATCTCTCTATTGACATCAGCCAAATGAAGGAACTGGTCATTGACATCAGGAAACAAAGTGGAAGGCATACATCTTCAATGGTGCTGAGGTGAATATGGTCGAGACTGTCAAGTTCCAGAGGGTGATGATTGCCATCAATCTGTCCTGGTCCAAATATGTCAACATGATGGTCAGGAGGCTAAGGAAATTCAGCATGTCCACAAGGGTTCTTAGCAATTTCTATAGAAGCACCATAGAAAGCATTCTATCTGGAGGTATCATAGCATGGTATGGCAATTGCTTTTCCCAAGACCGCAAGAAACTACAGTGAACAGTCCATTACATAAAACATCCTTTCATCCATTGATTCCATCTATGCTTTGCACTGTCGCAGGAAAGCAACCAACATAATCAATTACCTCTTCCTTCCTTTTCTGTTGGGAAGATGATATAAATATATGAATATGCGTTCAAAAAGATTCAAGAACTGCTTCTTCCCCGTTGTTATCAGATTTATGAACGGACTTCTGAAATGTTAATTTTGAAATCTCATGCTCTTCCTCTGTGGCTGAATTATGCACTCTGTTCTGCGACCCTGATGCACTTTGTATGGTGTGATCTGCCTGAAAGGGACACAAAACGACACTTTTTCACTGTACCTCAGTATATGTGACAACAATAAGTCCAGACTCCAAGTACTGGATAAACTCCCAAGCTTATGGAGTAAGAATAGAAGTGCTAGAAATGCTCAACATTTGTGACATCTGTGGAGAGAGAAATAGTTAACATGTTGAGTTCAAAAAATTCTTCAAGCCCAAAGATATTGAAGGCAATACCTGATGCTGGTGTGAAAAGCTGGGATATTGTGGAGTTGGAAGTCAGCAGTCTTGGTGAGAATATGGCGTTGGAGGCTCTGCTCGAGATTAAACCAAGTTTGCAAGCATGCTGGTTCAGCCTTGTACTGGGGCCAAGATATGGAGAATTTAATCAGTGGCCAGTGTACTCAGTGTGTGGTAGGGCCCAAGGATAATAGCATTGGTCATTACTAAATGACACAGCATAGGAGGGCATTTTGATCTATTGTTCCTGTGCCTGCCCTCTAAATAGTTCTTTCAATTCAGTCCATATCATTGATCTTTTCCAATATCACAACTTTTTTTGCATTTGAAATGTTTTTTTCCCCCTTTTTGTTAGCCCTGGTTCTATTGTGAATTTCCTAAACACAAGAACACAATAAATAGGAGCAAGAGTAGACAGTGTGGCCCACTGAATGGGAGAACAGGCTTGAAATTCACCTTCCTGTTCTCTTGAGGTATACATGCATTCCCTCAGGTTTATCTAGCCTGCCTTATATGCAATGATGGAACCTTCACAATCCCCTGGGCTAGAGAATTCCATAGGTTCACATCCTTCTGAGTCACTCTAAGATCAGCAGAAGCAAGTCATTCAGCCCATTAAGTCTGTGCTGCTATTTGATGACATTGTGGCTGATCTGATCATCCTGAGCTCCGCTTTCTGCCTTTTACCCCATAACCCTTGATTCCCTTACTGATTTTAAAAATCTGTATATCTCAGCCCTGAATGCAGTTAATGACGCAACCTCTACAACCCTCTGCAGGAAATAATTCCACAAATATACTGCCCTTTGATAGAATTCCCCTCAAACTATCTTCAAAGACAGCCCCTTATTTTCAGATTATGCCCTCTCCTCCTAGACTCTCCCACAAAAGCAAACTATATTCCTGCATCTAATGTCTGTCAAATCCCATAAGAATCTTGTTTGTTTCAATAAGGTTGCTTCTTGTTCTTCTAAATTCCAATTAGTACAGGCGCAATCTACTCAGTCACTCCTCTCAAGACAGACTAGGGCAGCACTGTGGCTCAGTGGTAGCGACCTGAGTTCGATTCCACCCATGGGTGACTATCTGTGTGAAATTTCTCCTGTGGACCTGATTGGGGCTGTTAATCAGGGACCTCATTCTATGAGGTCCACCTGGCTGACCTTGTTAAAATCCATACACACTAGACTAGCAATAGGTTCCTTCTTTGAAGAGATATTAATCAGCATAGGAGAATACATTACAGAATTTAGAAGCATGTGAGGTGATCCTATTGAGGTTTGCAACATTGTAAAGGGGCTTGATGGGGAAGATATGTTGGGAGAATATTTCCGTGGTTAAAGAGTCCAGATCTTGGGATCACAGCCTCAGAATAAAGGGCTGGCCATTTTGAACTGTGGGGTGAAATTTCTTCTCTTGTGATTTTGGATCTTTGGATTTATCGACCTCCAGAGAACTCTGGGTGTTTAATTATTAACTATATTGAAAACAGATTGATACACTTTTGGATATTAAGGGAGAGTGCAAGAAAGTGGAATTGAGGTGTAAGATCACCCATGATCATATTAAATAGCAAGGCCAGCTCAAATCGACAAATGGCCTAATTTATTTCTAATGTTCCTATCTACCATTTCACTGAGTACTTGCATCCTCTCTCAGGCCTTGTTCTCTCACCTGAAGTGTGGTTGCCCTGATTTTACTGTAATACTCCAACTGGGATCTGACCAGCTAATTTTTAAAAAATTAACATGACGCGGTTACTTTATTGTGCTGTCTGCCTCTCATTATAAATCCAAGGAAGTTACATCACATACTAATAGTCTTCATAAATTGTCATGCCAAAGTCAACTGTATGAGCACCCAGTATCTTTATCCCTGAACATTGCCCCCACCTCTTTCCCGCCCCCGCTCCCCCCACCCCGCACCCAAACCGGTCTCCTCATTTATGCAGCTAAAATGAGTCATGCTTTTATATGAAACTTCACCAGTATACCCCTGTGTTAATATCATCCTCCTGTTTGTTACGTTTCTGAGCATGTATAATTTTTAATGGCATATTGAATATACTCTACCGGAATGCAGGTCATGAGTCTGTTTTCAAGAGGTGTAGTGATCCCAATCCTTGTGTAATGTTAACCGTAGAATTCCTCTGGTCTGTTTATTTTTAAAAAATACTCTTCACTACAGTACTGCACTAGGTTACATATTTTGTCTCTGATTTATGCAGCAATTACACATATATCAAAATTTGTGTAACTGATTTTATTTACTGAAGTTTAGTATCTACTCCATGCTTGAGCTCTGGCTTTCCAGCTTTGCTTACTTTACCCTGAGTTCACACCCAGCTTGACCAATCAAGCATAGGCAGCACCAATAGTAAAATAGATTCATAATCAAGCATAACAATTAAATACTACACATTTTGTTTTCTGCCCCATAGTCAATTCTGTGTCCCTACTCCCATAACCCCTTTTAAACCAACTAGATTTGATTTTGCTAACAAAGTCAATATTTAATTGGCAAAAATATCAACTTTTCTGATGCTAGGCATCAGATGAGCAGCTTAATTTGAGGCAGAAGTCTTGTTGTACAACACCAGCAGAAGTGATTAACTGTTTTCGATCTTGTGGAACAACAGGTGTTGTTGGATGGCTATCTGATGATTGGAATTGATGGATGTGAGGCGGCTGATGGTACTGACTGGTTCTGTTATCATGCTTCCTCTTGTTGCATCTTCCCTGTGGGCTTCTGCAAGAAGAATGACATTGAATTAACGACGCCTAGAGGTAAGTTACATGTTGAAATTAAACAGCCTTTATAAATTGGTTATCAAATATTAGCAAAGGAAGAGCCCCCTATATAATTATGGATAGCAGCATGGATGAAGCTGCCTGAGTATGGGTGCTGAGTGAATTTAGACCTTGGGAGCAAACAAATTGGTGGTTTTGTTCCTGCTTTCCCTCATCTTTTCTCCTCCCACCCACTTCTTCTCTCACTGACACACGCACATCTTCTGGAGAGGATGTTGGCTGAGGCAAAGTTCTATTGTGCTGGCCTGTCTGAGATTTGTTTTTGAATGTGTGAACCTAAGATGGTAAGATTAACAGGCTTATACTAAGTATGTGTTGGTTAACCCTGGAGATTGACGTGTTCCCTGATGTTTCCATGTTCTTAATGGTCTTTGTGCTCTTAATTCATTCCAGCAAGAGACACCGGATGAATGGAAACCTTGAAACATCCCTTCACTTGTTCACTGGTTGCGAAGGCCCTTCATATGAGGAGCATGAATAGGGTGAATGACCAAGGTCTTTTTCCCCAGGCTTGGTAATCCCAAAACTAAAGAGCATGGGTTTAAGGTGAGAGGGGAAAGTTTTTTAAAAGGGACCTGTAGGGCAACTTTTTCACAGAGGGCGGACTATGTATTGAATGAACTGCCAGGGGAAATGGTAGAAGCTGGTACATTTGCAACACTTAAAAGGCATCTGGACAGGTATATGAATAGGAAAGGTTTAGAGGGATATGAACCAAGTCCTGGCAAATGGGACTAGATTAATTCTAGAATATCTGGTCGGCATGGATGGGTTGGACTGAAGGTTCTGTTTCTCTGCTGTATGTCTGACTGTATATTATCCCACCACTCTAGTATATTCAGAACAGGTTGGCAACACAATCAATGACTGCTTGTTTGGTTATTTCCTAATTAAGACCTGAATTCTTCAGCCTTTCGTTGTAATTTAGCTGAAGGTTGTTGAGTCACAGATATATAGCACAGAAACGGACCCTTTGGTCCAACTCGTCCATGCTGACCAGATATCCTAAATTAATCTAGTCCCATTTGCCAGCACTTGGCCCATATCCCTCTAATCCCTTCCTATTCATGTACCAATCCAGATGCCTTTTTAAATATTCTAATTGTACCAGCCTCCGGCACCACTTCTGGCAGTTCATTCCATACATGCACCACCCTCTGTGTTGGAAAAAAAACGTTGCCCCTTGGGTTCCTTTTGAAACTTTTCCCCCCTCACAAAAACTTATGCCCTCTAGTTTTGGATTCCCCCAGCCCAAGGAAAAGACCTGGTCTATTTATGCTATTCATGCACCTCATGATTTTACAAACCACTAATAAGGTCAACCCTCAGCCTCCAACAATCCTGGGGACAACAGCCCCAGCCTATTTAGCCTCTCCCTATAGCTCAAACTACCCTGCTCCCCTGACAACATCCTTGCAAATTTTTTCTGAACCCTTTCAATTTTTTAACAACATCCTTCTGATGGGAGGGAGAGCAAAATTGCACAATATCCTAAAAGTTTCCTAACCAATGTCCTGTACAGCTGCAACGTGACCTCCCAACTCCTGTACACAATGCTGTCTCCAATGAAGGAAAGCATACTAAATACCTTCTTCACTATCCTATCTACCAGAGACTCCACTTTCAAGGAACAATGCACCTGCACTCCAAGGTTTCTTTGTTCAGCAACACTCCCCAGGACCTTAATATCCAATGTACAAATCCTACCCTGATTTGCCTTTTCTAAATGAAGCACCTCTCCAATATCAAAATTAAACTCCATGTGCAACGCCTTGGCCATTTGGCCCATCTGATCAAGATCCTGTTGTACTCTCAGGTAACCTTCTTTGCTGTCCATTATACCTCCAATTTTGCTATCATCTGCAAACTTATTAACTATATCTCCTATGTTCATATCCAAATCATTCTTTATAAATGATAAAAACAGTGGACCCACCAGCGATCCTTGTGGCACACCATTGCTCACAGGCCTAAAGTCTGAAAAGCAACTCTCCACCATCACAGTCTAACTTCTACCTTCGAGCCAGTTCTGTATCCAAATGGCTAGTATTCTGTGATCTAACCTTGCTAGCCAATCTACTATGAGGAACCTTGTCAAATGCTTACTAAAATTGTTATAGATCATGTCCACCACTCTGCCCTTATCAATCCTCTTCATTACTTCTTCAAAACACTCAATCAAATTAGTGAAACATGATTTCCCATGCACAAAGCCATACTGACTATTCCTAATCAGTCCGTGCCTTTTCAAATACATCTAAATCCTGTCCCTCAGGGTTCCCTTCAATGTCAGGTTCACCTGTCTATAGTTCCCTGGCTTTTCCTTATCACCTTTTCTTAAATAGTGGCACCACATTAGTCAACCTCTAGTCCTCCAGCACCTCACCTGTACTATCGATGATACAAGTAGCTCAGCAAAGGGCCCAGCAATCACTTCCCTACCTTCCCAAAGGGTTCTAAGGTACATCTGATCAGGTCTTGGGAATTTACCCATCTTTGGCTATTACAGAGACATGGCTAGAACAGGGACAGGATTGGCTGTTGCAGGTTCCAGGATTTAAATGTTTTAGTAGGGTCAGAGGTGGGGGTAAAAGAGGGGGAGGTGTGGCATTGCTTGTCAAAGATAGTATTACAGTGGTGGAAAGGACGATGGATGAGGACTTGCCATCTGAGGTAGTTTGGGCTGAGGTTCGGAATAGGAAAGGTGAGGTCACCCTGTTAGGAGTCTTTTACAGGCCTCCCAATAGTCCTAGAAACGTCGAAGAAAGGATAGGGAAGGTGATTCAGGAGTTGTGACAGTAATAGGGTGGTTGTTATGGGGGACTTTAACTTTCCTGATATTGATTGGGAAAGCTATAGCTCGAGTTCGTTAGATGGGTCAGTGTTTGTTCAATGTGTGCAGGAGAGTTTCCTGACACAATATGTAGACAGGCCAACAAGAGGTGAGGCCATACTGGATTTGGTTCTGGGTAACGAACCAGGCCAGGTATTAGAATTAGAGGTAGGTGAGCACTTTGGGGATAGTGACCATAATTCGGTGATTTTTACTCTCGTGATGGAGAGGGATAAGTGTGTACTACAGGGCAAGAGTTATAGCTGGGGTCAGGGAAATTATGATGCGGTGAGGCATGACTTAGGATGTGTGGCTTGGAAAAGTAGACTCCAAGGCAAGAGTGTAAATGATATGTGGAGCTTGTTCAAGGAGCAACTATTGAGTGTCCTTGATAATTATGTACCTGTCAGGCAGGGAGGAAAGGGTCGTGCGAGGGAGCCATGGTTTAATAAGGAATTGGAATCCCTTGTTAAATGGAAGAGGGCGGCCTATCTCAAGATGAGACGTGAAGGTTCAATTGTGGCGATTGAGAGGTATAGGGTAGCCAGGAAGGACCTGAAGAGAGAGCTAAGAGTAGCAAGGAGGGGACATGAAAGGTCCTTAGTCGGTAGGATTAGGGAAAACCCTAAGGCTTTCTATAGGTATGTTAGGAATAAAAGAATGACTAGGGTAGGAATAGGTCCAGTCAAGGATAGTAGTGGGAAGTTGCGTGTGGAGGCGGAAGAGATTGGGGAGACACTGAATGAATACTTTTCTTCAGTATTTACTCAGGAACAGGGCATTGTCGTCGATGTGAATACTGAGTCACAAATAAGTAGAATGGATGGCTTTGAGGTATGTAGAGAAGAGGTGTTGGAAATCCTGGAAAAGGTGAAAATCGATAAGTCCCCTGGGCCTGATGGCATTTATCCTAGGATTCTCTGGGAAGCAAGGGAGGAGATTGCAGAGCCATTGGCCTTGATTTTTATGTCCTCTTTGTCTACAGGAGTAGTGCCAGAAGACTGGAGGATAGCAAATGTGGTTCCCTTGTTCAAAAAGGGGAGTAGGAATAACCCTAGTAACTATAGGCCGGTGAGTCTCACTTCTGTTGTGGGCAAAGTCTTAGAGAGAATTGTAAGGGATAGGATTTATGCACATCTGGATAGGAATAATGTGATCAAGGATAGTCAGCATGGTTTTGTGAAGGGCAGGTCGTGCCTCACAAACCTTATTGAATTCTTTGAAAAGGTGACGAAGGAGGTTGATGAGGGGAAAGCGGTAGATGTGGTATATATGGATTTTAGTAAGGCGTTTGATAAGGTTCCCCATGGTAGGCTACTGCAGAAAATACGGAGATATGGCATTGAGGGTGAGTTGGAGGTTTGGATTAGGAATTGGCTGGATGGAAGAAGACAGAGGGTAGTAGTTGATGGCAAAGTTTCTTCATGGAGTGCCGTCACTAGCGGTGTTCCGCAAGGATCTGTTTTGGGACCATTGCTGTTTGTCATTTTTATAAATGACCTGGAAGAGGGGTTAGAAGGTTGGGTGAGCAAGTTTGCGGATGATACGAAAGTCGGAGGAGTTGTTGACAGTGAGGAAGGATGTGGCAGGTTACAGCAGGATATAGAGAAGCTGCAGAGCTGGGCAGAAAGGTGGCAAATGGAATTCAATGTAGCTAAATGTGAGGTGATTCACTTTGGGAAGAATAACAAAAAGATGGGGTACTGGGCTAATGGTCGGATACTTGGTAGTGTGGATGAGCAGAGGGATCTTGGTGTCCATGTACACAGATCTCTGAAAGTTGCCACCCAGGTAAATAGTGCGGTGAGGAAGGCATATGGCGTACTGGCTTTTATTGGTAGAGGAATTGAGTTCCGGAGTCCTGAGGTCATGATGCAGTTGTATAAGACTCTGGTGCGGCCGCATCTGGAATATTGTGTGCAGTTTTGGTCGCCATACTATAGGAAGGATGTGGAGGCACTGGAACGGGTGCAGAGGAGGTTTACCAGGATGTTGCCTGGTATGGAAGGAAGATCGTATGAGGAAAGACTGAGACACTTGGGGCTGTTTTCATTAGAGAAAAGAAGGTTTAGGGGTGACTTGATTGAGGTGTACAAGATGATTAGGGGGTTAGATAGGGTTGACAGTGTGAACCTTTTCCCGCGTATGGAGTCGGGTATTACAAGGGGGCATAGCTTTAAATTAAGGGGGGGTAGATATTGGACTGAAGTTAGGGGTAGGTTCTTCACTCAGCGAGTCGTAAGTTCATGGAATGCCCTGCCAGCAGCAGTGGTGGACTCTCCCTCTTTATGGGCATTTAAGCGGGCATTGGATAGGTATATGGAGGATAGTGGGTTAGTATAGGTTAGGTGGGCTTGGATCGGCGCAACATCGAGGGCCAAAGGGCCTGTACTGCGCTGTATTCTTCTATGTTCTATGTTTTATATGAATAAGACATCCAGGACATGTCCTCTGTAATATGGACATTTTACAAGATGTCACCATCTATTTCTCCACATTCTATATCTTCCATGTCCTTCGTCACAGTAAACACTGATGCAAAATATTCGTTTAGTATCTTCACCATCTCCTGCAGTTCCACAGATAGGCTGCCTTGCTGATCTTTGAGCGGCCCTATTCTCTCCCTAGCTACCCTTTTGTCCTTAATAAAATTTATAAAATCCCTTTGGATTCTCCTTAATCCTATTTGCCAAAGCTATCTCATGTCCCCGCTTTGTTGCTTAAGGACACTCCTACTGTGCTTATACTCTTCTAAGGATTCACTTGATCTCTACCGTCTATACCTAATGTGTGCTTGCTTCCCTTTTTCTTGACCAAAACCTCCATTTCTCTAGGCATCGAGCATTCCCTACATCTACCAGCCTTACCTTTCACCCGAACAAGAATATACTGTTTATGGACTCTCGTTATCTTATTTTTGAAGGCTTCCCATTTTCCAGCTGTCCCATTAACTGCGAACATCTGCCCCAGTCAGCTTTTGAAATTTCTTGCCTAATACCATCAAAAATGCCCTTCTTCCAATTTACAACTTCAGCTTTTAGATCCGATCTATCCTTTTACATCATTATTTTAAGACTAATAGAATTATGGTCTCTGGTCCCAAAGTGCTCCCCCACTGACACCTCAGTCACCTGCCCTGACTTATTTCCCAAGAGTAGGTCAGGTTTCAGAAAAATTTCTTTTACACACTGAACAAATTCCTCTCCACCTAAACCCTTAACACTATGGCAGATCCAATCTATGTTTGGAAAGTTAAAATCCCCTACCATTGCCATCCTATTATTCTTACAGATGGCTGAGATCTCCTTACAAATTTGTTTCTGCATTTCCTGCTGAGTACTTGAGTGGGGTGGGTTTATAATACAATCCCAATAAGGTGGTCATCCCTTTCTTATTTCTCAGTTCCACTCAAGTAACTTCCCTGGATGTATTCCTACGAATATCCTCCCTAAATACAGCTGTAATAATTTCCTTTATCAAAAATGACACTCCTTCCTCTCTCTTGCCAACCTTTTCTATCTTTCCTATAGCATTTGTATCCTGGAACATTAAGCTGCCAGTCCTGTCCATCTGTGGGCCACATCTCTAATTGCTATGATGTCTCATTCCCATGTTCCTAACCATGCCCTGAGGCCTTCCGTGTTAGGCCTCTTGCATTGAAATAAAAGCAGTTTAATTAATCACTCCTACCTCATTCTCTGCTTTGTTCCTTTTTCCAACTGTACCAGGCTCAGACTAATCTCTTTCCTCACTATCTCCCTGGGTCCCATTCTCCCACCTTACTAGTTTGTCCTCCTGAGCAGCTCTAGCAAATCTCCCTGCCAGTTTATTAGTTCCCTTCCAATTTAGGCACACTTCATTATCCTTGTACAAGTCACCACTATCCTAGAAGAGATTCCAGTGATCCAAAAATGTGAATCCTCCTCCGCTGCACCAGCTCCTCAGCCTTGCGTTCGTCTGCTCTATCCTCTTATTCCTACCCTCACTAGCTCGTCCTACTAGGAGTAATCCAGATATTATTACCCTCTGACCTTTTTAAATTCCTGCCTAACTTCCTATATTCTCCATTCAGAATCTCATCCTTTTTCCTTTCCTATGTCATTAGTTCCAATATGTACAACAACCTCCAGCTGATCCCACTCTCCTTTTGAGAATATTTTGCACTCTGAAATATCCCTGATCCTGGCACCATGGAGGCAACACACCATTCTGATTTCTTGCTAAGTGTACAGTTTTTAAGTGTAGCATTGCTATAAACTACAGTAGCGAGTAGAGTGAGTTCTTGAGTAATAGTCAAATTTTTTGACTACTTTTTAAAGTTAAATTTGAGGTTGACTATTACATGGATACTATTTTTGAGATGCTGAAATTCATGTCCATCAAAATTCATACCGTATCTTTAGCAGAAGCCCAATAGATCTCTAAACTAATAAAGAGAAAAAGAAATTATGTTAATTCTGAAATCCCGGCATGGCCTAGAAGACCGGGAGTGGAGCTGAACAACCGGCAGACTGGAAAGCTGGAGCGGGACATGACAGCTGGCACACTGACTCATAAACATTGATCTGTTATCTGTGAAGAGCTAGGGTTGACTTTTACACAAGATGTATGTTAAATTCCAGATTATTTGATCAAAAATAGGGGGTCGACTTTTACATGAGATCTTTCAATTAAATTTTAAAAATGTAAAACATGGGTACTAAGTTAACCTGGAGCAGTGTTTTTTAGAGCAGCAAGACTGTGCTACTTTCTGGGGCTCTAGATTGTTAAGGAGCAAATATGGCCTTTAGTAGAGTGATGTGCCACAGAAACGTTTGTTTGTGCCTCTGACTAGAGTCTCCTATCACAATCGATCACTTAGAATCTGACATACCCCTCGTTACATTACCAGTATCAGTACCAGAAACTTTGCTGTTCGTGCTGTGTTCCCATGAGAGTCCATCACATTTTTCAAAACAGCATACCTGTTTGAGATGGGGATAGCCACAGGAGACTCCTGCACTACATGCCTCCCTCTTCCACCTTTCCTGGTGGTAACCCATCTACCCAGTGTATCTCCAGAATCCTTTTGAGTGACCTGTTGTAAATTGAGGATCAGGGTGATTGTGAGGACTTCTTGATTTGCTGGCTTCCATTAACTGGTAAAGATAAATTTTTGAATGATTTTGTTTCTTCTTGTTGGCGGGTTAACTTTAGTGGACAGTGCAATGCCTATGCTTGCAGTTTGCAGACTACCAGAAGACATTTGGTAAGGTTCCACATGAGAAATTGTTAGTCATAATTAAACCTATTGGTATTGAAAGCCATTTATTGTCCTGGTTAAAGGATTGGTTGGGTAATAGTAGGAGAAAGTGAGGTCTGCAGATGCTGGAGATCAGAGCTGAAAATGTGTTGCTGGAAAAGCGCAGCAGGTCAGGCAGCATCCAGGGAACAGGAGAATCGACGTTTTGGGCATAAGCCCTTCTTCAGAGTAATAGTAGACCAAGAGTAGGTATGATGTTTGTGTGTTCCAACTTGAATGAAATGGCTGAAGGTGCTCCACAAGGATTTGTTCTGGGTCACACAGACAGACAAAGACCCACATGCACACATATATTTTGTGTGGTGAATTTGGACTTGCAGAGTTACATTGCACTTTGCTCAAAAACTGCATACATTCATGTAGAACTCTGAGCTCAAAATCTGCATGAATTTATGTAAAACTCTGTTATCTCACTTTTTAGATTAGAATCAATCTAAACATCAGGTCATAGACAGAGAACACAGGGTGCTAACACCTTCAACATATTGTCTAGCTATCACCATTGTTAACAGCTAACCCGAGAATGCAACTTTAAAAAAAGGGTTTTGTGATTTACATATGAAAGAAGTGAAACTATCATTGTATTCTAACAAATGAAAGGCTTAACAGACAATCAATTTTTCAATGTATAATTTCAGTTACATCACACTGCAAATTTTTGCTATAAATTCTGTTACAATCGAGCCCTCCACAATCACCTGATGGAGTGTCGCTCCGAAAGCTAGTGTGCTTCCAATTCAACCTGTTGGACTATAACCTGGTGTTGTGTGATTTTTATTCTAGATTAGGGTGAGTAAACTAGAGTTGTAGGTGTGTAGAGATTAGATAATCCAGCCTAATAGTCCTTGGAAAGTAGATGATGATCACGAGTGAGGTTGATGAAAGGCAGTGGCGGGGACATAAATGTAAAGGCAGAGTTGGGACAATTGGGATAATTTTGGAAGCAGTTTCTTCATAGAACAGGTAATAGAAGTGTGGAGCACACACTTAGCAAAAGCAGTACATGCTGGTTGAATATATTAATTCGATCTGAGTCAGGTTTTTCTAAGGATATTGAGGTTTGTGGAGCCAAGTTAGATGGATGAAGTTAGAATACAGATTGGTCAGTATCTCATTGAGTGGTGAGAATAAGGAACCTGCTGACAGTGGTTTAAGTGAATAGATGCATTTAAATGAAAAACTAGATGAGAGAGAAGGAAAACTATGGTTGAATGCAATGAGGAAAAGATAGATTGAGGCCTGAGTGGAACATAGACTGGTTGGCTGTTTCAGCACTTTTGTAATGCAAGAACAGGATTGAGAATCTCCTGTCAGTGCTCTTCTCTTTTCACTACCTTTTTCCATTAAAGGTTTGGAAACTTGCTGCTTAAATGTCTCTAGCTGGGGCATCATTTAATACGCATATTTATTGTAAGTGAGCACTTTGTTCAGATGTCTTAGTCATGCCTCATTACCCTCTTGTTTCTGTGGCTGTATGGTGAGGAAGTTCTCTGCTCATGGTCTTCTCTATTTTGATTCTAGGCTGGGAGCAATGCTTTGACTGGGATACATATTTGACAGAAACTGGTTCCATAGCAGCTCCTGCAAGTCTATTCATTAGGGTGAGTAAGGCAGATACTTTCTGCTGTAATTTTATAAGTGACTACTGGATATGGAAGACCTGTGAAGGCTGGATCGAAACGATTCTGTCTCCCTGCTCTAAGCCTACTGATGCTAATGTAGACCCTGCAGCACCACCACACTGATTGGGATCAATTAACCCAACGTGAGTCAGGATTGAAACTAGGACCCTTTCCCACCAATAGAATTTTTTTTTAGCTTTTTATGTTTGCAAAATAGTGAAGAGTCATTACAGCACAAAGGAACTCATTTGCCAGTCTTGTCTGTGTTGGCTTTTTCAACTCACTAAAATGCTTAATGCCATTTCCCCTCCATTTGAGGGACATTAAGCTTAATTAATTAAGATGGTTAAAAGAGAATTTTTGCCCCAGGGACAATATTCTTGTAGAACATAGAACAGTATAGCACAGGAATGGGCCCTTTGACCACGGTGCTGTGCCAAACATGATGCCAAATTAAACTAACCCCTTCTGCCTCACCTGGGTCTATATCACTCCACTCCTTGCGTGTTCATGGGCTTATCTAAAAGTCTCTTAAATGCCCCTATTGTATCTGCTTCCACCACTATCCTGGCAGCGTGTTCTCAACGCCTCCTATGTTATTTTTGCAAAAAAATGAAAATTGTCCTTCATCTCCTTTTAAACTTGTCCCTTCCAACTTCAATGCATGCCCACTCGTATCAGACATTTCAACTTTGTGGTTGGGGGAAGATTCTGACTGTCAACCCTATCTATGCATCTCATAATTTCATAGACTTTTATCAAGTCTCCCCTCAGCCTCTGCTGCTCCAGAGAGAACAACTTGCCTCTCTTTATAGGTCATACTTTTTTAATCCAGACTGATGTCTGGTAAACCTCTTCTGCACTCTCTCCAAAGCCTCCACATCCTTCCTATAATGTAATGACCAGAATTGAACGCAATACTCTAAATGTGGGCTAACCAGAGTCCTATCGAGCTGCAACACGACATTCTGACTCTTGTACTCAATTCTCCGACCAATAAAGGCAAACATTCCAAAATCTAACAAGCCTTTGGAAGAATATGAAATGCTTTATCCCAAAGGGATAGAATACATTGAACAAAATTGGATTCCTGCTTTGCAGAATAGAAATATTGAAGAATGTTATAAATGATAGGAAGTTAGGATGTTAAAAGGTGAAATTGTGGAGATGGAACAAGCTTGATCTATGTGACCTTATCTACTTGTGTTCCCAGGGCCTACAGTGCCATAGTAGACCTAAGATCTAAGGAGCAAAAATGTAACCTCCCTTTGCAATATGTTATGAGGCCTCAGATCGGAGAATTAAAAATGTTGTCACATTATTTTTCAGGATATTCCATACCATGGGTTTGAACCTGGAATGAAACTTGAGGCTGTTGACCTGATGGAACCTCGCCTAATCTGCGTTGCTACAGTGACACGCATAGTGAACCGTCTATTGCGGATCCATTTTGATGGATGGAGTGATGAATATGATCAATGGGTAGACTGTGAGTCCTCAGATTTGTATCCGGTGGGCTGGTGTGAGTTGACTGGCTATCAACTCCAAATGCCTGTAGATCCAGGTAAGATGCCAAAATGGTCACTGTTGCGCCATTTGGAGAAAAGACTGTATTTCGCAGTATTATTTTTGTTACTCTTGTGATAGCTAATTAAATTAATTTAATGTCTAGTTCCCCTCTCATCATAAATCATCATTTATACCCACATACTATAAAATAATACTCTGCTCCTTTGCCACAGAGTCTTTACAGATCTCTAGCTTTCCTTCATTCAAGTTCCTACCTCCCTAAGTATATTCAGTCTTCTTCAATTTTTTATTACCTTTTTTTCTTAACTATGGCTTCAGTCTTGGTAAAAACAATGACTGCAGATGCTGGAAAGTCTCAGAATTAGAATGTCAATCCAACTCTTGAGGCTATGACACAGTATCTAGATTGATGCAGTTCAGAGGGGAGATTCTTCACTATCAAAGGTACTCTGTCCAGAATGAGTTATTAAACAGAGCATTGTCCATGCTCTGTGGTGGATATAAGGAGATCACCAGGCATGACAATGAGCAGAGAAATTTTGCTGGGATACTGCTTAAACCAAGTCATTATCACGTTGCAGTTCATAAAAACTTACTGTACATATGTTGACTGCTATGTTTTCCATATTACAAGTAACTTTTAGTTCAAACATTGACTGGTAATTCATTGGCTATACATCACTTTGGCATTGCCTCTGTTCACAAAGGTGCTATTAAAATTCAAGTCTGCCTTCTTTTCCTCCACGTTAACATGTGGAATCTTTCAAGAATGTATACTTTACACCCCTGCACTTTATATTCTCACCATGCAGTATCAGATTTCTAACGATTCCTGTAGAGGTCAATAAACGGAAAGAGCTGAACTTCCCAAATGAACCCAGCAGAAGAAACCAATGGACGTAGTTTAACTTTTTGTACCTCCTACTTTAACAATCAAACCAAAATTGACATAAATTTTCTGTCGATTCATGTTTTATTTATATTCAGTCAAACTGTGAATGGCACTTCAAAGAGCTGATGCAACAAAGATCTGCAAACAGTTGCTTTGTTATACAGAAATTGAATATTGCTAAGAACCGATCTGTTGCTGATGGTTTTCACCTTGCAATTATTAAGACAAATACATGAATATCAATTTTCAAACTATCACAATGTATCCTACAAGAGAAAAGGATGTTTGATTGGTTGACCATTTGATTCTGATGGGCACAGGTGTAGTTTTGAAGAGCTACAAGCTCCTAAGCTCTGAAAACGTTTTAAAAGTGCAAGGCTTGAATGTATTCCTTTTCTTTTTAGAGAATTGGGTCCCTGAATATGAATGTATGTAGTTTCTTGCAAGCATTATGATTGACTTAAATTGGTAGGTATTGGAGCTGTTAGCAGTTTGAGAATTGTTCAGCAAGCTCTGCCCAATGGCAGAATTACATCTAACAGGAAATATTTGGTTTGAATTTTGCTTGAGTACAGTCTAAACTGTGCCTATGACAAGTCAAATGAGTCTGATGTTTGCCTTTGATAAGCCAATTGTTAGAATGATAGGTCTCATGGATTTGCTGATTGTCCTTTTGAATATGTAAATATGTCACATCTAGCCCAAAAGACGTTCTCTACTCATTCTTCCAGTGGTTAAGTTCAACTCTTTTTTTATTTTTGTCACACAGAATGTTATCCTGCAGTTGCAGCTTTCTGTTTGATATGATTATCATTGATAGGGCACACCTCTTCAGAACCTTTTTTTTTCCTCATTTCATGACAGTCCTGATGACCTGGATTATTTTGAGTTGCTTTCAACTGAAAGCGTAATAACCCCTGGTGTGTAGTAAATCTGGCTTTGAATAAAAACTGAGGCAACGGTAGTAACTTTACTATCCCTGCTCTAAAACCCAGCCTTCAGTATTATTGCTTTTTAGCCCTGTCACCAATACAACTCCTTGCTTTCCTGCTTTGAGCACTCCCTCTTCCCAGGTTCACAGAAACATGACATTTTTGTATCTTTTGTTTTAGTTGGGGTTTGTCTCAAAACATACAGGTGTCAAAACCAAAGATAGGGCAGGCAACCGCTCTCAAACTGCTGATTTCATCAGAGTATCTGTAGATATAGCACTAAGTAGATGATGCAGCTCTGCTGTTCCACCAGAGAGGAGGGCATGCTTTCCTCTAATTTAAACATCATCTTGAAATCCCTCTTCCTCTGTTCTCACTGCAAACTCTGCTCCTTTGCCACAGAGTCTTTACAGATCTCTAGCTTTCCTTCAGTTTAAAACAACTTGTAAAATTCTCTTTATTTGACAATGAACTCAGTTTTAAACTCTATATCTACTAATCCTCACTAAGAACTCCCCTATCTCTGCCCTTCTGCCTGCATTCCCTCTAGACTGAAATACTCTGAACTACACTTCACCTAACAATGTGGGTTTACTTAACCAGATGGTCTGCAGTTGCTCATCATCACCTTCTCCAGGACAACTAGAGATGGGTTCCAATTCCAGGCCTAGCCATTTGGAATCCACATACTATAAAATAATACACTCAAGTTTTCTTTGGCTTGTCACCCTTCTTGATGAAGTGCAATCTGTTCAGAACTCTGCCCTGCATAAATTGTACCATGTTGCCCTAAACTTGAATGTACTCTTTTGTCTGGTTCACAAATTCTTTAAAGACATTAACAGCTTGGTATGTGGGGACACTCTTAAGAGGATGATTAATTCAGCTTTCTGTGCAGCGTGGAGTGGAAATGCAATGAAATTCAGAGGTGATTGAAGGATTTCTTCATCAGAGGGGAGCAATAGGTAATCTCAAGGAAGCTTGAAGTATTTCAGGGATTGATGGTGCTGCTATTGGATGAGATTTTGTGGGTGAATTTTCACCTGAACTTTTTTTTTGCATTTCATTTAAAACTTGCCTTAATTTAGTCCTTGGCTGCAATGGGAGTGAATTTAATAAACCATTATTAATTTTATTGCTTTCCTGATCTCCATGGTACTTGCATCAGACTCCTAGTCTGCCCCAAATTTAAAATCTCAATCTTTCTCCCCATCTCTAAATGACCATATAGCTGTATCTTTCCCATTTTATTCTTTAGTGTTCTTCAATCCTCTGCCCTCCTGAATGCACTATCCTTTTGACTATGTCTGTAACCCCTCCTTTCTTCATGCACTGACAGTTACTGAGTTTTCTGATGGCTACCTCGCTCTTTGGAAGTATTTATCTGGGAATTCTGGGATCACCTTTTTTTTCCCTCTTTCTAAAAGCCACCTCAGAACCTCCTCTTTAGCATGAGTTCTTC
Source organism: Chiloscyllium plagiosum (assembly GCF_037043375.1). Taxonomy (NCBI): domain Eukaryota; kingdom Metazoa; phylum Chordata; class Chondrichthyes; order Orectolobiformes; family Hemiscylliidae; genus Chiloscyllium; species Chiloscyllium plagiosum. The sequence continues at coordinate 22,746,042 of NW_028270171.1, forward strand.
TATTCATCCAGACCTTAAGATTTCTTTTAAACAATATTCATTCACAATATTTGCATAATAAGGCAGTAGAGCTGCTTGCTTTGAGTGCCGTAGTTCAAAATTTCTAAGAATACTGAATAGATGTTTGCTGAGGTCACAGTTACATCAATATGTACCTCAGAGGCTCATCTGCACATTAACCTATCACTGACCAAAGTTTCTGTCATTCTTCTGAACTCTAACAGTCTTTCTCAGTGTCTGAAACAAAAACCGAAATTGCTGGAAAAATTCAGCAGGTCTGGCAGTATCCGTGGAAAGAAAGCAGAGTTAATGTTTCTGGTTCAGTCACCTGTCTCAGCTTCTGCCTTTGTAAAAGCACAAGAAAAATGGTAGAAGAGAGAAGGCCTATTTGTCTTAATTACTCAACTGCAAGGCTTTATGTATAATTATACTTCCTCTACTCCACTCAAATTCCTTATGATCTCCTGCACAGCCTGAAACCCAGAATTTAAAAAGCTCAGGCTCATGGAGGCAAAGGTCAGAAATACATCCCTCTGGGCATACTTTGGTGAATAAAACTAGTCGAATAAATCAATCTGTCTGACTGATCAATTGTATAGCATTTCCTATTAATATGGGATGGTCTCCATTCCAGCAAGAAACAATTCCAACTTTTCTTTGAAGGAAGTCTTGGACTGAAAAGTGGTGAGTAACATTTGTGCCACACAAGTTCAGACAATGACCAATAAGAGACAATCTAATATCCTTGATATTCAATGGCATCACCATTGAATTCCCCACTGTCAACATCTTGGATGGTCCCATTGATCAGAAACTGAACTGGACTCTCCAATAAAACAGTGAATACAAGAGCAGGTCAGAGGCTAGGAATACTATTGTGAGTAACTCCCTTCTGACTCCCCAAAGCCTGTCTGCCATCTACAAGGCACAAGCCAGAAGTGTGATGGAATTCACTCCACTTGCCTGGATGAGGGCAGCTCCAACAACACTCAAGAAGCTTGACACATTCTGGGACAAAGCAATCTGCTTGATTAGTCCCACATCTACAAACCTACTTTTTGCCCCCCACCACTGACGCTCAGAAGCAGCAATGCGTTCTATGTACAAGATGCATTTTAGAAATTCACCAAGATCCTTGGCACCTTTCAAACCCATGGCCACTTCCATCTAGATGGACAATAGCAGGATATACATGGAACATCACCACCTGCAAGTTCTCCTCCAATTGACCCATCATCCCAACTGGAAAGTATATCGTCATTCTTTTAATGTCACTGGGTCAGAATCCCAGATTTCCCTCCTTAATGGCGTTGTGGTCAACCAACAGTACAGATTGCAGCAGTTCATCAGCTGCTTCTTAAGGGAAGCTAATGCTAGCCACCCAGTGATGCCCACATCCCACGAGTGAATAAAAGAATTTAAATAAATTTATATTCACTGCGGGAGTTGGCGACTATTCCAAGAGATCTTTTTATTTTACAGGAAGACCTTTATTCTCCATCAGAGATGTGGATAGGAGCAAATTGCTCGATTTGATGCAATCGTAGCTGGTTTCTGGCTTCAATAATACTTTCCTGCCCTCTCCCCAAGGCCCTCAATTCCCTGAAAAACTAAACATTTGCTAGTCTCCTCCTTTAAATGTGTTTAATGACAGACCATCCGCAGCCTCTGGACCAATGTTCTTGGGGAAAAACTATCTGGGAAATTTTAAGCTAATTTGATAGATAAAAGGCCAGCAGGATGAAACAGTAGTGAAAGGAAACACTGGAGAGGCATGCTGAGGGATCTGCTAAGGGATAAATGCAAATCACTCGAAGATGAATTTGAAATGCATATCTGTTAAACATAGAGATTGTAGTACAGGTGACCATTTCATCCATCACATCTGTGCAGGCTGTTTGAAAGAACATTCTCAATTGGTTCCCCTGGGTCTAACTTTATTTTCTTTGTCTGCAGCACTAAGTTCTTTGTCCTCCAGTTCCTATTCAACTCTTTTTTTTTTTTTAAATTACCTCAGGCTGTGGCTTCCATCATCTTTCCTACCAGAGTATTTCAGATTCTAATGATTGAGTGGATTTTTTTTTCATTCTCGCTTCTAGCCTCTGGCAGTGCTTTTGTATGCATAACCTTGACTGACTTGGCAAAGTTGTGGTTATGGACTAGGTCAGACCCCCATCAAAATATTTTAAGGTGGTAGTCTAGATGCTAACTTTTTTTATTATTTAAAAGGCAAATGTAACATGCTGTGTTCCAGGTGTAATTTGACTGGTCAAACTACGTTAAGCAAAACACAATTTATTTGAATGCTATATAGTCCAAATACAACAAAAGAAAGGAGATCTTAGATTAACTTAACTCTATTGGAAAACTTAACAGGATAATAGATACAGTAACTATCACTAACTGTTCCAATATAGTAGCACCCCATAAACACACCCTTTGGCAAAGGCAAATTCAGAAAAATAGATTTGTCTCTGGTAACCCGGCCGCAGAGAGAAACTTATAGTAGTTTTAACAGAGGGGAAAGATCGGTTCTACTTCACAACTCTAGCAGCTTCTGCCTTGTTGAGACTCCCAACAGCAACCGCTTAATGCTAAACCTAAAAGCAGCTAGAAACCCTGCTGAGAGAGTTGGCCACACCCATCCAGGCTGCTTCCACTGTTCCATTTTTCTTAAAAATGAAACCTAAGGCCCCTCAAGCTGTTTACAGGCTTGCCAAGTAGACAGCTTGCCACCTCTGTCACAAAACATCTCTTTTCTTTTTTAAAAAAAACCAAAATACCCTCTTAAAGTCACAGCATAAGCATATTATCTTGAAAACCTCAATTAGGAAATATCTTAATGATCTTCATTTCAAGAAGAACAGTCCTGTGGAGGGCTTATTTTAAAGGTTGAACAGCTTCGGTCTTTGAAAATTGGAATTTAGAAGAATGTCGGATGTATGTTGCTGATTCAGGTTCTTGACTGGCCAGCAGTGCAAGGATAAGTAGAGTTGAACATAAGTGACTCCATAGTTGCAATTATCCTGTTGTTGATCATAGTAAAAGCCTAGTGTAGGCTTTCTCATCAACTGTCGTCTTGGTGGCACAGCGAGTATAGTGAGGTGAGTGAAGTTAAACCATCAAGTAAATACTTCTGTAATTATGAACCCATTATAGATAGATTAATGTTAACCCTGACTGTCATCCTTTTAGCTACTGTACACTAATGAACATGAGTAGAGGAACTATGAATTTTGTATTTTCTTTCTTTACTGGTGACCCTAATGTTTGTTTTGGGAGAAAGTGAGGATTGCAGATGCTGGAGAATCAGTCGAAAAGTGTGATGCTGGAAAAGCACAGCAGGTGAGGCAGCGTCCGAGGAGCAGGAAATTAGATGTTTTGGGCTGATGAAGGGCTTTTGCCCGAAACATCAATTCTCCTGCTCTTCGGATGCTGCCTGACCTGCTGTGCTTTTCCAGCACCACACTCTCAACTCTAATGTCTATGTTCTCCACTCTCATCCAAATTGCCTTTGGGAAAATGGGTGTTTATTATAGAACACTAATATTTCTTTTCATTTATTCCAGCTCCTGAAAAGCCTGCTACTAAATCGACAGAAGCCAGTAAGACAAAGAGGAAACCCTTTGGGAAGAAAAGTAAGTCTTCCCATGTTGATTTATTTTTTCCCAGATTAAAATGGCAAAATTGAAGTGTAGCTCTGGGGTATAGAGATGATCAGAAATGTGAGTCTCCATTTTTGGTGCCCCTGGTGATTCAGATGTAGACATTAACTTACTAAACTGTCTTACCCTCCAAATTATTCTATGAAATATCTTGAACATGAGGATATCTGAAAGAATTTCTTTTAAAGCTATTTTAAATTAAAGGGTTCAAGTGACATTATTCTGATTTTAGAGTCATAGAGATGTACAGCATGGAAACAGACCCTTCGGTCCAACCCGTCCATGCCAACCAAATATCCCAACCCAATCTAGTCCTACCTGCCAATACCCAGCCCATATCCCTCCAAACCCTTCCTATTCATATACTCATCCAGATGCCTTTTAAATGTTGCAATTGTACCAGCCTCCAACACTTCCTCTGGTAGCTCATTCCATACACGTACCACCCTCTGCGTGAAAAAGTTGCCCTTTAGGTCTCTTTCATATATTTACCCTCGCCCTAAACCGATGCCCCCACTGTTTATTTATTCATCTGTGTGTTCATGTCTTTATGCTCTGTCTTCCTGAGGCAGCATTACAGTCTGTTCCAGAGTTCTGGTGTAGTCTAACTTCACCCACACTGTGGTATTTGTACTCAGAAATACAAAGCTCTGTGACATAACTGCAAGGTTCTTTCAGGATTGCCCATGCATATTATTTGGAAATGGGATGGCGATGGGGAACATTCCCAGAGTAAGAGGTAGAGCATCCAGGACTGATGAGGAGGAATCTCTTCACTCATTGGGTATTAAGTCTTTGGTGTTCTGTACTGCAGAGAACCGGGGAGTTTTAATCATGAAATATGTTCCAAACAGAGAGAACCATTGTTTTTACATTGCTAAGTTACCTCAGGATATGAGCATAATATGGGTAAAATGGTCTCAAGGTAAATGATCAGCCGTGACCTAGTTGAATGGTGAAGCAGCCTCAATGGGCTGAAATGGCCTATTTTTCCCATGTTCCCACATTCCTTAAATTTCAGTGCCTCACGGATAATTTGGTGCTGAACTTTTTTTAAAAGACACTACTTTTTTTTTATGTCTTTTACTGGAGTCCGTAAAACATAGTCATAGAGTTGTACAGCATGGAAACAAATCCATTCCATGAGTCCAACTCATCCACATCAACCAGACAGCCCATCCTGATCTAGTCCCATTTGCTAGTATTTGACCCATGTCCCTCTTAAACCCTTTTCTATTCTTGTGCCTATCTAGATGCCTTTTAAATGTTGTAATTGTACCAACCTCCTCCATCACCTCTGGCAGCTTGTTCCATACATATATCACCCTCTGCATGAAAATGTTACCATTCAGGTCCTTTTTTATCATTCCCCTCTCACCTTAAACCTGTGCCCTCTAGTTCTATGTTAATAATGAACCTTTATATGTTACCAGGGTAGCCTGATTATATTACTGTATTTTACTAATCCAGAGACCTGGAATAATGATCCAGAGATGTGGGTTCAAATCCCACCCCGAAATTGTAGAATGTGGATTCAATTTACTTAAGTGCTAGTATTCATAATGATGACCATGAAATTACTAAATTGTTGACAAAGAGCTGCCTATTTCAAGATAAGTCTGCCATTTCTACCTCATCTGACCCATGTATGACTCCAGACCGACAAAGAAGTGCATCTGTTAACTGTCCTCTGAAAAGCAAGTCATTCCATTGTATTCAAGAGTTTGGCTTGTCACTACTTTTTCAAAGGCAGTTAGGAATTGGCAGCAAATGTTGGCCTAATCAGAAATGTCCTCGTGAGTTTTATTTTTAAAGTCATAGACTGGCATTGCTATTAATAAACCTTTACTCTTACCATAAGATGATGAAATCAAGTCATGTGACACGAGCTTATTGTCTCAACAGGTTTATTTAAAATCACAAGCTTTCAGAGCGCTGCTCCTTCATCAATTGAAATTTTTATCTGACTAAGGCGCAGTGCTCCAAAAACTTGTGACTTTAAATAAAACTTTTGGACTCTAACCTTTTGCGACTTTTGATTTCATCTACCCAGTCTAACACCAGCACCTCCATAAGACCATAAGACTATGCATAAGACATAGGAGTGGAAGTAAGGCCATTCGGCCCATCGAGTCCACTCCGCCATTCAATCATGGCTGATGCGCATTTCAGCTCCACTTACCAGCGTTCTCCCCGTAGCCCTTAATTCCTCTAGACAACAAGAATCTATCAATCTCGGCCTTGAAGACATTTAGCGTCCCGGCTTCCACTGCACTCCGTGGCAATGAATTCCACAGGCCCACCACTCTCTGGCTGAAGAAATGTCTCCGCATTTCTGTTCTGAAATGACCCCCTCTAATTCTAAGACTGTGTCCACGGGTCCTAGTCTCCTCGTCTAACAGAAACAATTTCCTAGCATCCACCTTTTCCAAGCCATGTATTATTTTGTACGTCTCTATTAAGTCTCCCCTTAATCTTCTAAACTCCAACGAATACAATCCCAGTATCCTCAGCCGTTCCTCATATGTTAGACTTGTCATTCCAGGGATCATCCGTGTGAATCTCCGCTGGACACGTTCCAGTGCCAGTATGTCCTTCCTGAGGTGTGGGGACCAAAACTGGACACAGTACTCCAAATGGGGCCTAACCAGAGCTTTATAAAGTCTTAGTAGTACATCTCTGCTTTTATATTCCAACCCTCTTGAGATAAGAGACAACATTGCATTCGCTTTCTTAATCATGGACTCAACCTGCATGTTTACCTTTAGAGAATCCTCGACTAGCACTCCCAGATCCCTTTGTGCTTTGGCTTTATTAATTTTCTCGCCATTTAGAAAGTAGTCTATGCTTTTATTCTTTTTGCCAAAGTGCAAGACCTCGCACTTGCTCACGTTAAATTCCATCAGCCATTTCCTGGACCACTCTCCCAACCTGTCTAGATCCTTCTGTAGCCTCCCCACTTCCTCAGTACTACCTGCCTGTCCACCTAACTTCGTATCATCGGCAAACTTCGCTAGAATCCCCCCGGTTCCGTCATCCAAATCATTAATATATAATGCGAACAGCTGTGACCCCAGCACCGAACCCTGCGGGACACCGCTCGTCACCGGCTGCCATTCTGAAAAAGAACCTTTTATCCCAACTCTCTGCCTTCTGTTAGACAGCCAATCCTCAATCCATCCCAGCAGCTCACCTCGAACACCATGGGCCCTCACCTTGCTCAGCAGCCTCCCGTGTGGCACCTTATCAAAGGCCTTTTGAAAGTCTAGATAGACCACATCCACTGGGTTTCCCTGGTCTAACCTACTTGTTTCCTCTTCAAAAAATTCCAACAGGTTTGTCAGGCATGACCTCCCTTTACTAAATCCATGTTGACTTGTTCTAATCAGACTCTGCTCTTCCAAGAATTTAGAAACCTCGTCCTTAATGATGGATTCTAGAATTTTACCAACAATAGAGGTTAAGCTGATTGGCCTATAATTTTTCATCTTTTGCCTTGATCCTTTCTTGAACAAGGGGGTTACAACAGCCATCTTCCAATCATCCGGGACCTTTCCTGACTCCAGTGACTCTTGAAAGATCTCAACCAATGCCTCTGCTATTTCCTCAGCCACCTCTTTCAGAACTCTAGGGTGTATCCCATCGGGGCCAGGAGATTTATCAATTTTAAGACTTTTTAACTTTTCTAGCACTATCTCTTTCGTAATGGCAACCATACTCAACTCAGCCCCGTGACACCCTTTAATTTTTGGGATATTATCATGTCTTCCACTGTGAAAACTGACGCAAAGTACTTGTTACGTTCTCCTGCTATTTCCTTATCTCCCATCACTAGGCTTCCTGCATCAGTTTGAAGTGGCCCAATGTCTACTTTTGCCTGTCGTTTGTTTCTTATGTACTGAAAGAAACTTTTACTATTATTTCTAATATTACTGGCTAGCCTACCTTCATATTTGATCCTCTCATTTCTTATTACACTCTTTGTTGTCCTCTGTTTGCTTTTGTATCCTTCCCAATCTTCTGATTTCCCACTGTTCTTAGCCACTTTATAGGATCTCTCTTTTTCTTTAATACATTTCCTGACTTCCTTCGTCAGCCAAGGTTGTCTAATCCCTCCCCGGTTAATCTTTCTTTTCTTGGGAATGAACCTCTGTACAGTGTCCTCAATTATACCTACAAACTCCTGCCATATTTGCTCTACTGTCTTCCCGGTTAGCCTCTGCTTCCAGTCTATTTTAGTCAGTTCCTCTCTCATGCCCTCATAATTACCTTTATTCAACTGTAACACCATTACATCCGATTTTGCCTTCTCCCTTTCAAACTCCAGACTGAACTCTACCATATTATGGTCGCTACTTCCTAAGGGTTCCCTTACTTTAAGATCTTTTATAGAGTCTGGTTCATTACCAAGCACTAGGTCCAGAATAACCTGCTCTCTTGTGGGCTCCATGACAAGCTGTTCCAAAAAGCCATCCTGTAAGCATTCCATGAATTCCCTTTCTTTAGATCCACTAGCAACATTATTTACCCAGTCCACCTGCATATTGAAGTCTCCCATGATCAATGTAACCTTGCCTTTCTGACATGCCTTCTCTATTTCCCGGTACATGTTGCGTCCCTGGTCCTGACCACTGTTAGGAGGTCTATACACAACTCCAATTATGTTTTTTGTGCCTTTGTGGTTCCTCAATTCCACCCACACAGACTCCACATCATCCGACGCTATGTCATTCAATACCATAGATTTAATTTTGTTCTTAACTAACAAGGCAACCCCACCCCCTCTGCCCACCTCTCTGTCTTTTCGATAAGTTGAAAAACCATGGAGGTTTAACTGCCAGTCCTGACCCCCCTGTAACCAAGTCTCTGTGATGCCTACTACATCATTATCATTCACTATTATCTGTGCCATTAGTTCATCGGCTTTGTTATGAATGCTACGAACATTCAGGTAAAGTGCCTTAATGCTAACTTCCTTATCATTAGAGATGTTGGAAGTCATATGTCCTAAGTTATCCTTGCTTTTTACTGCATTCTCAGTCTGCCTCCATTTTAAATCCACCTGGAAACATGCTATCCTGCTGCTTATCTTGCCATTTACCTCCATACTCCCTGTCGCTTTCACTTTCCCTTCCCCCAACTCAGAAGTTTAAAGTCCTACTGACCACCCTATTTATCCTCTTCGCTAGAACATTGGTACCTGATCGGTTCAGGTGGAGACCGTCCCAACGGTACAGATCCCCCCGGTTCCAAAACTGATGCCAATGCCCCATGAAGTGGAATCCCTCTTTCCCACACCAATCCCTTAGCCACATGTTTACTTGCCTAATTTTCTTGTCCCTATGCCAATTGGCACGTGGCTCGGGCAGTAATCCGGAGATTATGACCCTTGAGGACCTGTGCTTCAATTTCCTGCCTAGTGCTTCGTAATGCCCAAACAGGTCCTCCACCCTAGTCTTGCCTATGTTGTTGGTACCAACGTGGACCACAACAACTGGATCCTCCCCCTGCCGCTCCAATATCCTTTCAAGCTGGTCGGAGATGTCTCGCACCCTGGCACCGGGCAGGCAACACACCATGCGAGACTCCCGATCCGGCTTGCAAAGGATACTATCTGTCCCCCTAATTATAGAATCCCCTATAACCACTACTTGTCTATTAGCTCCCCCCTCTTGAATGGCCTTCTGCACCATGGTGCCTTGGTCAGTTGGCTCATCCTGTCCAGAGCCCTTTTCCTCATCCGAACAGGGAGCAAGAATCTCGTACCTGTTGGACAAGGTCAAGGGCTGAGGCTCCTCCACTCCTGAACTCCTGTTCCCCCTACCTGCCTCACTTACAGTCACACACTCTTGTGCCTGATCACTAGCTGAATGTGAATTACTTAATCTCCCAGGTGTGACTGCCTCCTGAAACAAAGCATCCAGGTAACTCTCCCCCTCCCGGATGTGCTGCAGTGTTTGAAGCTCAGATTCCAGATCATCAACTCTGATCCGGAGTTCTTCCAGCAACCAACACCTCCACATCATCAAAAGATGCTATCTTATTGGAGTGCCTCTTTTCTAAAATTAGTTTGTCAACTTTGAACCTTTTTAATTAAATAATTATAAAACAACAGACATCATTATACAATATGCAGAGTTGAATTAACTTTAGTAGGGCAGACTATTAGCAAATTATTCTCTCCCATATTTACTGCCCCTTGTAAATTCTACTTTCCTAAGTGAAGTGGAGAAAAGTTGCATCTACCAGTGAGCAAGTTCGCTTAACCTTCATCTCATCAGAACTCATTATTTAAATAGTTATATTAAAAACCACCAAATATTTATCACACAACTGCATAGTAACAACCAATTTGAAATCATCAAACAAGCTCATAACGTGATTTATCTCCAATTGCTGGAAGCAATGTACATTTGTACACAGGGACCCATTCACTGTAAACAAAAGAAATCTATTCCAGTTTGTCCCTTCTTTGAATTATGTAGGAGCTTGGGAAGCCTGCAGATTTTTTGGTTCTTTCTCCATGACTGTACCTAGATCAGTCAGCTCGTGCTACTTTCTCCTCTAGATCACGTTATTGTGAATTTGGCATTTCTTGTGTTTTGTCCTGTTGATTCCAAGATGAGAAGCTTTGGGTGAAAATAGATCTATTGCCAATGTTCAAATTCTGTCTTATGAAGCAACTGTTGGTAGATATTTATTCATTGATTTGAGATGGCTTCCCTAAGATGGTTGAGCTGTGCAGGCCACAGGTTCTTTGAGTTTCACTGTCAGTTCATGTGCCACAACCACTTTCCACACAACTAGGCTAGACTAAACAACAAAACATCTTCAATGGGTTTGGCTCTGATTGGTCATGGGTAATTCATTTAAGATAAAAATTGAGGAACAGTAGTTTGGTTATATAAATTGAAATGTGTAGCATTGGACTTGGACATGGCTGACAAGAAAAGACATTTTTAGAAAAAAAACATTTGACTATAGATCACCCTTTACAATAGGGGCTGTTAATCTTCAGGATAAGTTTGGAAAAAGTCTGCTGTTACCCCCAAATTTAAAAAAAAATAACTGCCAAATTGCTTAAAACCTCTCAAGACCATCTTGTAATAAATGCTGAAAATGCTTGGTCACTATCTTGGGTAATTAGATTACTTTCAACTGTAAATGCATGGTGCGATGATCCTGCAGGTCATCTTGCTTTATTGGAATTTTATTTTTTTGGTTTCTTACTGTCCTGTAAATGTTGCATGGATGCAGTGAAGACAAATCCGTTAGATCAAAATGTCTGTGTTTGAGTTAATGGTCTGCATGAATCTTATCTTCTCAACCCATCAAAATAACTTCCAATTATTTTCATACACTTACTTATTTTTCACAGGATGTAGATGCCAGAGGCTAGGGTTGTATTTATTGCCCATCTCTAATTGTCCTTGAGATAATGGTGGAGGGCTGCACCCATGTGGTGTAAGTGCATCCACAGTGATATTAAGGGAGGGCATTCCAGGATATTGACCCTGTAACCGTCAAGAAAACGTATAAACTGTAATTCCAAGTCATGCTGGTGCTTGCCTTGGAGGGGATCTTGCAGGTGCTAATGGTCCCATGCATCTACTACCCTTGTCCTTCCAGGTGGTAGGTGCTGAGAGTTTAGATGGTACTATTGAAGGAACTATGGTGAATTGCTGAAGTGCATCTTGTAGATGGTACATGCTGTTGCCATTGTGTATTAGTGATTGATACCTCATCAACATTTACTCCCTCAATCATGTGGGCTCCTTTGACCTGGATAGTAGCAGGTTTTTTGATTGCTGCAGCTGCACCCATCCAGGCAAGTGAAAAACATTTCATCTCACTCCTGAATTTTGCCTTATAAATGGTGGACAGGCTGTGGAGAGTCAGATTATTTTCTTGCTGTAGAATTCCTAGCCTCTAATCTGCTCTTGAAGCTACAGTATTTTTATGGCTGCTGCAGAGCAATTTCTGGTTAATAGTAACCACAGGAAGTTAATAGTGGAAGACTCCACAATGGTAAGATCCTCAAATGTCTATAGAAATAGCTGCAATCTCTTTTGTTCGAGAGCATTGTTGCTTGCTGCTTTTGTATTATTTGCCACTTAAGCCAAACCTGAATGTTCTCCAGGTCTTCCTGTATATGGACCAAGACTACTTCAATCTGTGTAGAGTCACGAATGGCGATAGTTCCCATCTCTGGTCATATAATGGAGGGATTGTCATTGCTGGTGCAGCTGAAGAATCAATCTTGGATATTTTTTTCAGAATGGTGTTAAAAAGGCAGAATTAAAAGCACTCTGTGAATGCATGTAACATTCACAGTAAAATAGATGAATTAAAGGTGCTGTTATAAATAGTAGGATGTTATTTATTTGCTATTATGGAGCTTTGCTGCAGGGTGACCAGGACTGGGAACTGAATATTTGAGGACCTATGATATTTAGGAGGGATAGAAATGAAGGAAAAAGAGGTGAGACAGTAATGATAATAAGGGATGGGTTTTAATGTATTCGTGAGACAGGATCTCTGATCGGAAGAACTTGATATAAAATTTGTTTGCGTGGAGTTAAAGAAACAGTAAGAGACAGCAGATATTGTCAAGAATGATTTATAAGCCAACAAGTGATAATGTATAGAATGGTATCAGTCAAGATATTAGAGATGGTAAGGCGAATGCCATAGTTATGGGTGACTTCAATCCATGTATTGACTTGATAAACCTAATGAGCACCATTGTGGAGGAAGTTTCCTGGAGTGTAAGAAAGTTCTTTGGAACAGCATGTTGAACCAACTGGGGTACAGGCTCTTTGAATGTAATCTTTTGCAAAGAGAAAAGGCTAATTAATAATGTCGTAAAGAACTCTTTAGGGAATAGTGACCAAAGTATTGATAGAATTTTCCATTAGATTTGACAAAGATGTAGTTTGATCTGAGTCAAAGGTCTTAGATCTAAACCAGGGCAATTACAGGGTCAGATGTACTGATTCTTTGGTCTAACCCGTCCATGCCAACCAGATATCCTGAATTAATCTAGTCCCATTTGCTAGCACTTGGTCCATGTTCCTCTAAACCCTTCCTATTCATGTATCCATTCAGATGCCTTTTAAATGTTGTAATTGTACCAGCCTCCACTACTTCCCCTGGCAGCTCATTCCATACATGTGCCACCCTCTGTGAAAAAGTTGCCCTTTGGATTCCTTTTAAATCCCCCCACCCCCATCAACCCTAAACTTATGCCTTCTAGTTCTGGACTCTTTGCCCCACCCCCACCCCCCACCCAGGTAAAAGACATTGTCTAAAGGGAGAGGAGCAGACAAAGAAAGCTCATGGTGAGGTCCGTGCAGGAGAGAGAAAGAAACCCACACTGCTGACTGATGCAGCAGTGAACCTGCACAGCTACTGCCTTTGCTGTTTGAATTCATGTATCGCTAGACATCAGTGCGTCTGGAAAAATTAACAAACAGTGAAAGGGAGGAACTGTTTGGGAGAGATCACAGCACAGAAACAGCTAAGTAATATTTTAAATGTGGCCTTACAGTAAATCTGCAGTAGTGAGTAGAGTGGGTTCTTTCTTGATTATATGTTGAGATATGTCTCTTGATTAAACTTAAAAATACAAGCCATAACTTTTGATTGATTTTAACCTGGAGCAATGTTTTGTAGAGGAATAAGTCAGAGTTATCTTCTGGGTCTGTAGATTGAAAGACGCAGAAATGGCCTTTAGTAAAGTGATATGTTCTTCTTGTCAGATGGAGTTGAGGGAGCGTTTGTGGATTACTGAGGATTATAGCTGTAATAAATGCCATGGGTTGCGGATCCTATCAGATCAAATGGATCAGTTGGAGAGACAGAGGCAAAAAGGAATTTACAAGAGCAAGGGGGTGTGATGGATGGCAGTTATAGGAAGGGAGAAAAGTCGCAGATACAGTCACATAGATGGGTTACTCTAGGAGAGATAAGAGAGATAGGCAGTTAGTGCAGGAGTCTTCTGTGGCTCTCCCCATTTCAAACCAGTATGCTGTTTTGGAAAATGTAGGGGGTGATCGATTCTCAGGGGAATGTAGCACGAACAGCCAAGTTTCTGGTATTGAGACAGGCTCTAATGCAAGAGATCAATTGTGTTAGGGGACTCTCGATTCCGAGGTGCAGACAGATGTTTCTGTGGCCAGCAGTGAAAAATCAGAATGGTGTGTTGCTTCCCTAGTGCCAGGATCAAGGATGTCTCGGAAGGTGCAGAATGTTCTCACGGGGGAGAGGGGCCAGCAGGAGGCCATTATACACGTTGGAACCAATGACATTGGAAGGGAAAAGGTTGAAATTCTGATAGAAGGTTAGAGAGTTAGGCAGGAATTTGAAAAGGAGGTCCTCTAGAGTAGTAATATCTGGATTACTCCCAGTGCAACGAGCTAGTGAGGACAGGAATAGGAGGATAGAGCAGATGAATGCATGGCTGAGGAGCTGCTGTATGGGAGAAGGATTCACACTTTTGGATCATTGGAATCTCTTTTGGGGTAGAAGTGACCTGTACAAGAGGAACAGATTGTACCCAAATTATAATATACTGGGAGGGAGACTTGCTAGAGCTGCTCAGGAGGATTTAACCTCGTATGGTGCGGGGGTGGGACCCAGGGGGATAGTGAGGAAAGAGATCGATCTAAGGCTGATATAGTTGAAAACAGAAGCAAGTCACAGTCCGGGGGGGGGGGCAGAGACAAAGCAGAGAACAAGGTAGGACTGATAAATTAAACTGCATTTATTTCAATGCAAGGAGCCTAACGGGGAAGGCAGATGAACATGGGACTGGAATGTCACAGCAATTACAGAAACATGGCTCACTGATGGACAGGACTGGCAGCTTAATGTTCCAGGATACAAATCCTACAGGAAGGACAGAAAGGGAGGCAAGAGAGGAAGGGGAGTGGCGTTTTTGATGAGGGATAGCTTTACGGCTCTTCTGAGGGAGGATATTCCTGGAAATACATCCAGGGAAGTTGTTTGAGTGGAACTGAGAAATAAGAAAGGGTTGATCACTTTATTGGAATTGTATTATAGACCCCCTAATAGTCAGAGGGAAATTGAGAAACAAATTTGTAAGGAGACCTCAGTTATCAGGTGACTGAGGCGTCAGTGGGGGAGCACTTTGGGGCCAGTGACCATAATTCTATTAGATTTAAAATAGTGATGGAAAAGGAAAGACCAGATCTAAAAGTTGAAGTTTTAAATTGGAGGAAGGGCATTTTTGACAGTATTAGGCAAGAACTTTCAAAAGGTAAAAACAATGACTGCAGATGCTGGAAACCAGATTCTGGATCAGTGGTGCTGGAAGAGCACAGCAATTCAGGCAGCATCCGAGGACAGGCAAAATCGACGTTTCGGGCAAAAGCCCTTCATCAGGAACATTCATCAAGAACTTTCAAAAGCTGACTGGGGGCACACGTTTGCAGGTAAAGGGACGGTTGGAAAATGGGAACCCTTCAGAAAATGAGATAACGAGAGTCCAGAGACAGTACGTTCCTGTTAGGGTGAAAGGAAAGGCTGGTAGGTATTAGGAATGCTGGATGACTAAAGAAATTGAGGGTTTGTTTAGGAAAAAGAAGGAATCGTATGTCAGGTATAGACAGGATAGATCAAGTGAATCCTTAGAGTATAAAGGCAGTAGGAGTATACTTAAGAAGGAAATTGGGAGGGCAAAAAGAGGGGACGTGAGATGGCTTTGGCAAATAGAGTAAAGGAGAATCCAAAGAGCTTTTACAAATATATCACGGACAAAAGGGTAACTAGGGAGAGAATAGGTCCCCGCAAAGATCAGCAAGGCAGCCTTTGTGTGGAGCCGCAGAAAATGGGAGAGATGCTGAACAAGTATTTTGATTCAGTATTTACTGTGAAAAATGACATGGAAGGTATAGAATATAGGGAAGTAGATGGTGACATCTTGAAAAATGTCCATATTACAGAAAAGAAAGTGCTGGATGTCTTGAAAACCATAAAAGTGGATAAATCCCCAGGACCTGATCAGGTATACCCTAGAACTCCGTGGGAAGCTAGGGAAGTGATTGATGGACCTCTTGTTGAGATATTTGTATCATCGGCAGTCACAGGTGAGGTGCCAAAAGACTGGAGGTTGGCTAACGTGGTGCCACTATTTAAGAAAGGTGGTAAGGACAAGCCAGGGAACTATAGGCCAGTGAGCCTGACGGTGGTGGGCAAGTTGTTGAAGGGAATTCTGAGGGACAGGTTGTACATGTATTTGGAAAGGCAAGGACTGATTAGGGATCGTCAACATGGCTTTGTGTGTGGGAGATCATGTCTCTCAAACTTGATTTGAGATTTTTGAAGAAGTAACAGAGGATTGAGGGCAGAGCGGTAGATGTGATCTACATGGACTTCAGTAAGGTGATCGACAAGGTTACCCATGGGAGACTGGTTAGCAAGGTTAGATCTCATGGAATACAGGGAGAACTAGCCATTTGGATACAGAACTGGCTCAAAGGTAGAAAACAAAGGGTGGTGGTGGTGGAGGATTGTTTTTCAGACTGGAGGCCTGTGACCAGTGGAGTGTCACAAGGATCAGTGCTGGGTCCATTACTTTTCATTATTTTATATAAATGATTTGGATGTCAACATGAGAAGTATAGTTAGTAAGTTTGCAGATGACACCAAAATTGGAGGTATAGTGGACAGCGAAGAAGGTTACCTCAGGTTATAACAGGATCTTGACCAGATGGGCCACTGGGCTGAGAAGTGGCAGAAGGAGTTTAATTCAGATAAATGCGAGGTGCTGTATTTTGGGAAAGCAAATCTTAGCAGGACTTATACACTTCATGGTAAGGTCCTAGAGAGTGTTGCTGAACAAAGAAACCTTGGAGTGCAAGTTCATAACTCCTTGAAAGTGGAGTCGCAGGTAGATAGGATAGTGAAGAAGGCATTTGGTATGCTTTCCTTTATTGGTCAGAGTATTGAGTACATGAGATGGGAGGTCATGTTGCGGCTGTACAGCACATTGGTTAGGCTACTTTTGGAATATTGTGTGCAATTCTGGTCTCCCTCCTATTGGAAAGATGTTGTGAAACTTGAAAAGATTCAGAAAAGATTTACAAGGATGTTGCCAGGATTGGAGGATTTGAGCTATAGGCTGAGAGGTGATCTTATAGAGGTTTATAAAACCATGAGGGGCATGGATAGGATAAGTAGACAAAGTCTCTTCCCTGGGTGGGGGAGTCCAGAACTCTAGTCCGTAGGTTTAGGGTGAGGGGAGAAAGATTTAAAAAGGATGTAAGGGGCAACTTTTTCACGCAGAGGGTGGTATGTGCTTGGAATGAGCTGCCAAAGGAAGTGGTGGAGCCCAGTACAGTTGCAACGTTTAACAGGCATCTGGATGGGTATATGAATAGGAAGAGTTTGGAGGGATATGAACCGGATCCTGACAGTGGGACTAGATTGGGTTGGGATATCTTATCGGCGTGGACAAGTTGAACTGCAGGGTCTGCTTCCGTGCAGTACATCTCTCTGACTCTATACAATTACTTTGCCTCTTGTGATGCAGTGGTAGTGTCCCTACCCCTGGACTGAGACATCCACGTTCAAGTCCCGCTTGCTCCAGCAGTGTGTAATAACGTCTATGAACAGGTTAGTTATAAAATTGGATGTAGGGGATATTGACAATTGTGTTTGCGGATAATACAAAACTACATTGGAATGAGATATTTGGCCATTTGTTTCTGCTCCACAATTCAGGGATCATAGCTGATCTAATCATCCTCAACTTCTCTTTCCTCTCATTTTCCCATAACTCTTTATTCCCTTGCTCATTAAAAGTCTTTCTACTTCAGCTTTGAATACTTAATGAGCCTGACTCTGCAGTAAAGAATTTCACAAATTGATTACTCTAATGGTCCTCTTCATCTGTATCTTAAATGGGTGACCCCTTACTTTAAGACTGTCTGTCTGTGATCCTAGATTTCCCCACAAGGGAAAGCTGCTTCACGTCTACTCTGTCAAGCTCGTTCAGAATCTTAAACAAAAATTGCTAGAGAAACTCAGCAGGTCTGGCAGCATCAGTGAGGAGAAAACCGTTAACGTTTTGAGTCCAGCGACACTCCGTCAAATCTCCAATCCTCTGGAGCTGTTCCCAAATTTGAGGACTCTTGACAGATTATTACATCTGCATCCATATCTCTGGAGCTACTTTAAATCCGAGGATGCAACCCAGCATGTTCAGTGGATTTTTCAACCTTTAGCCCCATTGGTCCTTTCTCCATAGTGATAGTGATAGTTATTGCGTTTATTTTATTCTCTTCTCCCTCAGATGTGTTCTTGGAATGCTATTACTGTCCTCTGCTATAAAGTCTGATGAAAGTATAATTCAACATTTTTTTTGCCATTTCCTGGTTCTCATCATTTCCCCTGCCTTGTTATCTAAGGATGTTCATTTTAGCCCTTCTTCACTTTTATATTTGAAGAAGTTTTTACTGCCTGTTGTTATACTACTTGCTGGTTTGCCTTTGTTAATTTATTTTCTCCCTTATTTTGTTGTCATATTTCAGTATATGCAATTTTCTGGTTTACCACTAATCTTTGCCACATTGCATGTTTGTTCCTTTCTACTTGATTCTGTCTTGAGTCAATTTGATACTATCTTGGTTAAGCGTGGTCAGTTTATCCCCTTGCTAGAATCTTCCTTCCGTACAGACATACATCTTTGCTGTAAGTTGTGAATTAGTATTTTAAACATTTGTTATTTCTGAAGTGTTTTTTTTCTGCAAGCTTCCTATCCCAGTCCACTCTATCGGTCTGAGCCGTCATCCCTAAGTAATTATCCTTATTTAAATTTAGCACAGTTGCTTTCCACATGCATTTCTCACTCTCAAATTGAATGCTGAATCCTACCATGTCATGTCATGGTTCCCTCTTGGGGTGGGGGGAGTGGGCGAGCTTTTAGTCTGAGATTATTAATTAAACCCGCTTTATCTCCAAAATAGCCAGATCCCTGGTTGCATCCAACATTATTGTTCCAGAAAACTTACCAGAGTGTAATTTAAGCTTCAGGTAGATTGGGGAAAAACAAATTGCCGATAATAGCCATGAAGAAGAATTCTTAGTCCTTTATGGTTAGTCTACTGCCTTCTTTACATGTCCTCTTTATCTCAAGGTTTATTCTGTCATGTAGGACAGGTGCTGTTCGGAGATCTATAAACTACTCCTGCCAGTAGTGCATTCCCTCATTCTTATTTCCCCCAAATGGATTCTACATCCATTTGATCCTAGGCCATTTCTTGCTATTGTAGTACATAATAGAATAAGTAACAAAGTTATCCACCACCTTTTTCCTTAGTTTTTATAATTTTCTACATAGTGAAAAATTAGAAAGTGTTGATTCTCAAACGGACTGAGGTGTTGTTGCTCATAAGAACTGAAAGCCAGCAGTAAGCGATTCAAAAGGCAAAAGTGTAAGTTTGTCTTTATTGCAAGAGTTTTTGAGAACAGAAGTCAAGAAGTCTTATTTCACTTGTATAAAATGCAGGTGAGACAGTACCTGGAGTATTGTGTGTCCTTCCTTTGCCAAAGGAAGGTGATAGTTGTCAGAAAGGGTGTGCAATGCAAGTTCTTCTGACTGATTCCTGGGATGGAGGGATTGTACTATGAGGAGACTAGGCCTGTATCCTTTGGAGTTTAAAGAATGAGAATCAATCTCAAACACTTACTAACTTCTCAAAGGCATAGAAAAGATGTTTCCCTGGTTGCGGGGGTCTAGAACTGAGGTGATATTCTCAGAATTAAAATCAAACCATTTGGGATTGAGATGAGAAGAAACTTTTTAGAGTCACAGTCACACAGAGTCATAAAGATGTACAGCACAGAATCAGACCTTCTGGTCCAACTCATCCATGTCAACCAGATATCCTAACCTAATCTAGCCCCATTTGCCAGCACTTGTCCCATATCCCTCTAAACCCTTCCTATTCATATACCCATCCAGATGCCTTTTTAAATGCTGTAATTGTACCCATCTCCACCATCTCTTCTGGCAGCTCATTCCACACACGCACTACCCTCTGAGTGAAAAGGTTGTCCCTTAGGTCCCTTTTATATCTTTTCCCTTTCACCCTAACCTATACCCTCTAGTTCTGGACACCTCCACCCCAGGAAAAAGACCTTGTCTATTTATCCTATCCATGCCACTCATTTTATAAACTTCTACAAGGTCACCCCCTCAGCCTCCGACACTCCAGGGAAAACATGCCCCAGCCTATTCAGCCTCTCCCTATAGCCCAAATCCTCCAATCCTGGCACATCCTTGTAAATCTTTTATGAACCATTTCAAGTTTCACAACTTCCTTCCAATTGGAAGGAGACCAGAATTGCACCCAATGTTCCAAAAGTGACCGAACCAATGTCCTGTACAGCCACAACATGACCTCCCAACTTCTATACTCAATGCTCTGACCAATAAAGGAAAGCAAGCCAAACACCTCTATCCTATCTACTTGTGACTCTACTTTCAAGGAGCTATGAACCTGCAGTCCAAGATCTCTGTTCAGCAACACTCACAGGACCTTACCATTAAGTGTATAAGTCTTGCTCTGATTTGCTTTTTCAAAATGCAGCACCTCGCATTTATCTAAGTTGAACTCCATCTACTACTCCTCAGCCCATTGGTTCATCTGATCAAGATCTCTTTGTACTCTGAGATAACCTTCTTCACTGTCCACTGCACCTCCAACTTTGGTGTCATCTGCGAACTTACTAATTGCTATTTTCCCTTGGAAGGAGAGTCCTTGGAACCTTCTACCCCGGAGGGTTGTAGAGGTTCAGGTGTAAAGAAAATTTAATGTTGACATTGATAAATTTCCTGTTACTGATTACTAAGGGATTTGGGGATAGTACAGGACTATGGATTGAGGTAAATGATCAGCCAATAACGAGTATAATGGTTCAGATATCAGAGGCTGATTTGCCTCCTTTTCTATGTTAAGCTAAGACACTGCCCTGATGAACTTCCCCTTAATTGTATCTGTGCTATACACCTCACTTCTCAAAAATTCACAAGAGTTCATGCTAAAAAAACAAAATCCAAGCTTTCTGATTTTGGATATACACGTGTCCTGTTCATACTAAACTGTTCTCCTGAAATGTTGTAAAATGGTGTCCTCTAATCCATTTGTTTTAAATCCTCTCCATCTTTAATTTAGTTAATAAATTGAGAAGATTTGCACTTTAGTTTGGTTTTAAATAGGTGATGTATCATCTGATCTTGATTAAAGTTGAGTTTGCTGCCCACCCTTGCAACAATTCCTGTACAGCATCTCGATAATTTACAAGTTCCAGGTCATTGCATCTAGAAGTTTCCTTCATGCAGACGTTTTGGGATTTTCAATTTTTATTAAGTTGACCAAAAATTCTTATTGACACAACTTGCCTGTTCACACTGACCCTTTCTGTCTGTGCATGTGCAAAGGTCTGAAGGTGGAGTTTGACGTCACATTTTTAGCTATTGACATGCATTCTTCATTTCTTCTGTGATCTCCAAGTACTGGAGATATACTGAAGATTATTGTTTTGCAACCCCCCCCCCCCCCCCCCGCCCCAATCTGACTTCTAAAACAACCCTTAGTGTGTGGCAGCTGGTGGAATTTCAATTCAATTAATGAAATCCATAATTGTGTCAATGAAATCACTATCACTTGCCATAAAAGCCCAATCTGGTTCACTTATGTCATTTCAGAAAGGAATCCTACCAGCTTTATATGGTCTGGTCTTTTCCTGACCTTGCGCTCTCATTTATAAGATTACACGGTGGCTCAGTGGTTAGCACTGCTGCCTCACATCGCCAGAGACCCAGGTTCCGTTCCTGCATCAGGTGACTCTGTGTGGAGTTTGCACATTCTCCCAGTGTCTGCGTGGGTTTCCTCCCACACTCCAAAGATGTGCAGGTCAGGTGAATTGACCATGTTAAATTGCCCATAGTGTTAAGTGCATTAGTCAAGAGTAAATATAGGGGAAATGGATCTGAGTCGGTTACTCTTAGGAGGGTCGATGTGGACCTGTTGGGCCAAATGGCCTGTTTCCACACTGTTGGGAATTTAATCCAAACTCTTAACTACCCTCTGAAATGATCTAGAAAGCCACTCAGTTCAAGGGCAGTTCACGATTAACAACTTGCCTTGCTACTGATATCTGTATCCCATGAATAATAAAAGGTGTGATATATAAGACTCTTAATTTTCTCTCAAGTTATTTACTATAACATGATCTGCTGTCAAGACTCGCCTTAATCTTTATTCTGGTTAATCTTTTCTGTATGGGTTGTTTTAGTTTTTCAGCACCATAACTGCCTCTTTTCCAGAACAAGAATTCCCCTAAAACAACAGTTGCTTTGTGATCTGCAGATTTGACTCCTGGGGGGGGGGGGGGGCAGGATCTACAATGCCAGGGCATGTTTTAAAAATAAATTGATCTCCCATTTAAGCCCGAGACAAGGAGCCATTTATTCTCTTTGGAAGGAGCCATTTTGGTCTTTGGAATTCTCTTTCCCAGTGAGCAGATGAGACTGGCTCATTAACTGTGTTCAAGGCTAAGTTAGATATATTTTTGATCACAAGGGAGTCAACATGTGGGGAAGTGCTTTTAAAGCCACAGTCAAATCAGCCACGATCTTATTGAGCTTTCAGCACCATTAATAAGTCAGATCGCCTATTCCTGCTTCTATTCTTTGAAATAAATGCATGTTGTATCTTTTGTTTATCTGAGTGTTGACCTGTGTGCGTCTCCTGGAGTTTTATGGATTTGAGCTCTCTCTCATTGAGGTGTTTTATTGTTTAACACCTTTTAACTTGATAACCTTTGGCAGCTATCAACATCGGTTTCATGTACTTCGAAACACCAATGTTTGGGTATTTTCAGATTCTTTGGCTGTAAGAAAGCTTTCTTGAGTGCTTGGCTGATAGCTGACCTGAGAAGAAAGAGTTGAAATAGGGGCCATTCCAGCAAAAGGGGAAAATGAATTGTTCGTGTTGTATTAAATATGAAATAGACAGGTGGGAATTGACAGAAACAAGTACCTGGTAGCCTCTGGCAATGACAAAACAAAGATAGTCATCCACATAAACTACAAATTATATTAACAATCTTTCTTCCTCAGGGCATCCCCACAGTCGAACAAGCTGCTGGAGAAAATCTCAATCTTCAAGACTCTTCTTTCGATTATTTCCATTTTAATACACTTCATTCTCAGGGCTACCATTTCAGGTTATGTCTGGTTAGCTAGTGCTGTTCATACAAATGTTGGCAGATTGCAGATTTTCATCTGTGATGCTGAAACAGCTAAAGCAAGAAGAATCAGTGCAGATGTTAGATATTCTTATAGATGCAGAGTAGTCATAACATGCTTGGTGCTTCTGACTGACAGCTCATCTCCTTCAGGCTGAGACTTTTGACAAGGAAGAATATTGGGAGTTATAGAACCAAAGTGTACCTAAGATTCAGATCTGCTTTGAGCGGTGGGATGGACTTGAGAGGACCTGTTTCCCCATCAACCTGAAAAATTCTCTAATGAAATTCTGATCTCAATTTGGGTTCACTCAACAATTAGACTGAATTGGTAAAGGATTCATAGAGCTGTCCAACATGGAAACAGACCCTTCAGTCCAACTCATCCATGCTGACCAGGTAACCTAGAATTAATCTAGTGCCATTTGCCAGCATTTGACCCATATCTCTCTCAACCCTTCCTATTCGTATACCCATCTAGATGCCTTTTAAATGTTTTACCAGCCTGCACCACTTCCTCTGGCAACTCTTTCCATACACGCACCACCCTCTGCATGAAAATGTTGCCGCTCAGATCCTTTTTTAAATCTTTCCCCTCTCTCCTTAAACCTATGCCCTCTCGTCTAGACTCCCCCACCCTAGGGAAAAAAGCCTTGTCTATCTCGGTGTTTGCAGAATAATACTTCTGTACTTCTAAACCAATATTTTATCTAATTTTACTCACAATAACACAACAGGAAATCCTCTCTTGTTTTAACTGAGTGCCACCTGAAGTTGCCACTTGATAGTCTGTGGTTGTAGTGTGTGGCCCAGTGCATACAATATGTTGGCATCCCAATGTGTTGAATCATAGAAGTGACAGGATGTGGGTTTGTTCCGCCATGGTTAATTCTTTTTGCTGTGAGAAACACCTACAGTCCTCTCACCATATTTGCTAGTATTTGTCCTGAGAACCTGAAGAGGAAAACCCAACTCTAAGTTGTCTATTTATTGTTTTGGAAAAGGGTGAATGTTACAAGGGAAGCCCACATAAAGGGGTAGCTGATAAAATGTCTGTGAGGCAGAGTAGCACTCTACCATAGTAACAGTCGTAGAGGTCTATAGCATAGATAAACGGTCCTTCAGCCTATCAAGTCTCTGCCAATCAAAAACAAACACCTAACTATTCTAATCCCATTTTCTAACACTTGGCCCATAGCCCTTTAAAGCCTTGGTTTCACAACACCACTATCCAGAGCCTTGGCACTTGTCATAAATGTGTTTATTTATTATATGCCCTGTGAATCCATGCTAAGTAGTATTTGATTCCTCTGCTTTTATCATCAGTAACTTCGAAACGAAGATGGTGTCTGCCCAGTTTTCACGATTTGTGTGTTCTCAGCAGACCAATCCCAGAGCCACATGTATTTGGACAGATAGGCAAGAGTTGCCCCTGAGGAAGGTGGATGGGGGTTGCTGATACTTTATTCTGAGTTCTACTGTCTTTCATTTTGATTCTTCATAAGAGTTTATGTGGTCGGTCTTAAGCTGTGTGGCTTTTTGGATGAGATGCTGCCATTTGACATGGGTTTGCAGCAAATTCCTCCCATGTCAGTTTGTCCCTTCAGTGAGAAATGGAGTGTCCTTAAAGTCTTTTTAGTGTTCTCCTTGAATTCAGAGGGCATCTTAAATTTGGGGGAAAACAACGAGTACCTGTTTCAGAAGCTGATTATTCAGCGTTGTCCAGACTAGCAGAGTTGATTTCAAATCATTGTGGGTGCTCTGCTATCCACTGGTTTGGAAAATGGAGGTTTCATGTATTTGGAGAGCTCACTCTCTCTTCAGTGAACTTTTGGAAAACTAGGACAATGAGCTGTCTATGCAAACCCCTTCTGGATGAAAACATCCTTCACCCTAAACATAAGCAGGTTGTGAATCAGCCTAAATGCTTATCAGAAGGTTACTTGAAGTAAAATGCATTGTATCTGGTAACAAGGTTGCCAATGAGAGCTCTTGATAAATCACAGAAGAGCCTATGCCCAAATCTGGTGATAGAATAGGGGGTTGCAGGCTTTCATTTGATATTGTGGTCAACTCTGTGTAAGACTTTAACTGACACAGTGGGAGAAAGAATGAAATCACAAGTTTGTTGTCTTTAATTCTGCAGAGAGAAAACCACTCCAAAAGGTGACAAAACGTGGAACCAAGTGCAAGCCTGGAACATTGGCGAAGGAGGAGCTACCTGATGATGAAAGTAAGATGAACCTTATTGTATTTTGACATAGGAGTAGCTGGAACCATGTAGGTTAGTCAGTTCAGGATAAGCAATTGAGTTATTTTGTTCTTGTTGCACAATGGCTACCACAAGATTTTTATTATCAGTTAGGATGGCCAGAAATAATGGTATAGCCAAGTTTTTACATATGAACATACTAGGATCAAGAGAAGGCTATTTGGCTGTTTGTGCCTGTTCTACCATTCATTTGAATCAGCTGATCTGATTACTCTACATTCCCGCCTATATCAATAACCTTTCAACCCCTTGCTTATCGAATATCTGCAAAAACGCTTTACAAGAATATTACCAAGACTGGAAGGTTTGAGTTATAAGGAGAGGCTGGATAGGCTGGGACATTTCCCCCAGAGCCTAGGAGGTTGAGGGGAGACCTCATGAGCATAGATTAGGGAGAATTGCCATTGTCTTTTTTCCCCAAGGTAGGGGAGTCCAAAACTAGAGGACATAGGCTTAAGGTAAGAGGACAAAGATTTAAAAGGGACCTGAGGGGATAGCTTTTCATATAGAGGGTGGTGTGTGTCTGGAATGAGTTGCGAAAGTAGTGGTGGAGGCTAGTACAATTACAATATTTAAAGGCATCAAATTGCATATATGAATAGGAAGGGCTTAGAGGGATATGGGCCAAACACATGCAAATGGTACTAGTTCAGTTTAGGAAATGTGGTTGGAATGGGTGAGTTGGGCTGAAGGGTCTGTTTCCATGCTGTATGACTCTGATTCTTTGACTCTACTTCTGCATAAAAATATTCAAAGGCTCTGCTTCTTTTTAAGAAATAGAGTTCAAAAAACCAATGACCTCCTGAGAAAAAGTTTTCCGTCTGTCTTAATTGAACGAACCATTCTTTTTAAACAATGATCCCTAGTTCTAGATTCTCCTGCAACAAGAAACATCCTCTCCACATCCTCCAGCCAAGCAGGCTGTTTCAACAGATGAACCATTGAATTTCAATTTTATTCTGTTTTTAAAGAAAACCAAATCTTTGCTAAGATCGTAGACCTTTGGTGTCTTCCCTTGTTCACTGGTAATTGTTTTTTAAAAAGAGTAGGTGTATCATGTATATTTTGTTGTGAAATTCTGTGAAGAGCCAATCTGAGAGGTTAGTTCTTGTTTTGTATATGCGCCATATTGCAAGGTAAAAGCAGAATACCACGTGGAGTTTGTTACAAGGTAGAATGATCACGGGGGTCTTGACTGTAAGTTTGAGTGGTAACCTCTTGCCTTAATTCCATAACCATTAATTTTATTTTTACTTCTATGGGATGTGAGTATTGCTAGCAATGCCAGCAATTATTGCCCATTTCTAATTTGCCCTTGAATTGAGTAGCTTACTATGCTATTTCAAATGACAGTAAGAGCTATCCACATTGCTGTCTGTTTGGAGTTGCATGTAGACCTGACCATGTAATGACAACAGACTTTGCTTCCCTGAAGGATTTCTTTTTATAACAATCTATGATGGCTGTTGTGGTCACCATTCCTGAATATTCCAAGTATTGTGGAGG
Source organism: Chiloscyllium plagiosum (assembly GCF_037043375.1). Taxonomy (NCBI): domain Eukaryota; kingdom Metazoa; phylum Chordata; class Chondrichthyes; order Orectolobiformes; family Hemiscylliidae; genus Chiloscyllium; species Chiloscyllium plagiosum. Next base: position 22,772,763 of record NW_028270171.1, read on the forward strand.
GATTTGAACTCTCATCTCCTAAGCGTCAGCTTAGTAGCCTCTGTGTTGCTAGGCATTTTCACCACACTGCCATATTTCCTCCTTTTGTTAAGCATTATCCATCTTCATTTTAAACTATTAAATTGATTCCACTGCCCTTTGTGTCAAGAAGTGCTTCTTTGTATAGAGTGTCGGTTGCCTAATTAGACCAAAGACCCCTTCCTTTGTTGCAGCTTTTGTTTCTGTTAGTGCACTATAGTTTTTTTTAAAAAGTACAGACAAAATACGGCCTGTTTCCACACATTGGGGATTCTATGAATTGGCAAGTTCCCCCAGAATCCCATATGATCTAACTCTACTCATTAGTCAATCATACAGAACTTGTCAAAGGCTGTACTGAAATTCACTTAAACAACATTGTCCACTCTGCACCCCCCTCAATCTTTTTCCTCAAAAAATTCAATCAAGTTTGTGAGACATGATTTCCCTTGCACAAAACCATGTTGACTATTCCTAATCAGTCCTTGCCTCTCCAAATACACGTAAATTCTCTTTTCAGAATTTCCTCCAACAACTTACCTGCCACCAGTGTCAGACTTGCAGGATAATAGTTCCTTCTTGAGTGTTAAAGCTGCCTCCAGTTCTTGACTTTCATTCAGCAAATAAATTTACTTTTAAGTAACCGATTAGCATCCATGATTTGGAGATGCCAGTGTTGGACTGGGGTGTACAAAGTTAAAAATCACACAGTACCAGGTTATAGTCCAACAGGTTTAATTGGAATCACAGTAGCTTTCGGAGCGCCACTCCTTCATCAGGTGGTTAGCATCCAATACCCTACTTAGCTAGATTTTGGACTGAATTAACAGGCAAATTGCTGAGAATGGGGTATAGGGGAGGGTTAAGGAAATTTTTAAAAATGAACAGTCTGTGATAGAATATAGATGTGATATATTGAATGGATCTTCCTGTGCTGTAGTTTTATGGTTCTGGAGCAGAAAGAAGGCAAGATTAAATGCCAAAATGGGATGATGCAAAACAGAAGGTGGTATATGAACAAGAAAAATAAAAGACCTGTCCAGAGGTGGTGTGCATGGCAGTGACAAAATAATGAAAAAAGGTTGATGCCCAGAAAAATGGGAATGGTGGTTATTGTCAGAAACTGTTGGCCTCCATGAGTGTGTAGAGTGCTTCAAATAAAGATGAGTGCTATTCCTTGATCGTAATATTGATTTTCATCAAAACAGTAGAAGAAGCTGAGGACCATGATGTGGTGGAATTTATGTTTGCTTTTTTTATGATACCTGTTTAAAAATTTTCCATCATATCCTGACACACAAAAGTATGATGCTGAAAGTGTCTTCAGAGAGTTGCCATTTTGAGAAACTTGTTAGGAAACCAGCAGTCCCTACATTTCCTATATGATGTGTTACAGTCTGCATCACCCAAACATTCCCATTGAAATAGTGTGGTTGTCCAGCCACACAGACAAAAAATGTTATGGCTTAATTTTTAAGTGGGAAAGTTACCTGAAAGCAAGCTCTAACCATGATTAAATGAATATTACTGGTACCATGCCAAGAATTCTGGATCAAACATTTCCCTAACATTTTTTTTTAATATCTTGTCAATGCAACTGGTGTGTTCTTTATTTCTTTGCTGTGACTGTTTATCAGTTTGCTAGATAAATTGTGGTGATCGTGGTACTTGGAACCATAGGATGGCTACAGCACAGATGGTGGTCATTCTGTCTGTCATGTCTCCAACGGCTCTCCGAAGAAGCAGTTCACCCTGTCCCACTTCCTTGCAATCTCCCCATAGCCTTGTACAGCCCTCTTTGGATAACAATCCAATTTCATCCTGCATGTCTTTATTGAATCTGTCTCCAACATATGCACATACACATGCATACATAGATTCCAATCTCTCTCCGGGAAAGAAAGCTTTGCCTCCTGTTGCCACTGCTTCTGTTGCGAAGGAGAACAGTCCCTAACACTCCAATTCAGCTATGTAACCAAGTTTCTCATTTCCAGAATCGTTCTTGTGAAGTTTTACCAGCACAAACAGAAATTGAGTTCAAATCCACCTTGGGTCAGTGGTGCTGGAAGAGCACAGCAATTCAGGCAGCATCCGATGGAGGGTTTTTGCCCGAAACGTCGATTTTGCCTATCCTCGGATGCTGCCTGAATTGCTGTGCTCTTCCAGCACCACTGACCCAGACTCTGGTTTCCAGCATCTGCAGTCATTGTTTTTACCTCTTCAAATCCACCTTGACAAGTTATAAAATTAAGCTTATTAAAGGGCTCAAAACAGAAATGTAACAATGAAAGTACCAGATTGTTATGGAAATTCAACCAAAGCACAAATATCCCATACCTACTCTGGCCTGCGTCGGACCTCATGGTATCTGGTTGGCTTTTATCCTCAAGGAAACTTGAGCTGTAAAGTGTATCTGTGCTTGTACGTGTCTTCCACAGCTAAATAAAAAGAAAAAAATTATTGGCACCCCTAATGAGAAGCTTCTTTTAGACTGAGAAATAAAATTAATAAAACAAAAGCCTTGTTCACTTGTTGCTTTGAAGTTCATATAGTTTTTCCGGTAATTTTATGTTGGAAACCACACCAGAATTTAGCCTATTGTTGCTTAGACCACTTAGATTTGTCTAAAAATGTACTTTTTCTTGTGTTTGTCTTGCATTTTGGAGGTGGAGAGGTATGTACAAAATAAGAGCAGGATTTGGCCATTTGGTCCCTTTAGCTGCTACATCATTCAGGAAGATCAGAGCTGATCGGATTATGGACTCCACTCCATGCTTTTTTTCCCCCCAGTAATCCTTGTGTTATGATCTCCACTGTTGATACAGCTCCTCAGATGCTGACTGACCTGTGTTTTTCCTACACATTTTGACTCTGATTCTAATAATAAGATGGAAATGTGTTGCTGGAAAAGCGCAGCAGGTCAGGCAGCATCTAGGGAACAGGAGAATCGACGTTTCGGGCATTAGCCCTTCTTCAGGATTCTGATTCTAATAGACAAGCCAGATCACAGAATGAAATCTAGCTGATGGATTTTTTAAAAAACTCTTATCATGGTGATCATTCACTGAAACATAGAGACATGCAGAAATGGAGCTTCTTTTAAAAACTAAATAAAGGTTTATTACAGAAGACAAAAGAAAATTGAATGCAGTGAAAAAAATCTTTTAAAACGCAATCAATTTATAGTGATTCTATTAAATCTTTAAGTTTAACTTCGCTGATTCTCCCTAGATCTTTCCTGAAATCTGTACAGTCTTGTACGAATGTTCACAAAACTGAGAGTTTTGACTTTCTGAACTTTTTAATATCATTCAGACCTCTAACACAACTCTCTTGCACTGAAGTTGCACAAACTCAATCTTTTCCACTGAGGTAGCTGAGCATTCCCTAAACTGTTCTCTCTTCCTGTTTTAGAGAAACTGTATTTACTTCTGATATTGGTAAGGTCTCCTTTTACCAAAACTCTTTAATGTCTGATTTTCCTAAGCTAAGATCAATCCTAGATTGTCCTGAACTCAAAAGCAAGCTAACAGCCTTCAATATTTACACTCCCTGTTGTAAATCCAAACAATACAAACTATGTCCCTGCTCTCTGGCACATTAGGTCACAAGTTCCCTAAAGACACTCTAATGTAGTTATTGTTTTCTTAACCCTTTCGAAAATTAACCAACTCCAAATAACATCATTAAAATTTCGAACTCTAAAAATGATACAGCAAACGTTTCATGAACTGGTACTTATGGGAGCAGGAATGTGTCGGTTGATCAAATATTCAGAATAGTCAAGAGGTATGCATAACCATAGTGAATCCTGACTAAGCAAAGCTTCAAGACACCAACATCCCTCAAGCCTGTGTAAAAACATTAAAAACACCTAAAATTGATGTAAAAATACACTAAGTAATAGAAGTATACTGGAGGGGGTATACAGATCACTTATATTTTATTTACAGCATAAGTACTTAACATCACAGTAGATTGTGATATCAGAGGTATATCATTTTTGCTAGTTTATCAAGTGCCAACTTAAAACAAAGTTTGCTATATTTATTTATCAGTCACCTTCCATCACACTTCTTAACTAAGAATAAATTGTATTATCTGTTGTGATAGGATTTTAACTCTTGTCACCAGAACATTAACCTGGGATTGTGAACTACTAGACCAGTGACATTACCACTGTACCACTTTCTCCTCCTAAGTTCTTAATTTGTATTTCAGTCCAAAGCTGCTCATCGATCTGTTGGTTGTCCTTTCAGTATAGGTCTGTGTCATGCGTTCTTAATGAACGAGGGATCTGCTGCTCTGGAAGCTGGATATTTTGTCCTTTTGCATTTCTTGCCCCTAGATTAGTCTCTACAGTTTAGCACTATAGTTGACAACTTGAGGTCAACAATGACAACAATCAATCAAAAATTGACACCAAGCTGGAGCAAGTGACCAAATGCTTGGTCAGAGTAGAAGTTTTTAAGGGAGGGTGGAGAAGGTTAGAGGGTTTTCCAGAACTTGGGACCCAGAAGGTTGGAGGAAACTGGGGTGTGCAAGAGGCTACACTTGGAGGCATTGTTCATTAGTCACAAAAAGTCAGCATTAAGGTACAACAAATGGTTAGGAAGGTTGGGGGGGGGGGGAGGGGGAAGTTTACTTGCATTGCAGGGGGCATGTAAATATGGAATTATTGAGGTTCTGCTACATGAATAAAAATCAGAGAAAATCATGTTGGAGTAAAATGCAGTTTCGGTTTCCTTATTTAAGGACGAATCTACTTGCATTAGAAACAGCTCTGAGAGGGTTCACTAAGCTGATTCCTGGGATGAAGCAGTTGTCTTATGAGTAAACATTGAATATGTTCATGGAAGAATCAAGTGTTACAGTGCAAAAGACTGCCAGTTAGGTCCATCATCTCTGCACTAGCTTTCCAAGTGAGTGTTATAACTTGATGCCCTTTTCCTCCCTTTTCAGCATAAACTTTCACATGTATCTAAATAATCATCCAGTGTCCTCTTGACTGCCTCATTTGAACCTGTCCACCACATTTCCAGGGAATGCATTCCAGACCTGAACCATTCATTGTGTGAGTGTTTTTCTCACTTGATATGTTCTAATTTACAAGTCATGTTCTCATTTTTGGACCTTCTACAAACAGGAACAATGTTTCCCATCCACTATCTAGACCTATGTAACAGATGGGAAAATATTGGTGAATCAATTATTGAAAACTGACAAATCAACAATAACTTTATTGAAAACAGGGCAGATTCAAGGGGCTAAGTGGCCTGCTCCTGCTCCAGATTCTTGTGAATTATGGGCTTTTGGAAAGCTTCAGGGTTACGGAGGTAGCATGGAACAAGACCACGGAAGAATGAGAGGATAGGATCTTTCAGAACAACAGTTAGTTTTGGCCAGCAAATTTGTCTGATGGACAGTTCTCTTTTTATATTGCTCCTATTTCTTCCAGATCTTTCAATAGCTGTTTCAGCTCCTCCTATCACAGTAAACAAAACTACATTCTGAGGCAAAGCTGTCAGGTGATTTACCTGCAAATATTCCAAATCAAGCCAGTGTGGGTGGTCTAGGATCATCCTCCTTAGCAATTTCATTTTAATTAACATTGAAATGATAGTGCTCCTCAATTAAATGGATTTTTCTCCTTTTGAATTCTGTCTCAGTCATTGCAGTACAGGTGAAGGAGGAGACAGTCGATTCATCAACGCCACTGGACCCCAGCAACCTACTGATTCCTGTAGAAAACATTAAGCAGGAACCAGTGGACTGAGTGAGCCCGACATCACTTCTGACATTGCAGTGCGCCCATGTGAACCGGCTAATCTTCGACCCTGTAAGTGATTGTCTTTTTGGACTGGTGTCTGAGCAGGAGAACTGCAACCGGGAGCCCTCGACCTCGAGCTGGATTGAGTGGATCTGACTGGTTTAAACTGGCTAGGACTGGATCCTGCCACCAGAAGCATTTTACACTAGGATTCTTTTGTTCCTAATTCCAGCCTGCCAAAAAAGGTTATGATTTATTAATCAGCCAGGAGAGTTCTGCAGTACTAAGGCGGTAAAAATATTGTGGCTGAAAAAGGCCAATGTGTGTTTTAGAAAGTACAGTCTGTACAGGAGTGTCAGATTTCTGTAAAACATTAGTATGGTATTCAGTGCTCCGATTTGACAGCCTTAAGTGTATAGCATTTAAACTGATAGATTTCCTCCTGTCCCTGAAGGTGTTTATACCTTTACCCTTAAGTCCTTTTATCTCACCCATTTACCATTCTTTGTGAGGGAACTTGAGCACAGATCAGTGATTTAATTTTGTGGTGGTGAAGGAAGACACTGTAGCTCAGCCTCCTCTACCTGGTCATTAGATTCTACCGATGCCACTGCTGGTGGTCAGTGGCAAGAATTGTGCTTATTCTCAATTGTTCTTTACCAGTGCATGATAACAAACATTTGGAGATGCTGTCGTTATCCCATTGAGAATGAGTTAGCTTGATGCAGGTTGTCAAACCTCATATCTTGTGATCTGCATGAAACCACGTCACAATGGGACTTTGCTTTACCTTCTCATCTTTCTTTGTTCTACCCTTTGCTCAGTAACCCACCTGTTGTCTTAAATACAGTGTCTCCTTGCTTGTCTGTAGTGGTAATTTGCTGCTCTCCAGAAGCTTGGCCATTTAGTTGTTGCTCGTGCGAATGTTGGAATCCAGCTAACGGGCTGATCAAGCGTAGGAGCCACACAGTTTGACTGCAGTGTGTACGTGTAAACGTATGAACAAGGACCAGAGCAGGCCATTCAAGCGTTTGATCCTGCTGCACCATTCAATAACAGCATGGCTGACTTGATTACTCCTCATTCCAGCCTAACCTGATAGTCTTTGACTGCCTTGCTTATCAAGAATCCATCTATCCCAGCTTAAAAATATTCAAGATTGCTGCTTTCACTGCCTTTTGAAGAAGAGAATTCCAAACGTTCAATGACCTTTATGGGGAAGAACTGCCTCCTGATCTCAGCCTTAAATGAGCGACCCTTGTTTTGAAAGAGATGATGAAACATCCTCTCTACATTCACCCTATCCAGGGAGGGTGGAAGAGACAGTGGCTGGGTGATACTGAGTCATATTTCCACAGACACCTTAAAGGGTTGTAATTCTGGGATATTTTCCTCATTTCTGACCAAGAAACTGAAGTTAATTGTAATTTCCTCAATATTGCTTTGGTCCAGACTGAAGTTTGAGACTGAAATCTGCTAGATCTATCTATTGTATTAACCTGCTGAATCCTTAGTGAAAGCTCCATTCTTACCATTTAATAATTGGGTGAAATCTAATGACGACAAGAAGAAAACAACTCCAGAAGAGAAACCAGTATCAATGGTAAAGCTGCACTGGAGCATTTAAGAATTTGTGCAGAAATAGGAGTTTGTTTCTGTTTCAAGCATTTTATTCCTGCTGATTTTCTAATCCTTTGCAAACTAATTCATTTGAGCACTCTCCCTCATGAGAAATTCAAGTTCCACTCTAGAGATTTGGGATCAAACATTTCAGCTCATGTTCTTTTTGCAGTACTGAGAGTGCTGCTTTATCATTGAAGGTGGGAATCCTTCAGATGGTGGATAAATAAATGCAAACTGTTTTTAATGTTAGCTGTTTGTGGTATATAGGCCTCACTAACTGAGCAAGCATTTGCCCACCCTTAACTTCCCTTGAGGTGATGGTGAACTGCCCTTGTACTTTTGTGTCAGTGGAAACTTTTTTTCTACTTATTTTAGTCCTTTTCAAATTCCTTCACCACCTCACTTCCCCGCAATTAAATTCTCCTTTTCTATGCCGCAACAAGAATAATTGCTGCCTTAGTCCACAGCTGATAGGGCAAAAATATCAGCCATTCAATACAATTCATCAGTGTCTGAACAAAAAATTGCATCACTATCCTTTCACTAAGTCTAAATGAGATGTTGTCAAGCATTCTGTCTTAGATGCTGACTGACTTACTAATCCTTTTCAGCGCTTTGTTTTCATTTGTAATTTTCAAGCTTTCTTCCCACCTGGTACCTCTCTTCACCCTTCTCTTTGCCACTCCGTCTCTCTTTGTTATTGCTTGCTGTTGTCCTCTCTCACTCTGCCTTCCTCTCATACAGTCTCCTGCTGCCTCTCTGTCCCTCTATCTCTTAAGCAAAAAAGCTGAGTCCAACTCATAGACGTTGGACCTTTGTTACAGATGTACTCAATTTCATTATTTTATTGTGCTGTGTAATTACTCCTATAACACAAGCAGGAAGGCAAAGTTGGAAATGGATTCATTTTATTTCTATCTGAGATTTCTAATTTTATTAACAAAGTCTTCAGATTCAGTTTTGGTCCTGGCATTTGTTTTCCACTTTTAAGCAAGGTAAACTTTAATTTTTGATCTGAAGAGCTAGTGCAGCTTTCAAGAAGAATTCCCTTTTGTGTACCTCCAAGTAATTTTATAAACCTGCGAGTATGATCATGTTTAGTTGAAGTAAGTTTTTCTTTGTCAACGCACTGCCTTCTAGTGTCTGCTGTTCTGTTTGAGTATAGGCTTTGTGATTTTTTTTTAAGAGAGAGCTTTCCTCACTCTGAACCCATGTAGAATCACCGGGTTCAGATGGATTATATGGGAAATGGGCATTGCCTAGGAATAATTGCAGAATAGATATTTTTTAATTTAACTTGTTCACACACCTCTCTGGAGCAAGTGGATCTTGTCTCCAGACCTTCTGATCCAGAGGTGAGGATAGTGCCACCACACCACAAGAGACCTACGATTGCAAACTGTAGAATCAAGAAGATTGACTTGATAGCTGGGATTAATTAGATGCTGTTAAGTCAAGGATTCAGATGGTTTCTAGGGAATACCAGAGTGTGATTGGTGGTATTGCTGTTGAAGGGTTTTGATGTCTAGATTCTCAACAAATCTAGGTTAAAACTAAAGCTAGATGAAATTTAAAAACTTGAAGAATGAATTGCTCGTACATGTTTTAATACATAGATAAATGTGGTTGAAGTCAGTTGTCAGAAATGAAATAAAGTGAGTATGTGAAAGAAGTTATTGCACATTCTGCAGTTGCAGTGTGGACACTGAGCCCCTCCCCTGCTTGCTCTTTGTATCTCTAATCATGATGTACAGGCTTGTGGCTACATTAGTGCAGGTATGTCAAGAAATCCTTTTCAGTTCACTAGCAAGAAATTTGGACTTTAGTATGTATCATGGGAACTAAATTTTTAATTCATGTTCTTCAAATGTGTATAAATTGTGAAGTATTTTGTGATGTAATGCAAGTATGTATATTTGTCTATTTTTATAATATCTTGTTTGAGATTGATATGCATTATTACAAAGTTATTTTTTACTTGTGCTCAGTAACTTAAAGGGCCTTCAAAGTTAATGATCCTCTACCAAACCCAATAATAAAATGTAATTTTTAATAATAGAGGATATACAGTAAGAGATTGTGAAAATAACTGGTCTATAAATTCAGTAGAATGCAAGTAGATCAATTTGTTGGTAATTTTTGTTCTCCCTTTCCCATCCCCATTCTCTGCAACTTTCTGGCTTCACCTTCAATGCATATGCTAACAGTGGAGATGCAGATTTACTTCTGAGTCTTAACTGCCTTTTCTATTGGGTTGAACTGAAGCACACGCGGGACAAGTTACTTTATTTGATGTTTCATACTTCTTACTATTTACTGGCTGAGTTCCAACTATACTTCAATTATGTATGGCTTTGCAGGTGGCCTCTGGTATATCAAAACCCTGAGTTGGTGAGTAATAGCAGCTGAACTGTGGTGGGCATTGCAGCCTCTTTATTACAGCTGTTCATGTGTAAAATGTCGTGCAGGGTTTGCTGGATATTAATAGCAGTGTGTTCTGAAGGATCACTGGACTGACAACATTAACTTTGTCACTGTGTCCACAGAAGCTGCCAGACCTGCTGAGTTTCCCCAGCAATTTCTGTTTTTGTTTCTGATTTCCAGCATCTGCAGTTTTTGACTTTTTTTTTTAACTCTTCCTTTTCCTACCCTTTGCTTGCTTTCTTTCATTTTCTTTAAATGAATCCATGAATGACTTACTCCTGGCCCACTGGTGATGTCAGTTTTTTGCTTGCCTGCCTACAGCAGTCTGTTACTGGGCAGCTTAAAGGATCATGCAATTTAAATCTGTGTCCACTAGTTCCTGATCTTTGCACAGTGGAAGCTGTTTCTACTTATTTAAATCTTTTGGAACAATTAAATCCTCCTTTCTTTTATACTCCGTAGAGTACATTTTCAGCCTTGGCCTGTTACTGACAGGAAAATATCAGACATATTCAATTCATCAGTGTGTAAAGGAGAAAATCACTAGCCCTTCACCAGCTGTCTTGAAGTAGAATGTTATGAGGGACATGGCCTAAGCCCTGCCTTTAGATGCCAAACTGACTTGCTGTTCCTTTCCAGCATTTTTATTTTGAATTTTCCAGCTTTTAAAGCAGTCAGTCCAGCAAACTGCATAATGAAGATTTGTTACTTTCTCCTGAATCCCTCCATGTCTACTAATTTGCAGGAAAGTGCACTGTTCCAATATTAGTTCCAGGAACTTGACAACAAAGAAGTTACCTAATAAAAGCAACCTTGAACATTGCTGAAAAGATGTTCTTTGTGTCTCACTCATCAGGACAAGTACAAGAATGCCAAATTTGAAATGATCACAGCAATGGCTAGAATCATGGCAACATCTCAGCCAATCAGAGCTAATTTGTCAAACAATCATAATCATTGTCTTGTTGAGTTTTTGGCATTCTTGCATCTGTCCTTATGGGTGCACAATGAAAACCTTCAGCAACATAGCCCTCTCTCTTTCCAGCAATGAACATGTTTTGTGCCACAAAACAACTGTGTTGGATAAGCAACAAGATGAGAAATAAATTACTTACTCTCTACAGAAGAACTGGTGCTAATAATGAGCAGAGATTAGTAACTTGCATTTCCTAGTTTGGGGATTGCTGCGCTTTTTAATTAATTGGATGGTCAATCTGAAACATAATCTGTTCACTGAGACTTTGTTAATATTTATATTTGCTAAATTGTAAGGGGTTAATCCTTGTAATGAACATTGATTATGTCAATAAACCATATTTTGTATGATGTCAATTGTTTCCTTCTGTTCTGAATTAATCTCTCAATCCTCATCCCTCTGCACTGAGAATTTCAAAATTCTTACTGGACAGAAAAAGGCCATTCAGCTCTTCATTGTCTGCACCTGCTCCGAGGATTTCACACATTCTCCCTGTGTCTGTGTGGGTTTCCTCCAGGTGCTCCAGTTTCCTCCCACAGTCCAAAGATGCGCAGGTTAGGTGGATTGGTCAAGCTAAATTGCCCATGATGTCCAGGGATGTGAAGGCTAGGTAGGTAAGCCATGAGAAATACAGGGTTATGGGGATTAGGGGTGAGGTTGTGTCTGGGCAGGATGCTCTTTAGAGGATTGGTGCAGATCTGATGGGCTGCATAGCCTGCTTCCACACTGCAGGGCTACCTTGATGCTAAGTAATTCAACTAGTGTCACTCTCCCACCTTCTCCCTGCAACCCTAGACATTTTTCCTGTCTCGGTACTGATCTAGTTCTACCTGGATTGATGTCTTAATTGAATCTGCTCCCACTACTCCCTAAGCATATACCAGGCTTTAACCATTGACTGCGTGAAATAAATTCTCTGCTGTCTACTTGATCCTTCCAACTAATGGTAACAGCTTTTCCCTATCCAGTGTTCAGACCCCTTATGATTTTAAACATCTATAAAATCTCCTTTCAACCTTTTCTTCCCCAAATTTCAACTTTGCTAATCTGTTTACAACAGATGAAGCTCCTATCCTTGGAACAGCGCAGACTGTTGTAATTTATTTTGATTCCACTATGGAAGTGAGCTTTGAAGTGTAGTGAGGATCAATATTTAACCCAGCCGGAATGCAGAAAGATCTGAGTTTGATTCCTATTCTGGGCTGTGTTAACTTAATTTCTGCAGTGGCAGTGGAATTTTCCTGCTAGCTGTGTATTAGGTTTCATTCTCTCCTTAATATCAGGATTTGGTGTGTTCAGAACCCATATCAGACATGAGCATGTCCTCTGTGCTGACACTTCAGTGGTGTACTAAACCATAGGAGTGCTGCACTGTCAGAGGTACTGTCTTTTGGCTGAAATGTTAAAACACTGGCCCTGAGAGTGGGTGTAAACGACTCCATGGCTATTTTGCTCTTGAATAAGAGGACCAGGGGAATTCTCCATTGTATCCTCATCAATAATATTTATCACTCAATAACAAAATATTTGGTCATGATCACAGCTATTTGTAGGAGCTTGTGTGCAAACTAGCTGCTGTGTTTAATTACAACAGTGACTGCATATCAAAAATGTTTCATTCGTTGAAAAGTGGATGAAAGGGGACAAAAGACATTACATAAATTCTTTAGTACCACTAATTGC